>NW_023339663.1:26190657-26204530 GCF_004916995.1 Morone saxatilis | reverse complement strand
AGATAGATAGATAGATAGATGTAAGAGCACATTTCAACAAAGTATATGATATAGGTGTAGTTGTTTTTACGATGGGGAAATGTTACATATTATACGTTTTCCTAATGCTGTATTATACATTTGCATGACCACGTATTTTTTTCCAATTTTCTCTTCACTGCACACACATTTTATTTATTTATTTTTTCAACTCATTGGGAAGTAAGTAAAGCAAATATGGAACACAATGTTGTATCTAGTGTTCATTTGGGGTTATTCTACTGATATAATGTATAAATATTTAATGCTTTTAAAATGATTACATATACAGCAAAAATGCTTTTCCTCCCGTTCTCTTTCTTCCTCTCCTCTCCACATAGATGCTCTGAAGTCTCATAACCCTTGGGGAAGGCCAGGGCTTTGCCGTCAAGGGATTATTCAAGTTTGGGGAATAATGACCCCCTTATCTCTGTCAGGCTCTTTGCAGAAGCTCCTCTTGGGCCCTGTCAGTTCCAGGCCCTCCAGTTTAGATGGATATATCAATGGAGATCCCTCCCTCACCATTACACGCTCTTCCTCATCTCACTTTCCCCGCCTTATGCCCTTTTCTAGCTGATAATACCTCATTGTGGAAACCATAAAAAGAGGGAAAGTTATCTCATTTTCACCTGAGGTCATTTTTTGAGGGTGGACCTTTTCATTTTTTTCTTTTTTTACTAATGGCTCTCAACTTTGCTTTCCACTGTCTGTGGTTTTGTCCTTGTTCTCTCACTCTCCCTCTCGCTCTCCTTCTTTCTCATTCTCTCTAAGGCACACACTCACTATATATCACTCTCTTTCTCTCTCTTTGGTGTGTTAGGATAATAGGCTTCAGCTGTGAACAGTGGTCTAATTTTAATTCCTTTTATTCCAGCTAGTCCAGCCACTGTACATCTGTAAATGCATTTAGAGATATTGTCCATTCAATGTCAATTGAAGTTAATTGTCCATTGACTTCCTCACCTCTTCCATACACTTATTATTGCCTCCGTGAGGGGATTATCTCATTGTGAACCACTGCTATGGCAAAAGGGGCCTTAATGTCAATTGGACAAGAAGGTGCAAAAAAAAAAATGGTTTGGTTATTTCATTGCAATATTTAATGGTATTAAGTTGTTTGGTTTTCTAATTAATATATTCCTAATAAACTCTAATTGTTACACAAAAATGTGCCTGGTACAATTCAAATTGGTTTGGTCATCTTATTTGCACCCTTATTTGTGGTTTTGGTTTGTAATTATCACATCTAAAAGAATCCTATTCGGGTGTGCTGGTTAAGCAGTGCTTTAAAGTGAACAAAGAGCAGAACTAATGCTGAAAGAATGTTAAACAAATAGTCACTTTCAACTCTTCACAACTGTGACTGAGTATTTTCTCGGAATTATTGTGGGGGAATTTGCAGTGCTGAACGTTGCTGACTTGTAAAATTAACCCAGTATCCATGGGAATTGTGTTCATATTTTAACAAAACCGCATTTGCAATTCATGTCCAATTCAATGTTCAGTACCGATGCTGGAAGTGATATGTCCTATTGTTTATGAAGCAAGGGGAAAAGTACGTTTTGGAGGTCGGGGTGAAAAGTGGGCATGTAAGATAAGATAAGATGTTCCTTCATTGATCCCTTGTAAACGAAATTCATATTTGCACAGGGGACTGTAATGTAAAGATTAAAGAAAGAATAAAATACAATAAAATAAAGTGAAATACGATAAGCTTGTGTGTATCTGTACATGTGCAATGTTTGAAGTAATGTAGCAAATAGCAGACCGTGTATGTAGCAGACTTCTCCCGTCAAAGATCTGCCATTAAAGTTAATGGCCTGATATCGTTTTTTTCGTAATTTCTTTCTTTAGAATTTCTGATGTTTCCATTCAGGCTTTTAATGTACAAATTGAAAATTTGCATAAAAATAGGTGAGTGGAAACTCACTTATTGAAGGTAATCCAGGCTTTAACAAAATCCTCCTTAGTTTCTGAGACAATTTGGTGGAAAGGGGCTAGTAAAAAAGTGTCAGGTGCAACATCTCAACTCTCAAAGAGCTGAAACACGTGACATTTATCTTGTGAAGAGGCGAGGCAAGAGAAGACTGCAAGCTCAGCTGACTGTTTGGGAGCACACAGTAACAATAGTTAGAATGATTAGGCTTTATAATGAAAGAGAGATCCAAACCGGATCATCAATGCACTTTAAAAACTTCCCGGAGAACTTACGCCTAAATGTTTAGACATTGGGTGCCCGGTTAGCTCAGTCGGTAGAGCTGGCGTCCCATGTACAGAGGCTGAGTCCTTGCTGCAGCGGCCCAGAGTTCGAATCTGACCTGCAGCCCTTTGCTGCATGTCATCTCCCCTCTCTGCCCCCCTTTCCTGTCTGTCTTCAGCTGTCACTATCAATAAAAGGCAATAAAAGCCCAAAAAGTCACCAGGCTCACATGTTAGCAAGAGGTCTTTAGCTTTTGTAAAGGAGTTTGCTGCAAGGGATGCCTCCCCTCCTTTTATGCAAAAACTTTTATTTTAAGGACTTCACCATTTCACACTAATCAAAACCTCAAACATCCCTTCGGGGATTTTTAATCGAACAATCAATCAATAATCAAAGATGGCCAAAAGAACAAATAAAACATAAACACTGGCGACAAAGAAACTTAAACTTTTTTTTTCTGGTTCTCAAAGTCACTAAGTACTGTGTTCAGTTTCACAGTCTAAAACTTCCAAGTGTGATTTACTAAATCTTCACATCATCTGATCCTGAGAGGGAGAATCAGATGTCAAAAAGTAAAACACATAGACACACAGACACACACAGGTAAATTCCAATTATTTCCCTTGTACAAACGCATGCACTCTTCCACTGCTGGCATTGTGAGTGCTGACACCTATCACCTAACCTAATAACATCCTGCTACACATACATCATCCCTGGATTTGATTAGAGATCTGATTTATTTATTTGTTTAGTGCTGGAACCCCACTGTCATTATTTTCCCTTGTAAATAATTCAATAAAAATGTCAACCACTGCCCTGCTCTACATTAATATTATGTGTAATAAAGATAGTGGGAGGGAGCAGGTGTGTACAGGTACAATTTGGAGAAGCAGAAATATAAACACACTGAGTATCGTCAAAGTAGATAGTAATATGACAGGAAAAAACAATATAGCCAGATTTGTAGAATAAGCACAAGTATCATACTTTACTGTCAAATTACAGTTGATATTTAATATATGATTTACTAGGCAAATCTTATCTTGGTGCGGAGCTTATAGTGGGGCTTGTACATCTAGTCAGGGCCGCCCATATGGGGGGAAAAGGGGAAAGCTTTCTAGGGCCCTGCCGTTAGGGGGAGTGACCATCACCTGCTGAGGTGAGCAGTTTGTCTTCTCCTTGGTTGAGGCTGCAACTTCACAGGTCAAAGTTAACCACAGTTGAACTTCATGCAGAGAAAAGATGCAAATTATTGCATGTGTGACCATGCCCTAAAGCAGATTTAGTGCCCAATCACTGGACCTTTTCAGGGGCACAGCCATTACTCTGGGTGGGCCTGCATGCATTTTTCTATTGCATTTTATATCATTCAGTTTCATGAACTGATCATTAACTGTGATGAGTGACATTTCAGCTTACAATTCTCCCTCATGAAAGGTTTATTAAGCAGAATGTTTGAATACGAAAATGTGACAGAAATTAAGTGGCATAATCAGTTTTTGTGTCACACCCAACAGTGGGTCAAAAAAGTGTCAGATGCACAAAAGACTTATAACGCCTTTTAGCCTCTTTCAGGTGATTATTTTAGTTTCTGCTCTCATCAACTTTGTGTTCAGCTGCAGCAAAAGGCTCTGATAAACATACTGTACACTACCTGACTAGCACGAAACTGCACATAAGGTTAGCAACTAGCTGGGGGCATAGTGCTTCTAAAAAATCCAAGTCCACAAAAGTCCACAGTGACTTGAAGCACAATGAACAACGTGTTTATTTTGTTAAAATGTAATGAAACTGTAATCTTTCCATAACTTTTACAAAAGCACTTTTGTTGCCTAAACCTAACTATGTGCAAGACTCAGAATGTGAACCCTGGTCTCCAGTATGAGCCCTGTCTGCCCTCCATCTATCACAACCACAAGAACCATTATCATATTTTACTGTCAAATTACATATTCAGTACCTTGTTGTCACTTCATTCTTTCACGCCCCTTAAAACATAACTTACAAAACAAATTAGTAGTACCTAAATGTACTTTGAGTAAACACGGTTTATAGGGTTAAGGATATGTGCGTTTTTCAGCTTGTGGTTGGGTTTTTCTGGCCCCAATAAAAAAATAATATCAGCTTTAATATCACTGCATTTGGAGTTTGTGTTTGTCTGTTTTTCACATCTGTTTCTTCAGTTTCAGTTCTTGCCATACAGTATGTGGGCAAGAATTCCTCAAGAGGTTTACATTTGAACTCAAGTGCCGAGCATATATAAATCAATTACAGCAAGGTTCTTCCTGAGTGATTTAGAGACTTTGAAGTGGTGAGCACAGAGTGCTTCTGAGGCACTAAACAAACACACTGTGAAGTGTTCTGTGCGATGAATGAATGAAGAAGTAGCGTTAATGCTCTTCACAGGTATACCGCTCTGTACTGTTTCCATACTGTGATTTGACAGTATTTTCCAACCATCTGTCTCGAGGTCATTGGGCGTTGTCTGAGATGTCTGTTTGGCTGTCGTGAGCTAATGCAGTCCTGCTGCACATGAGACCTGAGATAATCAATACTCTGTCAGACATACTTAGAGCACCTCTGTGTTAAAGCAGCTGTAGGGAGGGTCTCCTCTGTCTTGGACGGAGATGAAACCACCAACCTCAGGTCCCCCAAGAGCTCCCTTCTTAAGACAAGGGTCACTATCTAGTTCTAATCTTCTCTGGCTTCAGAGCTGTGCGCTCCAAAAAAAAAAAGAAAAGAAAGAAAAAAATGGCATTTGCACTCAGGGGAGCCTCATACTTGTAGAAGTGGCTGCAGCACAATAATTGTGGGCAGACTGGTTAGGTGAGAAGGAATATGACAATCTGAGAGGGCAAATTGATTTTTACTTAGTATGGAGCACATGTTTTTACATTACCCATTTTAGGGGATAGGAACTCACAATTTCTTTTTTTGACAATGTGAATTTGCATCCATCTCTTTTGTAGCAAATCCTGTAATTTGACACTCAAATTGGCAAAAGTAGTGTAATGCAACACCGTATATGGTCAAATCAGATTTTCCTCTTAAATGATCAGATGAATGCATGCGTCTTGCTGTGAATGCTAAATTGTGGCTCTCTCATCTCAGATACTCCAGAATTGCAAGTAAATCCCAAACACAGAGTGTTCTCATTTCAATCCATAAACCATTGTCAGGATTTTTCATCTCTTTAGCATGGAGAGGGCCTGTTTCACTCAAGCCTCCCATCTCAGGGTTTCTATAAGAGCACGTGCCTCATTATTGGGCTTCATCTCCCGCCATATTTTCTCCTATGGGAAATCCATTGTTTCAGTATAAAAAGCATCTCATTTCACTCTCTGATTTGTTTACTTGGCTAATGGGACTGCAGTGTCCTTTGTTGAGCCTTTGCAGAGCGTGACAGAGCTCTGTTGTATTGCGGAGAGAGAGTTTGGCTAGAAGAGAGGCTGAATCTCACCATTTGATATCAGGGAGGCTTTCATGCTAGATTTAATGACTCTTCGCCAGCTGACATAATTGCACTTTCAGATTTTTAATAAGAATTTTAACATAATAAGGGAGTAATGTGCAGTGTCGTGAACACCACTTTTTACAAATGCTTTCCTTTTTAACTGTGATAATAATAGTAATTACAAAGATAATATGCTCTAATTGCTAGGAGGGGATAAATTACTTTTTCCCCCTAATCCCATATCTGCTAGCAGCCTTCTCCTGCTCTCATTGTCTGTTCTTGCAACAGGTTGCATCATACATTAAAGGAATATTTGAACACACAAACAAGCTGTTGGCCTTACACAGTATCGGCAATGCTGGCACTCATAGAAATATTTATGATTTAAGCCAAGCAATGAGAAACAACGACGTCAAGATAATTGTCTGTCAGAGGGACGTCATCGACTCTGTAAATGTTATACTGCAGGTGATAATCCACATCATTTGTGTTATCTTTTTTTCTACGATTTAGCTGCCATCACAATATATATTTTGTTTGCTCACATACACTCGAGTGCTGAAGAATGTGCGAAAGGCTCTACCATATTTTTGCTGTCAGGTAAAAGCCGTGTAACTCCAGCTACGCTTTTAACTGAAGTTGAAGTATTTAACTTTTCTCAGCGGGTTGCGAAACTCTGCAACCCTTGCATTGTTGAAACTCTTTTAAAGCCAATTACACTCAAAAGGAGTCAATACAACCATGTGAGGCTGCACAGTGGCGCTTTGAGCTAAATGCTAAAGTTATAACGCTAGCATGCTCACAATGATAATGCTAACACACAGATGTGTATTGGTGTATCTATATATGTATAGAAATAACTGTATATATTGGTTTATTTTAACTTTTTTATTTTCTATGTTATTCTATGAATTTAATTACCTTGGAACTGCTATCTTTCATTTTGTAATATAACCTTGTATTGTATAATGATGATTACATTTCCTTAAAATTTCCTTAAAATTTCCTTGAAATCTTAAACAGGCATATTACCTATTGATGGTGCTGGATGATAACTCAGGGGATTACCAAAATTGCAATTCATCCCAAGGGCAACATGAATGGCAGAGCAGAGAAATATTCATGGGGAGGCCAGAGAGTAGAAGGGAGACTTTAAAGGGTGGCAGAAATATATGCTGATTTAATTCCATCTATCAAAATTTGCTTTGAAAACCCCCCAAATTAAAATATTTATTAACAAATATTACATTATTTGTAGCACATTAGTAAAATACTGACTTAAGGTGGGATTGGAATTCAATACATTTTCTTATTTCTAATTCTTTTTCCAAATATATGGATTTTTTCACTGAACTAAAGCACTTAGTGTAAAATGTGGCCATAACAAATTATTATTATTAATTTTCTTTTTCATTTTTTAACATGTTATTTTTAAATTTGAGAGCACTGGGGGTCCTGGTAGTTCACCTGATAGAGCTTGCAACCCATGTACCCAAGGAAGAGACGTTGCTGCGGCGCACCTCTCTCTCTCCCCCCTTCCCTGTCTTAACAAATAAAGGCAAAGTTTTGACACCAAACTCAGCTACCATGACATTCTCCTCCTCTAGATCCGCCCCTGTCATCCAATAGTTGTCAAAACATTTCATTTAATGCCACGAATGTGAACCTCATCATGGCGCGAGAGGAAAAGTAAAGGAGCCATCAAAATTAATTAATAAATGGCAATCCATCTAATCGTAACTGAGATATTAAAGTCTGGACCAGCTGACAAACTGACACACTGCATTGTGAATACCATTCACAGAGCAACGCCATTAGCATGCTTAAAACTAAAGTATATAAACTGCATTGTAAAGTTCCTGACAACTATCATAGTAGTACTGAATGAGTTTTTAACTTGCCAACAGTGACACAACCAAAACTTGCCAAATGTACTATCATGACATCACAACAACATACTCGGTGCTTTAGTTCAGTGAATGATGATGCCAGCTTGGCAGAGGCAGCTCTCTTTGGCCGGCTTTATCAGAAAACAGCATTGCTTGAGGCTGTTGTCAGAGTCGAAAATGCTTTTTCCTGCATCTCTCACTGAGACCTTGGGCCATCACAGGGTGAAAATGCCCATTGTTTTGTTTATACAATATCAAAGGTGCTGGTGCCTTAATCTCAATAAAGAGGGCCATTGGACTGAATTATCTGTATGATTGCCCTTTAGAACTGCTGTCAATGCTATTCTCCTTATCCGGCTTCTCAAAGCCGCTCTCCCCACAAGCAGCCTATGTGAGGGGAATACAATGCAGGCAGTTCAGACGCCACAAAAGGGCATTGCATTAGAAAGCCATACCTCTGCTGTGTGACCTTTGGCTATGCTGGGGAGGTCGGTTGAATCCCTGTGGACACCCAGTCAGCTCTAGTCAGGGGAACAGAATAGATTCTAAATCTGTGATTCGAGGTGTGCACGTCAGCGAGCACCCAGGCAAATGGCAGCTTATTGTTTTCCTTATTTACACTTTTGAATGTTCGGGGTGGGTGGTAGAGACACCGAACTCTGCAAAATGCACAAACATGTGTCTCACACTTGGATGTGGCTGAGATATGAATCCATGTCAACATGTGGTACAGAATGTTTGACCTTTATTAAAGTATGTACTTTATACAGAGCATATCAGCACTTCCTAACAGTCATCTATGAGCAGAGGGCCTCATTTTTTGCATTATTTTCTTCTTGACTCAATCTTTGTCTGAAGTAGAACTGATACTGTGTCTCTGTCTCTAGGTGTGTCAAAATGGAGGATGAAAGAGGGAACTGCACTTAATTGCATGAAAAAAGATTTCAGTTTCTAAACCAATGAGTCATCATGGGCTGAGAAGATACGCTAAAGCCCCCGGAGAGATGAAGAGAGGGGATTGTAAAAGCCTAAAATGGGATCATCTTGGCTGAGCTTTTTTTTCCAAGCAGAATGGGATAACAATTCAAACACTCAAGTACAGAATGCTGTCTGGTGTAATATGGCCATTGCTCTATCTCCTTTGACAGTACTAAAATACAGCACGTGGCATTTTAAAATGCACCTCTGTTGTGCCTCTGCTCAGTTATAATGTCCTTTTTTACCGTTCTGAACACATTGATGCTGCTTTGTGCACACCAAACCAGAATGATGGGCAGATGTTAGTTTTTAAACCTGACACTGTTAAACAAGTTATTTCATTATATATATTTCACGGGTTATTTCAACTTCTTTTAAGCTGTTAGCTAAATAAGATAAATATGTTGCTGTCAGTGAGAAAATATCATCAAATCGTCAGAACGGATACCACAGATGTCTTCCTCAGAGCTGTCGCTGGCGGCATCACTATCATTAACACCACCATTATCATTAACACACTTCTTTTTCATTTTTTTGTGCAAATCAACAAATTACAGAACACAACATACTTCATTAAACAAGTTAACAAATCACGACTAAGTACCAAACAAGTATGAGCTGTTGATCTCTTTCTAAGTTTTGAAGAGATTTGCGATCTCCTTTTTTCTGTTTGCCATTCCTCAGTGGATGTCCAATCTGTGCTGGTATTCTGCTGGCTCTCCATTACAGAAAAACTTTTTTTGGCAGTTTATCTTCAAAGAAAGTTTTGATTCTCACATGATCAGACGGCGCCATCATCTGCACTCGTGTTGGCAACAAATCATCCACAGTTAAACTTATTGCGCAGTGAGGTGTTTCGTCGGGCACAGGAGCACGAATGCTACCAGATGACTATAACTACTGGCTCCCAGCAGCATGTAGCTCCAGCTAGTAGCGCTGGCCAGCTCTTTTTGTTGCCTATCCTCAGCAGTGAATTTGACAAATCTGCTTTGACTGTAACAAAATGTGCTAAAATGTAATATAATCTTTGTTCATTGTGCAAACTGTTAAGTTGTTTGGCTGTCCGAAACGCTGTTCTTCACCGCGATGGCAGAGTGAGCAGTAGTGATGCCTCCGGGCAGTGAAGAGGAGGCTAAGCTTATCTCAGTTACACTCTCCCAGTAGCTCTTTTGCAGTGAAGACAGTTGATGGCGGCAGCAGCTGGCTGCAGTGATACTGAGAACATATTTAGCATTGGAGATGTGGATGTGGACTACATCTAATAAAAATGAATACCATAGTATAGGCTATCAGTGAGTTGCAGTATGTTATTTCCTCTTGTGATCATTTACTGGGTTGTATTATGTTATTCCATCGGTAAACAAACACCAGTAGCCTGCAGCTTTGGAAGCATGGTCATGTGATTCCACTTGTTACTTTCAATAACATGAATTCAGCGTTCCTGAAATAACTGTCCAAGCCACCATAATGTAGATTCTCAAACTCTATAGTATTAAATAATAATAAGGCTGATTGTGACTACTACTGTATATGATCTTGTTGTCAGGTGTCACTCTGCTATTCTGTTGGCTTTTATTATCAAGGTTACTATTCTTAAGGTCTATTCTTAGCAGCAGAATGATTAAACCATTATATCACACAGACTATTAAAGCGACCAGAAATGCTTTTGCCAAACAGATGGTGGGAGCCCGACTGGGACAATTCAGTGGAGTGTTGTGTCAAATCACTCATCTATCCAATAATCATATTTATTATCTTGGACAAAAACAGCTTAAGAGCCAATATCAGTTTGAGATATTTGCTAGAATCTTTAGCAACTAATAAATACAAGTGCTTTGACTATTAGTTTTTCCAAGTCTGAGTATTAGAATGATGCTGACCTGCTGCACCACTAAATACTGTGGTGGCCAGCTATGGAACTGTACCAGATGACATAGGAATTGGCATTGGAAATAATCCAATTTACAAAGGCTAGGAGGAGACTGATAAAAGAGCAGCTGGAAAAGTAAATGTTTGTACTATAGATTAGATTAGACTATAGATAATTACTCAGATCCCATTTGTGAAGTTTTACCATTGCATAGCATTCCCTCAAGACTACATTTTGATCGTTTAATATTTCTCTCCTCTCTCTCCTCTCATCTTCAGTGTATTTTATTACACAGTTAAGATTCCCTGCCTCAACTGTTGACCTCTGCACTGAGTGGCAGTTTGCACAGAATCAAAGGCAGAGAAGATTTTAATTACTCTCTTAACTGTTCAACAGCAGTTATGAGGTTAAAGTGGGTGAGAAAGGACAGTGCCAAGAAATGCAATTTACTGTTCCAGTTACCAGTACGCCTAGCCTTTGTTTCATGCCAGTGTGAGTTGAAGATTTAATGTGAGTTAAGGCCCAGAGGAACATGATTAGATATTAGAGTTAGAGCTACACTAGGTAGCATCATACTGGCAGCTCCTACTGGCAAATAGGAGTCTGTTTAAAGCTGGATAAATCTGTTGTTGGATGCTCTGTGGCAGAGGAACTCCAAAAGAAACTGACTGACAAACTGACCTATTACCAGCTTGCAAACTTGTTGGGTTTTTCTGGCCATCATAATTTTCCCTTTAGCTGTTTTGATAACATCACCAACAATCAACATGACTTACACCTTCTGACGACATCAGTATCTCCAACGTCCATCACAGAACGATAGCTCTGCTTAGAAATCCCCCCCAAAAAATATGCTCCCCTATAATTTAAGATGTTGCTTTTATTAGTTATCACAGTCTTAGAAAGAGGATAAAACTGTAGGTGTAGTCCACAGCTAACTCGCTGTCTCCATGTTAACCTTATACTTCCATTTCTCCATTATGTTCTTTCTGTAAAACAGAAATCAAATCTATTTCTCATCTATTCTCTAAATGTACTTACAAGAGTTCTGGCTTGAAGTTTTAACAGATTAACACACATATTATACATGGTCTTGTTTTTAAATTATAATACTGACTCACAACCCATTAACGATGCTCTCAAACTTGTGTCTTGTTGGCAAATATCAAGCTAGAATGCTTCAAAAATACACCCAATATTCATCTGTTTTGTGTTGAATTACAATTTCTCTTTGACTGCTTCTAAATTATTAACTAACAAGAAAGCCATTAGTCCCACTCACATAGTTGGACAATTAATGTAAAAGGAAAAAGTTATATATACTATATATATATATACTGTATAAGTAAGGGTTTTTTTTTTGTGTTTTTATTCAAAAACATTTTATCTTATATGCATTGATATTTGTTCTATTTGTTCGATGTTTGTTTTCTTTTGTTTTCTTTTGTTATGTGTATTTGTTTATTGTTGTTGATATTGGTGGTTCAAAATGATCATTTTTCACTGTATCGACATATTTGTACAGTGTATTGCAATGTTTGTACATCTGATATTGGATCAATAAAAAAACAAAAAACAGATTACATAATACTTCCTGCTTATGCTTCTTTTCATTTTTTGCCAGGATACAATATTTTACTTTGATGGTGCATATTGCCACCTACTGTACCAGATAATTTATTAATTGTCTTTTGAGTGTTTCTTGTTGATTTTTTTTTTCTTATTGTTGATAAAAAGGCAAAACATTTCTAATCAGCAATGGCTATGTTTCCATTTTGAATGTATTGTGTTGAAGGGAAAAGGTTGGCTCTCTAATACAACCACGATTGCTCAACACAGATCTGATGTAACCTTCCTCACATAAACAAATGAAACAAACAGCAACATCATATTTTATTTTGTTTTCTGCATAGTTTTTCACCATTTGAGGTTTGACTGACGCTCTTTTAATTCCATAATCTTGTTGTGCCTTCTTCTTCTTCTTCTTCAGTTTTTTTGACTGGGGAATCTACTGCTTATCTCGATGAGCCAGCTCCTAATATTTACGCAATGGTAGCAGGTAGAAACAAGCATTTGTTCACATTTTATTTTGTCGAAATTCAGTTACAATTTGTGATAGATTTGGATGGAAACAAGGCTAATGACACTTTTCTTTATCCACTCCTATACAAATACATGCCCTGTGTTGAAAACCTGTGGACATACAGAACAGGAGATGAGAGAGGCACAAAAGCAAAGTTTCTGATTTATCCCACATTTTAAGCAATCAAAAACTTTTATGTCCATTGTGGCACAAGAATTTAATGTGTATAAATAAATCTACAGCATGTCTATGACAGGGACAGGATGTTCTATTTGGTAGGAAGGTCACCAGGTAACTCATGATGAAATGGCTTTTACAGTGAACCAGTGTTTGTGTGTCCGTCAGATATAGTATCTGACGGACGGTATGTGCGTGAGGAAAAAGAAAGTAGGCGAAAAGAAAAAGAAAAAAAAAGAACATGTTTATTTATATGCATATTTGTGGGCAAACATACCCGTATGTGTATAAGTGAGAGTTTTAATTAAGTGTGCAGCATGTGTGTGTTTATCTGAGTGTTAGCCAAAGTGGGCTGGGATGATGCAGAAGAGGTCCTGCTGGGGAGCAGCAGCCAGGGAAAACATCTGGTCTTCATCAGGCACGATCAGGCACAGAGGCCGGGAGCAAGCTGACAGATGGTGGAGAGGTCTCTACACAATAGGGAAAGCCCACTCCCTCCAACACCAGCACCATTACCACCCACTTACACACTCACACACATACATGTACTGGCAGTCAGAGAAATACTGTAAATATACCAGATGAAAACACACACACACAAATTCAACGTTTCATCAAAACTTTAAAAGTCACCAGGTATTACCTCGTGAGATGCTTATTTTTAACAATGGCAAAGACAGCGGCACCAAAGTGAATCACACAGTTGTGATGCGGTTCAAGCTGTGACCCAATGGGCTGAATTTAAAGCAACCTTTAAATACACATGAGAAGCTTTATTTTCATGGTGATGCAAAGCCAGCAACAGTGCAAAGGAATGCCATTTTTCAGAAGAGCAAGTCCTTTTTTTGAGCTCTTTCTCCTGCAGAATATATTGGTGATTTGATTTAATAGCTTTAATACTAGGTCTGCCTGGACTACATTCACTGGCAATAGTTTTTGCAATTCAGGACGTGTGACACTCTATAGTGTACATAGCGAGGCAGCTGGGCTGACTGGTTGGGTGTATGCAACATATGGGACACCAGAGACCTGGGTTGGTGCCATTCCATGTGCTGTTATGTTTAGGCTATACCAAAACACTACGATACAATCAATAAAAAGTTGCAATTCTGTTTTATGGTGAAAAAGTTACCAGTTACAGCAAAACGTAATTGCTAACGCCAGTTTAGTTTAATACAACTGTGGGGGTGGGCGTGGTTT
>NW_023339663.1:26184933-26190557 GCF_004916995.1 Morone saxatilis | reverse complement strand
CTGTAGCGCGACCTGCTACAACAACATTTTTAGAAGACAGGGGATTGCGCTTGCACCCATTTGGCAATTTGCTGGCTCCAGAAAAACCTTTTGGTAACCTTTATGCATGGAATTGCTTTTCTTATCTTTAACTTGATAACAATGAATATTGTTCAGAGCTTCAGCTGGCAGAAACACACTCACAGACCACTTTATAATACAATTATTTATGTTTTTTTCTCTTTCACTTTAACATACTTTCACCTGATACATCAAAATAATATCTACTATGGCGTCATTTTAGATTCTTAATGTTGTGCACACAGTTGACACATGCTGGGTGTGTATTGACCGCAGGTTCAGCGAGGTTGGAGCACTTGAAAAGACTCAACATCATCTGTGCCTTCAGAGAGAGTGAACTGAGCTTGCTCGCACATTGGAGTTGAGCACAAGAATTGAGTGTTGACTGTGCTTTGCCTGCAGAGAGCTAGTCTGGCGGCCCTGCTCTCCCTCAACATGCTCTCTGCTCTCTTTCAAGTAATGAGAAAGGATTGAAGACATTTTGGACAAATCAGAGCTCTACTTTTTGCCACAAATAAAGCTCAAGTGGTCAAAGGCACCCCGAGGTAGTTACAGTAGATTTAGATTGTTTTGATGTATTTTGGATGAAAATTAGATTTCAAAGTTTTATTTTGTAAGGTACCAGGCAGCCTACAACCCGTTAGCTACCTCACAGTTACCCCTGCATTGTTGTCCAAATACAAAGGGATTGTAGATATCTATAAATTGTACCTGACGTGCCGCTTCTGGGCTAATAGTACTCTAATCAAGATTCCCTTGTTTTTATTTATGCAAAAACAGAATAACTCACTTCCCTTTACACAAACACAGTTATGAAACAAAAAGTGCAATCAAAATACTGAAAAAAGAACAAACCACTGTCACAGCTACAATTCAGTCCTCAAAAACAGTTTTTAAAAAAACTGCGCTGCAGGCTTTGGAGTTTATCTCCAATTAACACTCCTGTGAGTTTTTCTTCTTTTTATAGTTTGTGGCAATTATCACATACAGTATCTTTGATGTCTGAACCACCATCGACTCCCCATGTTAGTTCAGCTGTGTGCTATTAGGCTGTCGGTTGGGTGGGTATCACCTGTCAACAACCGCTGGGTGTTTGCCTGGATCTCTCAACCTCCCACCAGCCTTTAAGTTTGCGCTGCTGTGAAGTGATTGATGACAGGTCAGCCACCAACGGCCTCGCAAAATTTCCAATTCTTCCACAGGGAAATTGCTCATTTCTTCACAAGTCTATTTCAATTTTTCCTACACGGCAACATGCTAAGTTTATGCATTATGCTGGCACCTGCACGCAAAATTGTGATGAATTACGCCACACGTTGGACAGACTAGAAAAAAATCTATATATTAATTTGTGTTACTTTATTGTTTGCTTTTTTCTCTTGGATGGCTTGTCAAGGGGGGTATTGTTGCAAGGTAATATAAAAGTAAGCAGGCGTGACACTCTTATTTAGATAACCCCCTCACTCCCTCTCTCTAGCAGTTTCTACAAGACTAAAACTGCCACTGTGACATTGTCGAGGACTCTTTTTTTTAAGTCCCTCTGCTTTTTTAAAATACAGAAATGGTATCCTATTCGCTGCGGTGCGGGCTTCAAAGAGGTTATTTGTCATCATACAGATTTATGCTGTCATTCAGGGACATTTATATCACTTTAAGCTCTTTGGGTGTTCCAGCTCTGGTGCTGGGCAGACAATTCTGCAGAGACCCAAGCTTCTCTCTGTTTCATTTTCCTCCTTTTTGTATTCCTCCCCTCCACCACAGAGGAGTGAAACTGTAATGATTGTTACTGCTTCAAAGGGCACATGTCGTAACAGCGCTAAAACAAAATGGGATCTGGTTGGGTGAGTGTGGCCAGGCTTGGACCTGCAGAGACCCTTTTTGGTGATCAGCTTGTGACAGGTTCAGTGAGAACAGTACAGGAATGTCTTTTCAGTTTTGATACCATCACACATGAATATATCAGTTGAATTTAACAAGCACACCATAAAGCATTTCACATTTCAGTTTGATTGACTGAGGCGACAAAACAACTGCTTATGTGAATGCAACCTGGAACGACTGCAAAACTGGGATCCCAGGTTTATGTAATTTCTTAGGTCTAACATTGTCATTTATATACTTCCAGTATATAAGGCAAGCTGGATATTTTGGACATCCAGTTGTTGAAACTTACAAAGAATCCTCCGCATACAGTAAGCACATGGAGCTCTGATCTGAAAGGATCCTAAGCCTCTATCCTACAGATGCTCTGATGGTGCCAAATCAATTTCTGACAGCCTGCCAGTAGAGTTCTTGTCATTCACATCCACCACCACCACTGAAAGCTAGAAAACATGGCAAGCAGAACAGCTGAATTTTCATGGAGTGGAAGGAGACTTATAAAGAAGCAAAGTGGACTTTGTACTTTATATTTCCATTTTATGTGCTGCATTGTATTTGTTTAAATTTATGACTTTCAAGGTCCTAAATAATTGGAAACAGTCTCTGGGAAGAATACCAATACATAATATGCTTTGAATAGTTACTGCATCATATTTTAATGAAATTCTAAGGACCTGATCATTGCATTCTAGCAAGTCAAGGTGGCTCATATCTGATGCCTTAGCACTGTGGAGACAGATAACAAACTATCTTCTCTTATTATTGTGCAAGAATAAATATGTGAGCACATGAATAGTAAAACGGTAAACAGATGCACATACAAAATCAACAAGACAACAGTACATTTTAGAGATGTCCCAAGCCGATGCTAACGATCTGTATTGCAGTTGATCTGGGTATATTTAAATGGATCATTTTCAAAAAGCTGATCTAAATTTGATCCTTTCTTTGCTGTT
Source organism: Morone saxatilis (assembly GCF_004916995.1). Lineage (NCBI taxonomy): Eukaryota > Metazoa > Chordata > Actinopteri > Moronidae > Morone > Morone saxatilis. Next base: position 26,187,660 of record NW_023339663.1, on the reverse strand, counting down.
TTCTTCTGTGTTTTCTCCTTTTCAGCCTCTTGCTGCTAGGGCTGCTGTCCCTTATAACAGCCAGCTCTACAGAGCAAGCTGCATGTGCGGGTGAAAGTTAGTGTGTGAAAAATGATTTGGTCGCAGCAGAGCATAAGCTCAGCTCCAACACTAATTATCATTAGCAGTGAGCAGTAGAAAACATCCAGGTAGCAGCTCCTCATTTTTTGCTGCAGGTAGCTTTCACCAGTTACAGTGACAAATGTCAAATGTTAAATCCCAGAGTAACTTAGACTTGTCTGTTATCTGATTAACGTGCCCTCTGCAGTCTCCGTCTGCACTCTGTGGGAGAAGAGCCTCCACTCTGTAACATCACATCATGCAGTTGCATGTTTCTATAGTTCCTACTGCAACAGAGTGCAACGTCTTCTCTCTAGTGGATTGCCTCAAGTCAGTTTAAGAATACTCACAGTTAATCTTTCATTCATGGCTTATCAATAGTTTAAGCTTGTAAACTTATGTTATGTTTGACCATCAGTGATTGGATCAAGGTGCTCATAAAACATAAGGTGTGCCTGCACCCTGTAATTATTAAAAAGGTAATATTACTATTCCCTTTAAAAAATATATATAATATCAAGTCCCTTTTAAACACTAAGTTGTTACCCTCTAATTCCCTAACCTCTTGTTTCTTCCCTTGGACATATATTTATCCTGATAAACTGCAGGTGCCCAGTAAGTAATTTACTGATAGCCCATATGTACTAGATTAATTACACTATAATTTGTGGGTTTTAATCTAAAGCCTTATCCATTCCAGTTGACCCACACATTTGCAGGAACTAAGCAAAATGACAGAAGCAATGGTGGAAGTAGCATTCTGATCCTTAAGGTAAAAATACCACACTGAAAATACTCCACCACGAGTAAAAGTCCTGTATTCTAAACCTTACCTAAGTAAAAGTGTGTGTTATGAGCAAATAGTACTCATTGTGCAGAAGAATGGTTTTATGATGTTTTTGGATCAGTATTACTGCTGGTTGAGGTAATTTTAACTACTTTATATGTTGTTGGGTAGTTTAATCTACAGCAATGCATTATATTCTATAGGATCATAATATGTTTGTAGTGTTGCTGTCCTGCTAGAACTACATGTCTCTAAAAAGTCAACTTTTGAGCTCAGTTTTCAGCTTTGTGATAATGCGTTTTTAAATAATTTATTTAGCTTAAGAAGTAGGGAATCTTTATCCTTACGTTTATTACCAGATTGGGACATACATGATTTTCACCGGACAGGATGAAAAATTGTAATCTGAAAAGTAACTAGTGACTGCTGTCGAACAAATGTATAATAAATTGTATTAAGTACAGTACTTGAGTATTGTTACATTCTACCACTGGATGGAAGTCATTCTCAGTAATAATGTTAGAGGTGGTGAAAAGGTTCTTTGATTGAGCTGAAACATTAAAAAATACTCATTCCTAAACTTACTAACAAAAAAGAAGTTTATAAAGACACTATAAAATCATACAATGCGATATGTTAGCATGCAGCCAGCCAAAAAGAGTTTTTTAGCGTCATGCATTGCCTGTAAACCACAAGCATCCAGATGCACTGAGCACATCCATGACTGCCGAGGAAGCTGTGCTACATTAATAGAGTTCCCCAAAGTAATTCAACAGTCATTATGCAGAGGTCCGCTCTGATGTCCTGCAAATTGCCAATTGCTTAAGCTAAGTTATGTCTACCTGAGGCAGGGAGACAGTGTTTAAAAAACATTTAAAGTAAATGGCTTTGGGTGAGAAGGAGGCTATGGCAGGGCAGAGCCACACCGACACCCCCACTGCAAACACACAGCAGTACTGAGAGAGTGGCAGAGGAGCAGGCCGGCTACAAGCATTAGGTTAGCCCTGTGACATTTTCCACCTGAGGACGGAATGAAAGGAAAGTGTTCCGCTATTCAGAATATTCAAGCACTGTGTAAAATAAATGGATGAGTTATTGCTGGCATTTAAGGCTGGTTCTTGATGTTTCAAAGGGAAAAAATAAATCATGACCCCTCCATCTTTGTATAAACGTCAAGAGTGAATTTCTATTTTTCTTTATCAAAGGTTTTATTTTTCTTTAAAACCTTTTCCCATTTTGATAGTGGAGAATATCTTGAATAGGGAGCAATGTGTAAAGGACAAAAACAGATTGTGCTGTACTACAACATCATGGTTATCAGCTATTTTATTGAGCCTAGCTTTGACAGGAACAGAAACTGAAGCACAGACTGCAAACTTTTTGTACACTGAACATTTAAAATTTACAAGACAAAAAAATGTTTCAGTCTGTGTGTGTGTGTCAGCCTCTTCCCAACCCCACGTCCAATGAATATCAAGCCTGTTGCCAGGACGTCTTAGTAGCCCACCACGTGCTTCCATCACCCCGAGAAATAAAAGTCATACTTGATTTACCTGACAAGGGCTCTTTGAGCTCTCCTTGACCGAAAGCGGTGGCGGGACTGCCTCTGCAGTGAAATGCAACACTGAAATGTTTCTACCTCCCTTGAAAAACATCCCCTCCCCTTTTTGCCAGAGATCTCCTCTCTATTCGGGTGGTGTCTCGGTGTCTGGCAGTTGTTCAGCTCGGCTTGGTGCTCAATCTTATTAGAGGGCGGAAGGTGGTTCAGAAGGTTTGCGGTGACACTGACAGACCCCAACCACTTACTCCCCCCCGCTTCTTTCTTTTATTTTTTATTTTTT
>NW_023339663.1:26176801-26184833 GCF_004916995.1 Morone saxatilis | reverse complement strand
GTGCCAACTCGCAGGCTAATGTGGACCCACATTAATGCCTGTGCTTACCCAGGTTCAGACGAGCTTGGCTCCAGTTGAACTGAAGAGAAAAAAAATACACCAGCTTAGTGTTGATGTGTTATTGAATTTTTCTCTAAATATATTTCATACCCCAGGCTCAGTGCTTAAATGACAGACAGACGGGCTACTATGCTAATTCTGGCGCCGAGTACAAAGGTCCTAAACAGGGATAATGTGATGAAATCTGTTTTCCAAACAGCTCTGAATTTAATGGCACAGTCCCAGCAGGTTTGTAAGAGAGGTGCAACGGCTGGCTGCCTTTGAACTACAGGTCCTCTGTTCCCGGACTGACCGTCGAGATGGACAACAAAGCGAATCATCCTCCACTCGTCCTCTCCAGACATGAATTATAAAGGCTATCTCTCCTCTGCTACCCGCTTTTTTCTTACACCTTTTATTTTCCCTCGAGTCTTTTTCTTTTTTGGTCTTTAGTGCCTTTGGGTAGGGTAGAGTGTGCTGCTCGCTGCTTGTCTATGTGCGAGGCCTTCCCGTCTGTCATAGTGTTGGCAGCGCAGGGGCTTTGTGCACAAAATGAAGCTAGGAGCCGCCTTTTGCTGGGTCCCTAGATTACCTTGGAACGCCGAGCTACCCACAATGCTCGGCCTCCTCCACTCGCTATCTACATCTTCAGGGCATCTACAAAGTGCCCTCTGCCCGCGCGGGAGTGACAGGGAGTAATATGAAAACAGCTTAAGAGGCAGGCGCTCAGAAGCTTTCATCTTTGTTTATTGTATGTGTCTGTCAGTGTGTGCATCTGCACTGATGTCTCAGGTGATGTCTCAACAATGAAGTGAATGGACGGCAGTGGCACTGCGAATTATTAATAATGAATTGAAGTTTGGGCTCTCAGATGCCGCTCGTACATCCAGTGAACGACTGAGAAGGCTTTGCCCTAGAAACTCCCTCAACCACAAACATATTGGCCTAACTGGCCATCAGCTGCTGTTACCTTACCCCAACCTGAACTGCCCCTCCTCCCCATCAAACATCTCCGTACTCTCTCTGCTACACACTTACTCATCTTTCAAGGAAAAAACAGCAGTGCAATGAGTTGTAATCATCAATTAAGTATGCTCATCCTGGTACAAAACAAAGATTTTTCCACGAGAATAAAGCTCCCAGTGTTGCTCCACGATTCATGGCTAATGTTTTGATGCAATATACACTGAATCTTTATCTTACTCACATGATGTGTGTGTGTGTTGCTTTTTGCCTCATGTCATTTTTGTTTGCTTTTGTCTTTTCACTCCTTTGTTTTCTTACTTATGGCTACATGATGCAACTATTTCCACACTGATAATCATCTGTGATTTACAACCATGGTTGAGTATTCCCAGCACATCTCCTTGATACATGTACAACTGCTGCCAAATATCTGTCAAAAACCTTTTCATTACATTTACTTCGGTTCTGTTCTGTTCCAACCTTTTTTCTGCAGCTGAAGGCAACTGTGCAGGGAAACTGGCCTGCTAGGACAGAGGTGTAGCCATGCTGTGGGACATGCTGGGCAGGGGTCAGGCTGTGTAGTCGGGGGGGAAAGTGGTGCAGCAGCATAAATTAACACCTGAGCCCTGAAATGCTGGAACACACTGTACCCTGCTGCATCGGGGAAGAAAGCGAGGTTAGCATCTGGATGCACAGCGTCTGGCCATTAGCACACTGGGAAAACACAGCAGTGCTTACGTGAACGTGTGTACCTGTATGTGAGATTCCACACGCCACACGCCACTCCATCTCCATCCCAACATCTCTAAAGGAAACATTTAAAAATGGTGATCCCGCATCGCCCATCAACCCCCGCTGTGTTTGTTTGTTTGTTTGTTAGTTTTGAGTTTCTTTATTAGCTTCCTTTATGTGTATCCCAGAAAATTTTTTCATTACACCCATTTTAATGCAGCCGACTTGCACGATTCTCCTCTGAGTCGTTTCAGTGTGGATAATGTTACTCAAGGGTTCCCTTGTATTGACGCATGCTGTTGGATAGAATTGGTGTCTGGCTAATAGACTATAGGAGTTAACATGGGGTAGGTCCTGTTGTTATCGAGTGTTTCATATTGGTAGGAGTAAAGTGCTGTAGGAAGTAATAGACTTGGTTGCTATCGCTCCCTAGGGCTGCAAGAGGCAATCATCTAACTAAATGAGAGAGAGACACAGAGAGAGAGAGAGAGAGAGACAGGCTTCCCTTTGGAAAGACTATTGATGGCTGACAAATCACTGCTTTTGATGTACATTTCAAAGTGTGCCCTAACATCCACGTTCTTTTATTTATTCACAGTTATTTATTTATTTTTTGCATCACGCCGTAGTTTTACTACAAGTTTGGATTATGATCAGAGCTTGTAGAATCAAACTGAACCGCGGGCCGTTAGGCGTAGTGCACCCGCTTGGCCTTGTCATTAGGCAGGAATATTTAGCGAGACTATGCTCGAGAACTAATTACCAAGCTGTCTCGCTCATGTGCCCCCACCCCCACTCGCCAAGGAAATGAGGGGCTTCGAGCAAAATGCGTGTGGATAGGAGAGACAGCGGGGCTAAAGAGGGACAAGAGTGAAGTCATCTTGACATGATAAACACAGAGACAGAGCTGAATTTATCAGACGAGACAGGACTGTGTTGTAAATTGCAACAGGCCTTAGCCCATTTACATCAAGTGATTGAAGAAGGTGTCCTTCCCACACACATGCTGCCGTCAGTGTGATGTGTGTCTGAGAGTATGCGTTTGGAAAGCCTTATTGACCTTAAACTCTCTCAGACAACTGATATTTAAAATCTACACTATCACAGCCTGCAAGAGAATTCAATTACAGTAACCCTGAGAGCTCCATGCGTTAGGATACATGCAAATACACAAACACAGTCAAATGAAGAAAACATTTTCACCAGTTTTACAGACAACAGATGCACAGCACTGTCTCACTCCCACGTTGTCAAACACTGCCGCTTGGTCGGTGATCCTCCACAATACGACCTTTGGCATCATTTTGACTTCGATTTGCCTGCAGTTGAAGTCAGCTGATGTAGCATAAGGAGCACATGGAGGTGGTGGGGTGGACTGATGCCTCACACAAATACAGGACTTTAACCCAGGATACTTCTGTTTGTGTCCTGTGTGAAACCAAAAGTAAACAATTGATTTTATTTTCCATCGTATGTAAGCTACATTACATTAATTATGTTTTATTCTTTCATAAGTTATGTCAGGTTTAACAGAACTTAATATCTTTTCGGAGGCATTTTCATTCTTGCTAACTTGACCCCACGGTCAAGTTAGCAAGAATGAAAAATGCCTCCTACATGTCCAGAAATGATGCGACAGGGGCTCCTATTGCGTTTGTGTTGTATTGTCTGCATTTGCAACACATTTCTGTATTTAGTTGTGTTTTCCATATTTACAGGGCGTTTTTGTGTTTGGTTGTTTTCTGAATTTGCAGTGTGTTTGTTAGGGTCTTTGCGGTTAGCCTGGTATATATTGTTATGAAGTAATCCTTTTAGTCCAGATTATTCATATTTTAATAGAACCTTCCAGTCTCTCCTGGGATTGGCCACCTCCTGTGTTTTTTTCTCTGGACTGATTGGATTGATTGTCATGCCAGACCACCTCCAATGAAGTCTCGTCCATCCTCCTCTCGTACATCCCCCGTCACCAGCCTAGTCCATCAATCCCAAGGCCACTTGCTCCAGACCCAGGAAGTGATAAAAGCTGCCCACAACAGACAAGCTCTGCGGTGCAGTCTGCTGCTGTGCTTCTTTGTTACTGTTAACTAGATTGCTGTGTAGTCGACCTTGTTAACTGGTAGAGGCACTTGTTCAGTGGTTCTAGGACTGGGCAGGGATTCGATTGATTTCAATGATATTCCATTGTGCATCCACACGCAGTATTTGTTTTAAGCTGTGACTGCCACATTTGGTTTCTATTTTTACCCATAAGAGCAGACAAGCAGATTTTGTTTTCTTTTTTATTTGCTGGAAATTGCCAGCTAGATAGCTGTGAAGTTAGTAGGAAGTTTGTGTTTTATTTGTTTATTGATTTGGCGCCATCTGCAGCCCTTTCCTTCATTTGCTCGCCTCATTTGTACAGCTTTCAAGTTTGTATTTACTATATATTTTACCACTAACAATAAATGGAACACTTGAGTACGCTGGCCTTATGTTTCTTCTTTTATGCCTAGACTTCTTCTGTGGTGGTGGTGTCTTGGTTGTGGTGTTTGTAATTGATTATTTTTCATTTTAATTTTTTTAATTTTTGCAGCTCATTTTGTTATGCTGCATACAGTATGTGTTTTTATTAATGAATATGCTTTCTTCATTTGATGTGTTTTGTCTGTTTGCATGTGTTTCCTGTGGTTGCAGTGCATTGAACACTTAGGTCTACCATACAGAATAGAATAGAATAGAATAGAATAGAATAGAGGCTGTTTTAGTTGAGGAAATCCATGTTCTTTGCGATACTTAATCAAACTGCCCAATAACAGTCTAACTATTGGGGGATAAGTGCTGCACTCACATTGAACATTCCAGAAGAGTAATGTGAATTGATTAAATCCCCAATGATTCCTGAACATGGTGTGTGCGTGCCTGTGCCTGTGTGTCTGTGTGTGTGTGTGTGTGTGTACAGTATCCCTATAGGCAAACACCCTAATTCATGAGACAGAGTGAGAGATTTGGTGCAGTTCAAAAAGCGAGCATGGATGCAGAGGCATGGCTGAATATCACATGGCCAGATATTATTCCCAAGACCATTTGTTACCCTGTCCGCCTTCCATCTCATCTATTATTCATTACACAATCATTTAACTAAGTGCAGTGATTACTTAAATGTTTAATGCTGCCATAATCAATATTGGCCTGAGCCTTTCAGGTGGACAGAGTTTTTCTAGCATTAAAGTCCCATCACCTATTGAGTCGATCAGGTTAAATTGCACATGGTTACAGTAATCGCCCCCATTAAAAAGGTCCTTTTATCAGTGGCAGTGGAGACATGTGGTATGATAATTGTTCATTTCTGCCTTTGTCACCCGGGTTATCAGAGTCAAGGTTTGCACTTTTCTATGAGTGCAGCGCATCTGGATAATGGTCTATTCTAAAGTTGGCTGGCTGAAATGTTCCCGCTCAACTCTATTAATGGCTGCCAAGTCAGTCAAAGAAGAAAAATTCACTTATAAGAAAAAGAAATGTTGCACTCCCACATAATGACATAATGAACATTGTGGTTGCCTTATGAAAGGGATTTTTCATTTTAACGATGACTGTGTTGAGAAGAGGTCTATCAAAAAGATGTAAAGTGAATTATCTTGATACATCAACCCACGTATCACCCAGTCTACCATCCATTCTCCCTCTGAGAATTTTAGACAATCAAATCAGATAGCATCTGCACAACACATAGGCAGAGTGTGACATTCACATTCGCACGGTGTTCACATAGATATGGATGCCATAAACATGCACTTGCCACCTGGATTGTGTGTCAGTGTCAAAGCCTGGCTTATAGCACCTTAATCATATCATCCATGTGTAAGCAGTGGTGGTATTGTATTCCCTTTGCATCACTTACTCTCCTTGATAATCCAACCTCAATGAAGGAGCCCGGTATGAAATACGGCTTTATGTCGACTCCTTGTCCCGGGCTTGCTGGTGGCATGGATTTATCTCACAGGATTTATATTTCTCTCCCTGTGCTCTCTGAAGGCTTGGAGACGGTTGCCGTGTGGCGGCAGTGTGTTGGCTCAACACAATGCTATAAGGGAAATGATTGCTGCGCTTGTTGCTCTGAAGGATCATGATCTGTTGAACTTTGACCTACTGAATGTTGAGTTTTCTAAAAATGGTTAAGTAATTCAGTTAGGAGCATGCAAGTGGCATTAAAAGGTGACATCAAAGTAGGTGAAGTGGGACATTCATTATTCTGTCTGTTTCATTTGTTGATAACAAATTAGATTTTTGTTGTTGATTGTAACCAGAGTTCATACTGTTTGCAATGCAACAGTGAAGGTACACAAAGATTAATTGTATGCTAAAAGCAGTTGTCATAGAACTTTACTGTGAACGACAATGAACACTGACATATTATCACATATTAGTAAACAGTTACCTATTTACACACATTCAGCAGAAACAGGGAAACATTAGCATTCATCTGGAATTTTATTTCTGGCCACCAGACGGTAAGTCCAATAATCACTCTCCTTTCAGCTCTGCTTTGATCTTGGAAAAAAATATCTGTCTCTTTAGCTGCTAAATGCTCATCGGCTATCAGCTAACTTTGCAGCATACTTTTTTTTGCTTGAAATAGCTGTGGGTCAAACTGAATTACCATTTTATTTCACTCCATTCATGCCTGACACTGTGTTCCTGTTTTTTCTTAGGAGAGAGCTAAGAGCAGTTAACATTTTTTACAGTGATCAATGTTGATTAATGTGATGGTGGCAAGGTGGTGCAGTGGTTAGTGCTTTTGCCTCACAGAAAGTAGCTCCTGGGTTCAAACCTGCCAGGGATGGCTGGGGCCTCTTTGTGTGGAGTTTGCACGTTCTCCTCATGTCTCCCCATCACCATGGGTTTCCTCTGGATGCTCTGGTTTCCTCTACCAGTACTATTTATAATTTATAATAATAGGTCAATTGGTGACTCTGCATTGCCCATAGGTGTGAATGTGATGAACTGGCAACCTGTCCAGGCTGTACCCCACCTCTAGGGGATCAGCTCAGGCTCCCTCCACACTTGTCACTTGTCATTTTTCTGTTGATATTTTAATGAATATTGCTAAGTGACTATGCTACAGTTGTTTCTCACTTTCTTCCACCACTCTGCCCGGGAAGCAGTAACGGCCCCGTGCAGCAACATTCACCAGTAGGGGGGCACTTATGTTCATTTGCATTTTGATGTTGTGTGCTCCAACAACTCCCAGGTGGCATCTGTGAGCAAGGTGGAGCCCATGAAAACACATTTGAAATCCTAACTGACTGTACATGTTTGTCATAGACCTATGGTACAATACACTTCACTGCAGAATTGGGAGTGAAAAGGGGAGGTACAGCAACACAACAATGAAATGACAATGCATGCCAAGAAACATGGAGTAACATGCAGTAGGAAGGTGAGAAACAGATAAGGAAACAATGTTTTATGACCGTATGGAATAAATGATAGAAAAACAGTATATAAAGTTTCCCCTAACTCAATAAATTAAAATAACTGCATAATTTCTGAAGGGAGTCTGGGGACTATCTCCCTGGGCAACAAAGGAGTATATTGCAGTTACTGTTTTTGTAAAATTTGACATTTTTACCATCACAAACATCTGCTGCTTATCTCGGCACGTAAGACACACACTTTAGACTGTGTCTCTGCTTCCTTACTTTGTGTGGCAATAGAGCCAATCACTCAATATACAGTGTTTTTTGTTATTGAAATGTAACTAAATGGTTTTCCACAGTATAATCATAATCAAAACTGATGTCAGACAGCACACACCAGCAGGCATACTGGTGTTCCTACTTAGAGTTGTGCAAATAGATGGCAATTAAATATTAAAACGTAACATTTTTACTGTATCAGGGAAGATGACGTCTCCTTTTTTGCTTACACGCTCTGATTGACTGATTGTTTTTCTAAATGGTGGACTGTATTTGTATAGCACCTTTCTAGTCTTCCGACCACTCAAAGCGCTTTGCATTAAATGCCACATTCACCCATTCACCCATGGCGATCATAATGGGTGAAATGGGTAATGTCACAGAGGGCCTACTCATAAAATGCCCTGGCTTCACCGATACCAAATATCACTCCTAACTAAATTGAAAGGTTGGCGGCTATGCCAATATGAGTAGAATGTAAAAATTGCTTGCCCACCCCGGAGTAGTATCAAAAAAGACACTTTGGCAGATGACAATCCACGCTGTCTCAGTGAAAATGAGATGAATGAATAAGATAAGGTAAGATAATATATTCCTTATTTATCCTCCTTAGGAGAAAT
>NW_023339663.1:26150561-26176776 GCF_004916995.1 Morone saxatilis | reverse complement strand
ACTGCGCGTGCACACTGTACTTGATAATTGGCATACACGAGTGAGAAGGCCATTGGTGTTCACAGATTTGTGTTCTGGACTTGATTCATTTAGAACATGTCCCGATTGGCGTGTGAAGCTGTTTTCAAGACGGCTAATGTGGTGGTCAAGGCTATCGCGTTGACATTAATAGGACAAAAGAGCCAACCTTTCAAGGAATTTCTGTTTTGAAGTGGGTCTGCGGCGGAGTGCCCTTTTTTTTGACATGGAACTTGTCGATTAATCTGTTAGGTCCTTGTGGGCTAAAAATGCAAACAACTTGCAGTTTAATAAGGCAAAGCACTGGTATTTGGAGCAGGTTTAGAATTTCCAAACGATGTTAATTAGTCATTTTTTGCTTGAAACACAGCATCGTCAAGGGTGATCATCGCGCAAACAGATGCCCAGTCTCCTTTTTTGAAAGGTCATTATGCCATAAAGAAAAATCTCTATTAAAAAGATCTCTCACCCTCCGTACCTCAGTTGTGTAGGTTACAGAGAAATCTAACAGAACAGTTCTAGATTGTTAGTTTGAAGTGTATTCAGGTTTGATTTCATTTTGTTAGTTTGGGTCCCTCCCCTTGTTTCATTGTGTGCATTTTGGACATTTTGGCATACAAGCTGGAGGAGGCAGGCCAGGAGGGTACATCTAAGCACAGGGCTGAATTGTGTGGTACCTCAGAGCAGTACGCAGACCAGTAAGATAAGGTACAGGAAATTCCGCTATGTGATTAAAAGCATATTTTTTTAATATTCATTTCCTTCTTAGGGAGCGCCGCAGAACGTGGCAGGTCTCGATTCTACCTATTGCAATCAGAGATGTCCCGCTCGCACCTCTGTTATTCTTTGCCGTTGTAATCTTACTACTTCTTTACCCTTCTTAAAGATAGGTGGTTATATTTTGTATAACCTCGACCACCCAGGTCCTCGGAGTAGTACGAATTTTAATTACCGTTGTTATTAAAGCCAGTAGTTGGAACTGTACTTTTTTAACAGTACTAAACAATGTGTACGCAACTGTGGACACAACAACCACCACATAAACAAAAGTCGGAGATGGTTGATTCAGCCGTTGATAGGATGCTTCTTAACCAACCACTGAGTATCGGGATGTTACATGCATGCCCAAGGAATCCCGAGTACGTGGAGTTAAGAGACGCGAAGGAGAGGAAACAGGCAAGAATGAGGAACACGAATTGGTGTTTGGACAGAGGACGGCGGTGGAGGATACAAGCCACTGTCTTCCCCGGGGTTGTCTTGGGAAAACGTCTACGCTCGCTGAACACCAAGGTATGGACGAGCTCTCGGCATTTTGTGTGTCATACGGACAGGGAATCGTATTAGGAGAGTGCAGCATATTATGTCTGACAGAAACATGGCTGAATGACATTAGCCACCAGACTGGTTCAGTTGAACGCCGGGCGGGTTTTGCACGTAGTGTCGGCAGGGATAGAAACAGAGCAATAAAAATCGGAGTTGGAGGGCTTAGCTGTCTTTCTCTAGAATGGTGTAACCTCTGGACATGTGGCAGAGAAGAAAGGCGAGAAAATCTGCACGCGCTAATGAACTTGCTGGCCATGAGAACATGACTATTACTCCATGGAGTTTTTGGCCACTATTCGTCGTCATTGTTTACATTCCTCCATCGCAGTAGCGGCGGGAGCCTTGATGTGCAATCCACTCCACCGTTGCACGACCTGCAGAAGCTCAGCAACCAGTGCCAATAAAGACCGCTGACCAAAACTTTGTTACCCCAGTGTACGTCACCTGTATTTACACTAGGTAGGGAAAAGACCTTGGATCTGCTGTGATGCCAATCGACAGAAGCAGATACCTTCCCCCTCTCCCTGCAAATCTGTCTACCACTGCCTGATTACATTTGGCTTCAAATTTCCGTTACATACAGACTGCTGTTAGGAGAGCAGTCCATCACAGGACTGTGCGACAGTTGGTCGTGGAGGCAGGAGACGGCTTTGATGGAGTTACGTGTTACAGGGACAACCGACTGGGGAAGTGTTCCAGGAAAGACTACGGAGGATGACATCGGGGGGGTCCTCCACCAAGAGGTTATTATCCCAACCAAGAGGCATTCGGCTGCTTCTCCCAACACAATGCCGGATAAACAGAGAGCATCAAAGCCCTGTTGAACAGGAAAAAAGATGGTTTTCATGCAGGAATGGGATGCCAAGAAATGACATTCAGATGGGAGCAGAGGGAGGAGTTGACCCGCGCAGGCCAACCGACCGTCTCTCCAGGCTAAGACTAGAAACGAGATGTCTCAGCGCGGGACAGCTGCAGTCAGCGCGGGGCGACGCGCCTCACAACGAGGATCCGTTTGCTCGCTGTGCACACGGAGGATGCGCAACGGGTGGGATGTATGTGACGCTTTCTTCTGTTTGTTTTTCTTCTGCCATGAAAAGGTCACTACGTTCAGTGTAGAAGGGACAACAAGAGTTGATATCTGGTTCAGCTTTCACAAAGACAGCAAGCCCTCCTCCCGACTTTTTATTGCTCTGTTTCTTCCTGCCGAACTAGTGAAAAGCCGGCTAGTTCCACTGAACAGTCTGGTGTAATGTCATTCAGCCATGTCTCCGTCAGACATAATATGCTGCACTCTCCTAATACGATTCCCTGTCCGTATGACACACAAAATGCCGAGAGCTCGTCCATACCTTGGTGTTCAGCGAGCGTACGTTTCCCAAGACAACCGCGGGAAGACATGGCTTGTATCTCCACCGCCTCTCTGTCCAACCAACGTGCCTGCTCTGTTTCCTCTCCTTCGTCTCCTTAACTCCACTGGGATCTCCCTTGGGCATGCATGTAAATCCCGATATCGTAGGAAGTCCTCACGTGAATAACCTTCGACGTTTTGTTATGTGGTGGTTGTTGTGTCCACATTGCTACACATTGTTTATATTTAAAAAACTAAGTTCAACTACGGCTAAAAAGGTAAAAAATGTACTACCAACACTGGTGGTCTATTTACAAAAATAAACACTATTTAAGAAGGGATAAAGAAGTAGTAAGATTTAAGGCAAAAAATAAGAGGTGGAGCGGGAGCTGTTGCATCGAGCTGCCACTCTCTGCGGCGCTCTAGAATGAAATGAATGATTAAAAAATGCTTTAATCACATACAATTTCTGTACTTAATCTTACTGGTGCTGTAACCCATGCTATGAGGTACCACAGCAATTCAGCGCCTGTGCTTAGATTCCTCCTGGCTGCCTCTCCACTTGTGCCAAATGTCAAAATGCACAAATGAAAAAGGGAGGGACCCAAACTAAAAATGACATCAAACCTGAAACACTTCAAACTAAAATCTAAACTGTTCTGTTAGATTTCTCTGTAACCTAACAACTGAGTAGGAGGGTGAGAGATCTTTTTAATAGAGATTTTTCTTTATGGCATAATGGAGCTTTCAAAAAGGAGATGGCATCTGTTTGGCATGATCACCTTGACGATCTGTGTTTTCAAAAGCAAAAATGACTAATTACCTTCGTTTGAAAACTTTAAATTGCTCCAAATACCAGTGCTTTGCTCTTAATTAAATGCAAGTGTTTGCATTTTTAGCACAAGGACTACAGATTAATGAAAGTCATGTCAAAGGGCACTACCCTTAAAGAAATTCTTGAAAAGTGGCTCTTTGTCTATTATGTCAAATAGCTTGACCACAATTAACATGTCTCTGAAAACAGCTTCACACGCAAACATTTTAATGATTCAATCAGACAACAAATCTTACACCATGCTCACTTGTATGCAATTATAAGTCAGTGTGGGTTGAACAGTAGCAAACATTCAGACTGTGATGTCGAGAAAGGAACAGAGATAGAAATAATGGCTCTGTGATGTAGACCCGAGCACCATTAGAAAACAGCATTAATTCCCAGTAGCATCTGCAGGCCCAGCTGTATGTGCAGACCAGTGAGAACTTCAACCCTTTATCAATATGACTACAAAATGTGAGTGTATATGTGTGTGTGTGTGTGCATGTCTAGAGGAGTTTTCAGCGAGGCGGTAATTAATGTCTCTCTGGTGGATCAGCATGTAAACACTGGAGAAGAGTGAACTCTGGCAACAGCCATTCCCATTTGGCTCAATTAGGCCCGAAACTGAGACAATCAATGGTGCTGGCCTTTCTGCCGGCCCGCCTGTTGGCGACGGCGCCGCACTCAGTAAAACAAAATGGGAATAATCAAAGTCCATAATTAGTTGGCCTGAGAGGGTGCAGGAGTACGTTTTCACTCAGCTATAACAGGCGACAGCGTGGTGACTTTGGCAGCAGTACATGGAGATGAATGCACACAGCCTCGAGGAAAAAGGACAAAACAAAACAGAGAGTGAACTCTATGCTATATACAGTAGTTATCCCACTGTTGCACTGAGAGAAGCCCTGCACTACACACAAGCACCAAGAGAGATGTTGGAATATGATTAAAAAGTAACAGTGGCGATTTATTATTTTATTTATTTTTTGATCAGGAGGATCATTCAGTTGGGCATAGGGGCATATGTAACACCCTGGGAAGGAAAGGGAGACAGAGAGCAAGACAGAGAGTCAAGATAAAGATGAGATGTAAAAGGTTAAAAAAAAAAATATATATATATATATATATATATATATAGCAAGGGTGTCCTTCAAAGTGGTGTTGGTCTGGGTATTTGACAGCTAACTGGGAGAGAATGTGAATGGAATGCTGGAAAAATGGACCAGATTCTCAGGGAGCATATCTAAGAGGTCTGGACAAGGATTTGAGCCTGCTGGATGGTGACATGCAGATAGATCCAGAATTTGAAAATTACAGCAGTCCTATATGCTGCTCTATACACTGACTCATTTTTTAAAAAATCATACAAATCATGTAAATGAGAGTTCATAGAGTCTGTCTAGTATCTCTTTCCTTTTAAAGTGCCACATAAGTTGTTTTTATTTTTCCAATTGGATAGAAATAAAAGAGGGGGGGGGGGACATAATTGATTAATTAATTAAAAACTGCCTTAGCATGACCGACTCATAATCAACATATTCCGAGAAAACTGAATGTTTATGAGGAGGAAATCTTTGGATAAAGATGTTACACTTTGCAGAAATGAGCACTTAGAACCAAAGATGGAGGCTAAATTAAAATAAGGGAAGCAAAATTAATCTTGTAGATTAACACTTGTTCACTGTCATTGATTCAATGTCCTGATTTAAACCTGCAATAACTTTTTGGGGGGTTAGCGGAGCCCTTTCACTTTGTCACATTGTTTTCATATCGTTTGATACATAGTCATTGTAAAAATATCACTTATAGCCGCTTTTTAATTAACTGCTCATAAAAAGTGGCAGATTGACAGTAAATCCAAGCAAAAGGTTGCAGCCTCCTTGTAAACCAGATGTTAACAAACCTTTCATTCATGAAAGGTCAGCAGCATTGATTGATATTCAATGTATAGATAATGGATGGCAAAAAAACACAAAAAGAGAACAGATCCAAAGTTTAACCTATCAATTACAATACACATTATAAGCTGAATGGTCTGCAGTAACACTGACAAACCTGATGATATGTTTGATTTCAGCACCAAAAATGAGAAAGAAGCATCTTTAGTTTTGCATAAATGGTGTCAGCATCATTTCTATGCGATTGTGACCTAAATATGATCCTAACAAAGTTGTTCCAATCTGAATTTCTGCCCTGCCATAATCATATTCTTAAAATTTGTCCTCATTCAGGTTGGTTTTGAACTTGTCCACTTCCTGTAAATCCCTGTCAGTAAAACGCTCGCTGGGCACACGGAAGCAGACTATGGCACTAGGTAAAACAATGGCTGTTGGACTGTGTAGCTGCATTGGGAACGATGAGAGGGGGAAGGTGATGCTGGCACAGGCCGGGGTCACGCTGCCCCTGGTATTCTCACAGAAGGTGGCCGGCCTAATGATGAGGAAGATTGCTTCCGTGTAAATGGCTGCCAAGTTGAAGTTGGATAGGGGTGAGGTGTGTGTGTGTGCCTGTGTGTATGTGTACGTCAGGGGGGTGTTAGATGCCTTGGTATCTGGCCCTAGATCAGAAAGATAGATTGGCAGACAATATCCGTCCAATCCATGCTCTCCCACACATTCACACAATCTCAAACAGGCATGCAATTTTGTGCACACAAATACACACACACACACAGAGGCTATAACTACATTTTATTTAAACAACTAACAAATATGATCGGAACGTACAAAGTGGACATATGGATGCATTTAAATGTAAAATTCTGTTCATAATCCTGCCCCTGCTGCAGTATTTCTTGTTGTTTCCCATTTGAAGTTGTTTTTGTCCTTTCACAGTAAAAAAAAAAAAAGTTCTTGCACTATAAACATTTTAAGAAATTATTCTCTTTCCATGGAATCCCATAATGCTTTGTCGACAATTTACTGCAGCTCTCTTGTCATCAGATTCCAGCTGAGATAAACATTTCTGTTTGTGCTAAAAGATCAATCCAAAAGAATCTTCAAGGTAAACGGCCAGCCAGAGCATCCTCTGTGATATGAGGACATTATCGCCTCAGAGCAACATCTGCTCCCCAACTCTGAATGGGAAACAAACCCTACAGAATGGTACCTGTATGTAGCTCTTAGGACAAAGTACTGTAGGTGCCATCAGTTAATTTTTTTTATCACTTAATTGTTTCATTACCACAGTGTAAGTGAGTAGAGCTGGAAAAAAAGTTACATTTATTGCATTATAAGTAAATTAAAAGGTAATTTATCCCCCCAAAGTTAATTTAGGATGAAATGCTTTTGTTTTGAAACAATCTTGCAGCCAATTACACAGTTTGTGAACTAGGTCTTACGGACTAGCCTGCTTCTTGTTTTACTTGATAGTTTCAGCTTTTGCTGTAAGGCCTTCCTCATAAGCAAACCTGTTAACAAACAATTGCTTGTTTACACATCCAGCAAATACAAGGCAACATTAGCTTTCATTTTGAGTCAAGGGTCTGACCAACTGGTTAACTTCAATATCCAATATTCATTCTCATCAAGCTCTGTTTTTGGTCCCCACCACCTCTTGAGGGAAATATCTTTTAACGTTCTTTAGCTGCTAAATGG
Organism: Morone saxatilis; assembly: GCF_004916995.1. Lineage (NCBI taxonomy): Eukaryota > Metazoa > Chordata > Actinopteri > Moronidae > Morone > Morone saxatilis. Next base: position 26,169,674 of record NW_023339663.1, on the reverse strand, counting down.
TCCACTGTGTTCAACAGCTTTTACTTTTACTGAAAACAGCTGTCTGCTGCAGCTGGAAACAAAGCTACAAGAGCAGTGAGGGTGACCCACAATTGTAGTTAACCAGACAGCTAAAGAATGAGTTGAAAGTCTAAGAAGCAAAAAGCGAAAGTTATTAACCTACTACTGTTATGTGATTATTAGGAGTTGGTTTGTCAAGATAAACAGCCAGAGATGCTAATTCTCCAATCGGGTGCCAATTAAATGAGCGGCAGTCAAACCTCAAAAACAATGTAGAAAACAGAATAGCCTGTTTCCATTGCACAATGTTGAATTTTTCTTTTATCGATATACCAAGTTTTCAAACCTTGATGGATGGTGGAATCCTACTTATTGTCACATTGTTCTCCCATCGATATTTGATACATTGTTATTGTAAAAATATCAGTTATATCCGCTTCAAGTTGGCTTGTTGTTCTTTTACCCAAGTGAGTTTTCCTTACTGCACAACATAAATCGCTTAATGGACAGACATAAATAAGTACATATTTTAAATGTATGCACTGGGATCACTGCCTGTTTGTTCTTTCAAATATACCCATGCCCAAATGGAAAACAAACACAGGCAGCCCAAATGGAAACACAGAGCTACTTACACACAGGTGTCTACTGTGCTGTGTTACAAAGGTGTTGAAAGGAGTATTGAAATCAAAGTAGACCAGTGCCTTGCATCCCAAGCACGGATCTGTGGGGATAATAGACCCTCTGAATGCAGAGCAGCTAGCAATAAGGTACTGCACTGCATGAGTAGAAATGGAGTGTGCCCTAACCATAAAGAGTCGTCTGTGTGCGAGGCAGTCATTCAGTGGCAACTGAATCACTGATAATGTGAGATAATATTAAAACACTTTCAACATTTGTGTACTTTCTGCCAGTTCAGGACGCTGCTTAACAGTGAAATAACATAAACACAACACCATGAAAACCACACTGATGTGTGAATATGCTTTGACCTCGCCTCCAGTGTGTCTGAGGGGGCGCTGGCTTTATGAAAGCCCCAGACAGATAAAGGATGTTGTTTTCCATGCTATCACGTTTCTTTGTCTCCCCATTGGCATAAATAATGAAGGGCATTCACCTTGTTTATCTTTCAATTCAATATTTACTCCTTGTCAGATGCATTTGGGGGCTTTTCATCATCACTGTTCTCCAAGCGCAACATTTTCCTCCATGGTATTCGTCCTCACTGTTAATGTTTGATGAACACCAAAATAAAGGGTGGGATGGGGGTTGAAGGTGGGGGGAGTTGTACCTGTGCCACAGTTGTTTTTTACTTGATTCTCTATTGATGTTTATCACATCTTCCCCAGCATCACACTTCTTCCCCAAGGATTCCTTCCCTTTCCGGGACTCCCTTTTCTTTCCCTCAAGGTAAATTTGGGCTAGATTGAATTAGGCAAGGGAAAGTAGGTCATTGGCTTTGATCTGTCTATTGCATTGTTAGTGTGAAGGTTAAACCTGACTGGTATATTCCCACTAGCAACCTCAGCCGGCCAGACATTTTCTCTCCTCATTCTCTTCCCGTTTATCTCTTCCTCTTTACTTGGCTATAGAAAATGTTTTCTCCACCACGCTCATGCAGAGGAACACAAACACACATTATTACTGTGTTACTAACTTTCTTCCTGAGGGAAATTTTCATTTTTCTTTTTTCCGTTACATGTCATTCCATGCATCTTCTTTTATTGTTCTTTTATTTCATTGTGTGTTGATTTTCTTTTCCATGTGTGGAGGATCATAAAATATTTTGGGGATTCTTAGACATGGTCACAGGTCAAAGGGAAACATATTCTCAAAAATCCTTTTCAGGCAAATATAAAGCAAAGAAATTGCCCATTTACTATGAAACAATGATTCAACCAGTTCTTCTGCCACATACGTTGAGTGGAGATTGCAAGATGCATGTGTATGATCATGGCATCACAGGTGATTTTTGGCTTAAAGAAACCTGTATCTGTGTCTATTCTTTTTCCTGCAACCTACATAATGAAGCCTTTTTAACATTCCAAACAAATTTGTGCTGATGTTTTTGAAAAAGTACCAATCAGGAGAATGACATGAACCTTTGGAGAGTGGTAAGGTCAGACAGAGAAAAAAAAATTGCGGGAAAAAAATGACATTACTGTAAATCTGCCTAAAGCAGGCCATTTGTGTAAGAAGGAAACTGGTGAGCCAGACTACCAATGGGCCTGTGGGAGCTACAGTTACACACAAACAGCATGACTCTCCAATCGCAGTTATATGGCTGTTTAATACAATTATACACAGACACACTAGATTAGATGTAGTTGCATTTGGCTAAAATGCTAACGACAGCATGGAAAATATTCAAAATGACATTGCTAACATTCTGATGTTACAGTGTTCACCATCTTAGTTTAGTGTGTTAGTAGATTGAGATTTAAGACGCTTATGAATCATCATCTTTTTGAAGCTGATTTTCGTGCCATTGTGGGGATTATTAAGAGCTGTATTATAGAGCATAATATTTTACTCTCTGAACACAAATAAAATGGCGTAGGGCAAAATTGCACTGTGTAGCAAATAGGGAGTGATTGTGGTCATGTTATTTCAGTAGAAAATGTTGGACAATGCCATTATTTTCTGTAGTTGCTTTGAGACACCTCAGCAGAAGAATAAAACCTTATAGCTGAATCAAACCACAGCTAAATGGTTATTGCTATTTGTGACCATCGACCCTTTACACACATAAGACCACGTCTCCTCCTTTTATCGTCAACAGAAAAAGAAGAGGGCGGGTGGGGGGCTTGAAGCAGCCACTCCACAGCCATGTTGCACACAATTAGCCAGCTGCAGAGGGACCGTATGGCTGTCATGTCTCCTGTTGTTCCGAGGTGAAGACAAGGCTGTTTCTGAAGGCAGAGTGCCTGGTAAACAGAGGTACCCCCCTACCCACCCTCTACTCCCCTCATCCACACACACACACCCCTCGAGGAGTCCCTCTCTGTTTAGCAAGTTCAAAGCCAACAGTGCAGCCCTTAGAGCTAAGCAGTCAGTGGCCAGCCCCTTTACTGTCCTGGTGTCGTGCCCATGTCACATTTACAGTGTGGTGGCACTGGGCTGGAATGGCCTTACCAGCTAATTGGGTGAGATAGCAGCTTCGTTTCATTTGGCCCATGGCGGCTCAATCTCTCCATGCGTCTCCTTTCCTTATGGAAATAACTGTAGCCACTATCATTAATGTTAGGATGCTATTTATGTACTGTATATTACAGCTCAACTAAACCATACAATGCCTCCAGAACATATTACACTACCTTGGCTGTGTCTGAAATGAACCCATATCTAGTGCACTATATTTACTTTTCACAATTTTATTTAAGTGTCTGACTTGTATATACAATTTATGAACTATATTATGACATTTCCAATTCACTCAATGGAAAAATGCCTCTGCAAAGGTGCTGCAAACTGAATTATTTGTAACTTCAGTGTGACTTTTCTACAACTTTCATTTGACAGTTCTAGAAAAACAGAGTATAGCATTTCCCTGATGACAGCCATGTCCAAAAATCAGCTAACATGGCTACAGATCCAGCCGCCTAGAATTGCCGACTGCTCTGTGCAGGCCCTTGTTTATCTAAATGGAATGAATGTATATACCCGGCTGTGGCTGGTATAAGCATTTGAACGTGCATGTTTTTAGTATATAACATTTAGCACGTAAGCATATTAGCATGCTCACAGCTAGTATGTTACAATGTCATGAATGTCCCTACCAAATTTCATGGCAGCCCATCCAATTGTGCCGAGATAGTTCATTCTGGATCAAAGTTGTGGTTGGCCTGACTAATTGTTGATTCAGCTGACACTGTCACCACTACAGTGTCAGCATATAGAAGCTAAACATATGGAATTATTTATAGAAATACTTTCCGACCAAACAAAGGTCAGGGCTAAATTGCAACTACAACTAAACTGGACGCCGTCCATGCTAAGATGCATCAATCTGGTGCTATGCAATGGCAGGGAGTTTCATCATAGATCAGGGAGATCTTGAAAAGAAGCTGCCAAAGAAAACTTAGTTTTAGGAAACAGTTCCTGTCCAGGACAGTGACCTTAATTATACAAGTGAATCTACACTTGAATGGCTTCTGAGAATGAATATGAAAAGTCTTTGAGTCACCCAGTCAGAACTCTGGGTTAAATCCCTTTGACAATCTCCAGAATAACTTAAAGACAGATCGTCACAGATGCTCCTTATCCAACTTGAGTAAGCTTGAGCACATCTGCATATTAAGATGGGAGAATATCACAAAATTCTTACATGCATAGCTGGTGCAGATACTGACACCCACAAGGAGTAAAAGCTGGAATTTACTGCCAGCATTGCTTCGACAAAATATTGACTTGAGGCCTAAATACTATAATTTAAATAAGGTATTTATGTATATATTGTTTTTAATATATATATTTCCACATTGATATTTTCATCAATTTTAAAAATCTCAACTAAACATTATCTAGCAAGATTACAGGGTAGTATAGTATGGTAAAAGTTATATATGTGCAGTAAAGTCTCTATAGGCACAGATTATTCCATACAATTAGAAAATCTGCAACGATTTTCATCCAGGCTTAGTTAAAACTGGAACAGATATGTGAATGCCATTGTTTTTCTCTACATATGCATTTGTATGGACATGGAATTTGTAATGGTTTCCTCTAAATGCTGCCAAAGTGGTTCTTATTATCCCATGAATAAATGCAGCCAAACATAAATCTCTCACCCTCTCCCTTTCTCTCTCTCTCTCTCTCTCTCTCCCTCCCTCTCTTCCATCCCTTAGTTGAGATGTCAGTGCTATCTCCAAAGTGACTGAGGAGAAGCAGTATGTGGTGTGACAGGCAGCCTGGGTCACAGCCCCCCATTTCAGCAAATGGGCATGACTTATTTGCAGGGTTGGGGGCTGTGGGGTGTGGGGTGAGGGCGATATTGACAGGATCATTTGCATGTCTGCCAAGTCGCAGGCAAGAGAGTGGCTGAAGGGAAGCTACAAGGGAATAGATGGGATGTGATGGCTTTTATAATCCCCCCCGGGCCAATCGGTCGGAGGTGCTGTGCAAAATGATCATCTGCTGGCTGTAGCTGGACCAAGAGCGAGTGACGACATCGACATGGAGCTATGATGTGATGCCTCTGTCAACCCGGACAGAACTACTTTTTCTCCCGTGTTAACTCATTAACTGTTTTCGTGGAGAATTGGCAGGCTTCATCAATCACAAAGCAATAAATATTAGATTTTGTCAATTTATTCTTTGTTACCACAGACTAAACTAGTATTTGCCAATAAAAATAACAAAGGAAATGTCGCCGGCATGTAGCATACATAATTTGTTTTTATTTGGTGCTGAGAGTATGAGAGCTCAAATTGTTAGTCAGACAAGAAAAATTGTTTTTATGGGTGACATTAAGGTGCTGTCATAAATTGGAAGCAGCGGTTTGGTTTATAACTTGAAGACTTTGATCAGATAAGTAACAATGTACATAAATTCATATTAAATTTTTTCCTTTCTTGCTACTTAAAGTCCTATCAGATCCATGGTTGTCATTTCTGTAACACTTTTAAAGCAACTTATATTATTTATGTGTCTGTTTTAAAATCCTACAACATAGGATTTCCTGTGTTAGTATCTTAAATATAATTTATTATTTCGTGCTTTTTCAAGTACATGTTCATACTGTTTTTTGTAACATTTATAGTGTTTATAATTCCAAAAACCCACAGAACTGATGAATATCTGTGGTACTGTAAAGCTAATACTCCTAGACCTATCACATTTCAGTTGGTGAAGTGTTTAACAGAAAAATAGACGCTTCCTTGTTTTCGTCTTTTTCATTTCATCTTTACAATACAACAAATCAGTCATAATATGGACTATCAGACTGAAATTCACATCATATCTTCCTCAACGTGTCTATAATGTGTGTACCAAATGTGAGATTGATGGACAGAGGTAACTGAATAATGACGAGAGCACAGTATTCAGCATCTCCAGCAGATGGTGCATAGCTATCCAAAAGAACCTCACACTGTTCACCACACTACTGGAAATATACTAAAACTTTATCACCATCATCAAAATATAATGATAATAGTTAGATTATTACATAGCCTATTACCCATACACCATAATAGCACTGAATCAGACAAAAAAGCTTCTGTCTTATGGTGACGGTAAGACTGTCTATAACTTATATATACATGATTAAGAAGGTTGTTGCCTACAACCCCAGAGTGTTTTCATGGTTGTTATCATCATACATGATGATGATAACAATTCATTGGATGCATCCAGCTGTCAATAGAACCCACACAACCATGTTTTCACAATTGGCTCATTTCTTTTTAAAAGGCATTTTAGGTTACAGCAAGATGTGGAATTGGTTTGTTTCTTCTCCCTGTGGTTAGTGATTTAAGAAGTGCTAAACATCATTGGTCAAACTGTTCATCAGTACCGCACTGGCTTTGCTTTTTGATTGCTGGCTTTAGTGAAAGGCAGCTATGGCATTCATCAGCTTTATTCCTGTCATTGTAAGTGTGGTTGGTACATAAGTAGTCTATGAGCTAGATTTAATCAGCGGACCTTTGCTTTTAATGTTTTTTGACCCACAGATTCAAGCTAGCATCAAGCTAGCAGAGAAGTTACTAACTGTGTACTAAAGCACATAGAGAAAAACCTTGACACTGCTTAGAAATGCTAAAGGTAGTATGATATTGACTGTGTGACTGTTGCTGCATCATCGTATATTGGCTTGTAACTACAAGCACTTGACTGCTGATGAAAAGAGACAGTGTAAATACTGAGGAGATTCTGAGTACTTTCTAGGAAGCAGAAGACACTCCTCAAGAGCTCCTTCATCACATGGAGAGCTAAGCCCGGTCCAGTTGAAAGGTCAAGTGTCACAGCAAATGCAGGGTGGAAACTGCTTTCACCATCAACACCTCTGTGTGTGTTTTGCCTCTTTACACTCTGCAGGATGCACAGCCAAAGGCCAGCCAGCCTTTTAATGGTTAATCAATAGAGCCAAGAGTCCCTGGACTATATGCCTCAATATTTGGGGGCTGAACCAAAATAATAAGTCGGCATCTATCTGCAGAGGCTGACAGAAAAAGTCGATACTTTTGTACTTGTGTTCCAGATTGATGGAAGCCGACCAGCAGTTAGATGGTGGGCTTTTTTTTGGAGGGGGGGAGAAAGAGACAAAAGAGAAAAAAAAAGACATTAAGCGAAGGAGAGAAAGAGATGTTAAGATGGTCTGCTTGTCTTATAAAGAGCTCAGAGTCTCAACATCTGGGGTGTGATATGTGGCAGATAGATCATATCACACCGCAAAAAACAAAGTGGTCCCTTAACAATTCCTGCTTCTGCTCTGGTTCTTGTTCCATCTTCTCATTTTTTTCTATACTAAGGCAGGTTTATCCTCCTTATCTGTCACCTTTCTATAGTTATCTGTATGGGGCTTCCGTTTCTTTAATGGAGGTCACCTGCTTATCCACAGTGGAGCATCTTTTAAAGGGAAAGTTTCCGCGTGCTGTGTGTCTTGGTTTATAGGCTTAAAATCTCCTCTTGCTTTTGGTCAAAAGAAATATAAACTACAATGATACTACAGCTATTGTGCACATTTTCACACATAAAAAAAATATTTTGGGCATATTTGAGGAAACAGGGTCTATAGCTTCAGGTCCCTGAGTGGGTGTCTCCAATGGCAGAGGTTGGCTGACATCTGACAGCTAGCACTGGTACACTACCGACTGAGGCATGTCATGGCCCTGTAGTCCACAAACAAGCCTTTTTCTCATCTTAATATTCAACATTTGTGAGAACCTGCCATGCTTTTAAAGGACCAGTGTGTAGGATGGTGTTTAACAATGAAGTTACAGATTCAACTAAAGCTCATCTGCCCCAAAACTCACAAAAAATTATACAACAATAATGAAAACAACCATTTTTATTCTCAGCTGATTATACACTAATGACATATATGAATATTATATTCAATTTCTGCCAATAGATCCTACGAAATGTTACACACTGGCCCTTTAAGCTAATATTCCATTCAGAAAGTGGAAGCTAGTAGCATAGCTATAATGTTAGCACTGAGTTCCCATTCAGTGTTAGTTTTCCCTCACGTAAGACTTACACTTGGTGATCTAGCTATCTTATGCATCCAATTATGTGAAAAGATGGACTGTCAAAATGGAGTCACAAAGAAACAGGCAATTGCCCAAATGGGACTAACATCAGCCGGTTGACTGAAGGGCATTTGCACTAATCAAATTAGTACCAGCAGCACAAACACTAATGAATGATTCACTATTGCTACAAATAAATAAATAAAAATGAAATATATCTTGTTTTTGGTAGTTCGGTTGCCCCTGTGGACAAAAGTGGTAGTGTTTCCACCTTAGTTTAATCCGACCCAGTGGCAGGTGGTAGTAGGTCAAACAGAGTATGAAATTAAAACTGTTTCAGAAACTCTTTGCAGTACACAAAGTTTAAGCAAACATAAAGAATACATATATTTCTCTCCAGTTTTGTTCAATTCTATGTGACAAAATCGCCAAATTACCATCTCCTTATGTTGGGGTGACTTTACTGCATGGACAGCTTCTGAAACTGTCTGTTTTTATAGTGGTAAGTATCAAACCTAAATAATATATGCCATATTCAAAGAGGAAACCTCCTTATTTGTTTTGAGCTCCCTCCTAGACTTGGCAAACACCACAGAGACTTCATTATGAGCGACAGATATAGTGCGCATCTTGTTTCGACGAGCTACCGGCTCTTCCAGACTCTCGTATTTGATCTTCCCCAAGAGAGTGCCTTATCTCCCTGGCTTGATGTATATCCGGACACTTGCCATCTCATTGTATAGCAGCGTCATTCAGCAGCAATATGGATCACATGCTCTGCGTGGAGAGCCACTGAAGACATGTTCAAAGGCCAGGATTGTCGTTAAGAGGCCTAAATAATGGACTCATTTGACTAAAGGCTTTTAATGCCCATTTATCCTAGAAAATGAGAAACAGGCTGAGGATTAGACTCATATTTAAAGAATTGCATGTTGAGGCTTTTTTTAATATGCCATCCTCTTCCTTTTTCCTTTTTTTTAAGAGCCATATGAGGGTAGCAAGGGATTTGAGGCGTGTTGTCCTCATTTTCAACAAACGATGCAGCTGCATGAACAAAGGATGAAGCTGAAATTATCAATGCAAAGGAACATGAGACAATGGTGCTTGTGTATCACTCAAAACACAATTGAAGCACATGTGCACCCACATAAATACTATGTCCATGTACACAAACACGTGCATGCACTCAATGACATTCACACTGCTCCAGTCTACAAACACACACTTACCAAAGCCATTGTTTCTCATTCAGCCCAAGTTGTCCAATCAATAAGACCATGCACAACTCTTTGCAGCACATTATTAGGATTGAAAGACGCTACTATCAGTTTGTATGCTTCAACTGATACCTCTTTCACTTCAAAGTCCAAACAAAGAGACTTGATCATGTCCAGGAGCCGCGTTCTCTCCCTCTGGAGCAAAGAAACCAAGGCGGTACACTGCCATCTTGTGAGAAAAAGAAAGGCAGACTAACAAGCAGCATGCAGTAACAGGCAAATAATGGAGGATTTGCCTGCCTAATGACCATTGCAAATAGCTTGTGGTGAACAGTTGGACATTTTTGTCTTTTAGTCTTTATTGCATTGTCTCTGTCACTGCTAAGTAGCTCAAATGTAGCCTCATTTTGGCACTGTGAAACCACCTGAGCATGCAATCGGACCGACACACACATGCACTGAAAATGCACACACACAGACAGATGCATACACTTGCGCACACAGACATGCTCACAGGTGAGTCAGAAATGTATTATCTGTACGCTTTTCACCAGAATAGAGGGCTTAAGCCTGGATGAAAGGACCACTCGGAACTCTTCTGATGTGCATTAGCATGCTAATAGCTTGCTCCCTTTGTTACCCCTCTCATCTGCGAGAATGTCAAGGCTAATCTGTGTGATTCCTAATGACGGCAATGGGGTGATAAACACTGCGTGCCGTGTTCTCCCTTAAGTCTGTAGAGATGGCAGTGGAGGCGGCAGTGCTTTGGAGGATATGTGCTTATCAGATTTCTGAATGGCCCAGACACTGAAAAGAGAGAGAAGCATTTTTCACTATGCCCTTTTGTGGATCTCTTTTTCTCCTTTTTCTCCCCTTGTTTTTCTTTCTTTTATTTTTTTCTCTCGGTTGCCTACACTCCAAACCTTTCCAGTGTTTCATGGCATCTGTTTTATCATTCTCACTATTTCCTCCCCAGTGTTTACTTCTCTATCCTATCTCTGTTGTTGGTGGGAAGACTAATTCTCTCCAATTCATCCCTGATGCAAATTATCTCATAACTAAATCAAATTTAGTAATCTCAGGGTCACCTTTGTAAAAAGCACATCTTTTCAGCATGTACTCTACAGCACATAAAGCAGCTAAAATAATGTCTGAATAATTGAACAAATCTCTTGCACTGAAACCTGTACATGTCACTGTGCGTCTTTCATCCAATGTGCTGCCTTTATGGCCCTAAAAAATGCATTTAGTCAGAAAATAAATACCAATTTAGTAACAGCATGACTAACAAGAAAAATTACATCTATGTGATTACATTCACACCAAGACAAATAAATCCCAAAACCATTTTTTCTTTCCATTTTGGCCTTCCAACCACACTGAGCCATCAACATTGCTTTCGGAAAACATGCACCCTAGCACTTTTTCTTTTCACAAATGATGACATACTATAAGCCTGCTTAAATATTCTTGGGCTACAGGGCAAGCTTGGGATAATATTTCAGGGTGGGAATTTAACATCAGCCCAGGACAATCTTCACACATTCATAAGAGACAATGTAGGCTAAAACTGTTTTTCTGTTTACCAAAACAGAAGAAATATTTCAACAAAATAGGCATAAATGCCAGTTACATATTTAAGTTTATCACTTGACACAAAAATAGCTTCAAAAGTCCTGTATTTCTCAAACAGCTGTCTTTAGTTAGCCAGCTACACTTCCATAATTAAGGATGCAGGAATAAATATTTGTATATATCAATTTGTGCGCACTTTAGAGTGTTTGTTTTGCACCTGGCATTTCCTCAGAGCTTTGACTGGATTTTGTTGATCATCATGAAGCTCTGTACCTCCGGTTAGCCAGAGCTTCATGATTATCAACACAATTCAGTGAATATATGCTCTGTAGGAAAGCAGGAGATGCAAATGCTTGGAAACAATATTTTGAAAATGAAGACTATGCTCTTCTCTGTTTCACAGCATTTTGCATCTCCTGCTTTTCTACAGAGCATGATTAGGTGTCAATGGCATTTATTAGATAGATACATTTGATTAAATCTCTAAAATCACACTTTTGTGGCGTGGTCCTTGCTAGTGAATGTGATTTTAAAGGTTTAATGAAATGAGAAGGTATTGGATGTTAGAGATGGATGAGTGGTGTGAGGAAGGGGATGAACATGGGGGAGGAAGTTGTCTGTGGAGGCTATGTGACAGATATATAGAAGGCTGTGGAGGAAGTGTGGGGATCCATCTTGGGAGCTGAGTCAAAAAGGACAGGATGGGTTGTTTTGACCAGATAAAAGTAGAGATCTGATCAACGACTCAGTGCAGTAATACCTGCTCTGAGACATCATGAATGCTACCCGGAGGTTAACAAGTAGGTAGGTGCACCATAATATTTATTTTCCTTTTTAGGAACAGAAAAATCTGTCAATGGGAAGAACTAAATCTTTAGTTCGGCTCTATTAAAAAAGTTTTGTAAGTTTGGGTGTTGATGGAGAACCAGTGGAGACTAACCAGACTGCATTTGTCCCTCTCCTTACTGGTTGTTGGCTATAATGCACAGTTTTGTAGTTTTCTTACTGAAAGAAGAGGAAATAGAATAGTTTAAGCAAAGGTTTTTCAGTGTGAATAGAGATCTTTACAAAAGTGACCTGAAAACACTAGTGTAACACCAGCAGCAGGGTGCTTTCTGTCTATACACCGTGCCTGCATATGCGGACGCACCCACACCTGTGCAGTAAGTGCTAGTGTGTTAGTTACTTGAATCAGGATGTATTTGTAGTAATTGGTGCTTAATTCCTAAATTAATCACACAAAGTTACTTTCATGTGTTGAAATAGCATGTTGTTTGGATGTCACCCAACAGCAATTAATGAGGAAGTTTGTGAATTTGTCCATAATTGCAGGAGAAGTCGCTCAGCCCTCAAGCCTTTTCCAAGTTGCGGAGATAACTGTCAGATTTACTGCTCTGCTTTGTGCTCTACTTTTCTTTTAACTAGAGCCAACAAACAATATCATTTTGATTTAGCATGCATGTCAGCTTTAATCGCACCTTACAGAGCATAGTCCAACCTGACAGAGGCTCCTTTAAAAGTCCGATCCAGATCTGCAAGTAAATCAATTCAATTTCACAAATGAATGATTGATATGTGAATTGATGTGTGACTACTGTCTGCTGTCTCTGAATCTGTGCCTTTCCCTGAGCCTGCCCTTGCCCACAGTCTGTTGGTATATCAGGCTGCAGAAGCCATCAAGTTAATGCCCTCTATCAACACCTTATTATCAGACGCGGCCATGCTCCCTGCAGCAGATGAGAACTATTCCAGTTGTGCCTAATGCCTGTGAGTGGAAGCTATCTGCATGGCCAGACAGGCTTAACAGGGACAGGTAGCATTTAACACCCAGCCCACACAAACATTACATCCCTGCTCTTTATGGCTACAGTATGATGCAACATTACAAGCCAAAGAGCGGCGATTGGATCGAAAAATTAAAACCCTTTCAACCTCAGCAGATGGAACTGGGGGGAAAAAATTAGAGAGTACGAGGTTGCTGGGAAATTGACAAACACAAAGTAAGCAATGTCGTGGAGTGTGTGTTATGGGTAGGGGGTCAAGTGGGGGTTGTTGCCCACCCGCCACCACTTTCATTTTAATGCCAACAAAGACGTGGCGGGCTTGAGCACACACAAAGCCAAGGTTAACACATAGATGGAGGGGGCCGATACGGTCACTCACGCTCGGCTTAAAGGGAACCCTGATGACTTTTCATTTCCAATGTTCATCTTGTTATCTGTAATTGTTAAAGGATGGGGCACAGCTAGTCGCAGGCTGGGCCGTTATAGTCTGAGTGTGGACCCGCCACGCAAAATGATGCTCGCAGTTTGAAGTGGAATGGGATGGCAGACGTGTCAGTGTGGGAGGTGGGAAGGTGTGGTGTCTTTTGACAGCTGGGAGGAATGTATGTAGTGTGGTGGTATGATGGGGTTGGGACATAATTATGAAAATGGTCATTACGTCATGCTCTGCCTTCAGCGCGATGGATAGACAGACATGCTGCTGATAAGGCGTAGGGATAGAAATGGAGATAACTGTGCAATGTGAAGGCAGTGAGGGCACGTTTCAGATACATGTGCTTACAGGCACACACACACACCAACGCATAGAGACACATGCCTGCACACATACACAAACAAGTTCCTCCGAGCACAGCTGTTACAAGGTGCGAAGACGAGATAGGTAATGAAAAGAATATTGATTTAAGAATTTACTCGGCTGAAATTCTTGCATCTCCCAGCCTGCCCATTAATATCATTATTGCACATAGGCCACGTGGCCAAATGCTGTTAACATTAATCTCTGGTGGTTTTACCTGCTCAATCATTATTCATTATTAACAGGTTGGATTGAATCAAGTGCAAGTGAGTGATATCACAGAAATACTGTTGTTCAGCACAGTCTGTGATTCAGCTATTACTCTTATTAAACCGCCTGGTCCTTGTGTAAACCTCTCTTTTCCAAAGGTGACAAGCAACTCAACACTTGATACAATTCTCTGTAGAGTGCCAGAGAAAAGGTCCCAGCACCAGAGGAAAGTAACTGGTTGGGGAATTTTTTTCAGACTTTTTTCACTTTTTATAACAGATTCATATTGAACTGTTATTTAATATTATTTAGCTACGTCCATGGAATTGTATGTTTATTTAATGTATATTTTAAGTTTTAAGGTAAATCCAATGATGCATGACCTCTAAACTGCCTATAAGAGTACTCAAGCCAGGATCTGATTTGATATCATGCACTGGCATTTCTTCCCTGAGAAGGGCTGAACTGGTGAGCCACCTAGAAGTACCTGCTTGGGTTTATCCACCCTGAGGTCGTCTGGAATTACACCGCTTGATTCACCAAGATGAGTGCTGAGTTAACGCAACACCTGCTGTATCTGTTTCAGATATATGAGAAAAGCTCTCTGGAGTTTCTGTGCACGGAATCCATTTCAATTGTTAACAGCGCTTTTATTTATATTAAAAAAGATTGAGCCGGCAGCAGAGCTGCAGCAGGCGTGTGAGGCGCAGCAGATCAGCGAGCAGCCATCATGCACTGCTCAGGTAGGCCGTGTGGCCCAGCCGTAAAGGCCTCCGCACACCAACCTGACGGCCGACCGTCGGCAGAAAAGCAGTCGGACTGATCAGTCGGCTCCCGTCTCCTCGAGTCGGTCAAAAAAGTGCACCCGAACACACCAAGCCAACGCACTGACTACGCTTCTCGCAGCGCCAGCGTAATACGTCCCCATAACAGCAGGTCGCGCTAATCTGTGTTGTCGCCCAAAAAAATAAAAACGGAAATGACGGATCACTCTAGACCTAGTAAACACAGACACGCTGTCGTCAGTCATTGTTTTCATCAGAGAGTGGTTGATAGTAGTCAAGAAGGATCGTTATTGTCATACTCGCTGAACGGAAAATACGATGGCTAATAATAACAAGACACTGGCCTTGTTTACCATCGTCACTTCCGGTTTTCTCGTGCACTCACTGATTTGCTAGTCAAGGGCTAGCACTCCACCAATCAGATTGGTCATTGAGCCGACGGCCACTGGCCGATTCTACATGTTGAATCGGCCAAAATGAAGGCCGACGCCGACGCGACTGACGACGCATGGACACACCGAACCAACTCGAGCCACCGACCTCGCCTGACTGTCCGACGGCGCCGACGACCGATAATCGGGTTGGTGTGCGGAGGCCATAAGGATGTAGTAACATCTTCAATCAGTTTTTTTGGGCAGTCAAGCAAATTGAGCAACAAATACGACAATTGTATTAGTTTGAATTTTAGACCATGTATAGTACAAGTAATGAGCAACATTCTTTTCCTATCAACAACATAATGTGAAAGAATTGTGTAGAAATAGTGGCATCTAGTGGTGTAGAAACTACGATGGCCACAAAACGTGCAAAAAACGTGAACACCATTATCTAGAGCCATTGTTTGGTTGTCCCCTCTGCTACTGTAGAAACATTGCCATTCATTCACTCCATCGAAGGTGACTTACAGGTCTGTATATATAATATATTCAAGGTAACTTAAGGTAACAAAATATAAAAATTGATTCAGTTGATATCACTAATGAAAAGACCATGAACATTGTATTCAATTTCCGCCAATAGATCCTCTAACATGTTGACACTGGACCAAATAAATATGGCCGAAATAATATGACAAAAAATAAATCTAAAATACGAAGGTTTAGCATGTACAGGCTGATTACCTAAGTGGAGGTTTATTTAACATGTTATTATAACACATTCTGTTTCATATACTATAAAAATCCATCACCTGTCAGTACTCTCTCTGTGCAGTATTTGTATCTTCCTCCACAGTGATAGTGTGGTTTGTTGCTGCTCTTGCTCACAAGAGGACAGGGATTCTGTTTCAACAAAATAAGAAAGAGCATTGATTTTTGCAGGAAAATAAAACCAGTGAAAGTATGCTGCATGAAATAAATTCTTTGAGAGATGGTACAGATTTAACACACAGCTTTCTACTGGTCACTACTTGAAAGCTGTTCCCCTTTTTTTCTTTTTTGTCCAACTGAGCCTTTCTGGGTTCGGACTTCTTTTATTAATGAATAAATTGCATCTTTTTTCGCTTCCATTAATTTGCTATGGTTCGTATGTTCAGCAGCCCACTAAACGTAGCTCTGGGAAGCAGCAGTCCGTCATGGTACTGAGTAGAAACCATCCATATATTTATCCTCAAAATTATCAGTTAATACTGACACAACAGATTAGAGATTAGACTGCAGCTCCCGCAGAACCCAGGGTTTATGCCAACGTCAGTGCTGTGCTAAGCAATGTTTACCATGACCGATGTTCAAACATGGTGAATTGAAATTGAGTTTTTGCAGAGTGGTTTGGGTCATAAAGCAAAGTTCAGTCAGGACCACGTTTTGTCAAAAAATAACTTTTATTCCAGAAGCAAGATATGATTGATATAGATATAATATATAGTGATATAATCATATTTTGGCGGCATGGCTCTGTTTCTGGGACCTCCGTGTGGCCCGTTGCACGTGCCTACGTAGAAAACCTTAAGGCAAGGGGAGAGCACACCTCCCGGTGGCCGTT
Source organism: Morone saxatilis (assembly GCF_004916995.1). Lineage (NCBI taxonomy): Eukaryota > Metazoa > Chordata > Actinopteri > Moronidae > Morone > Morone saxatilis. Next base: position 26,153,132 of record NW_023339663.1, on the reverse strand, counting down.
GCCCATAGGAAAGGTTTAGAGACAGAGAGAGACGGCAGGCAGGGAGACCCCCAGGGAGTACAGAACAGAGCAAGCATCAATGGGCAATCAGGAAAATGTACATTGATTAATTAGATACAACAAAAAAAAAAGGAGGAGCTGGGGGTGGAGGGTGGGTTGCAAAAAGGACTTGTGAAAAGGAAGGCAGCAAAGAATTAGGGCATGGCTAAAGCAGCTTAAATAAGGGGCGGCGCATTGATAGTATTATTTGCCAATTTGGATGTTGGAGGGAATGCAGGGTATGGCATCTCGACGTTGATGGTTCTCAATAGAACGCTTATCAGCTGATGTGTGTTTACGACTAGCTGTGATCATATGATATAGCTGGAATTGAGAACCGAGCCTGACTTCGTGGCCTGCCTGAATTAACGCTATGCTTAATTTTTGGACATATGAATGTTAACCTGATTATGGTGTGAGAAGAAAAGTCAGGGGATCACAAAGTCATTAAGATTCATCCACTAGACACCATGAATGTCTGTAGAAAATGTCCTGGCAATTGTTGAGATATTCCTGTCTGTACCAAAGTGATAGACTGACCAACCAACCAAAGGCATTGCCATCCCTAGAGCAATGCTGCTAGCATGACTATAATAAAAACACTGAGGGAGAGAGCAATGCGAGGTGTTATGCATGAGCTGAAAGCAACACATAGACTGTACTGATATGCCCCAAGACCATCTATGTTTCTGGAAACAGAATTTGAAAAATGCTGTAATCAAATAGAAACTGTACACACAGGGGCTTTAATGAAAACTCAGCATGCATTCTGTTCTACTGAAGGGTCTTCTGTGCTGGATTTTATCCAGTATGATGGCTTAATGTTAGTTCAAAATGGTGATACTACAAAGAAGCCAAACAGTGCTATTAACCAGTGATGTTTCACAGAGCTGAATTATTGTGTTGCCTTGTGGTATAATGGACATACAGCTAGGTAACATAAAGTTGTCTATTGTATGTTTAGCCATTTAACTACAGGAAGACCCATATAATGCTGCATTCACATTTAATTACAGATGTCATGTTAGAGAGCAGGACGGTAAAATTAGGTGAGGCCGGCGGAGAATACCAGCAAAGGTAATGGTAGATGGCATTGTTAAAATATTAACTATATATAATATATATAGTATAACTTTTTGCTGTTCTCAGTGACGGAATTGGATGAATTGGACAAAACTGGATGTTACGTAGCTCCTTCACACAAGGAGAAAACATGGGCAATCTGGCCAACGAGACCCTAATAATTAATAAATTCTGTAAAACAATATACACAAAATAATTTATTAAAATGAATAAATTCTTTTCAATTTTGTAAACAATACGACATCTCCATAGCAACATATTGTCATGCGTGTTTCATTTTGCCAACCTGCCATTCCATCACACTGTTTGTTCGTTGTTTTTCCCATGCTGTTCGGTCAGCCTGAATTCATGTGAATGAATTCATAAGCCACATTTCCTTACACTCTGTATCCACAATCAAAATATAGTAGGTAAAAAGATCTTGTTTTATACAGAACATGCATGCAGACAAGAGTTTAAGAACATGGATTTCTACTCTCACAATGACCCACCCATGCAGAGAAAAGGCAGAGTAGACCTTCCATTCCTGCAGTTTGAACTCAGCGAGGTTCAGCCGTCTTTACATCTTTATACTAGTCGCTTTCACACATTTAGAGGGGGTTTAGAGCCGCCCCCGCGTGAATGATCAGAGGGAGAATATGGAGTGAAGCTAAATTGAATGAATATGATTTCTGTAAGGGAAATTAACGAGTTTGCTGAGGCTATCGTGCTGACCTTTATTTCATTAAAATTCACCTCGCATTCTTTTTTGCTTCCTCAACTATTGTTAATGTTTGCTAAATAATGTTCATTAAAACCACTACACAAGCTGTTTGGTAAAAAGTGATCAGAATCAAGATGTGGCCCAGCCCTGGTCTCAGGTGTGACAGTGGTAGCCATCTGGATGGTAGGGGAAAGGTCATTCTAAAGCGAGAAAACAAACTGAGAAGGTCTCAAAGTGTGATGCAAGTGCAGGTTAGAAAGAGTGTAACGTTACCCTTGTGTGGTGGTGGTGTGTGTGTGTGTGTGTGTGAGAGAGTGTATTGGGGACGCAGATGTTAGACCTGCAAGCAAGAAAAAATAGTCTCATAATATCAAAAAATATAAACAGGGCTAATTGGATTAGCGTGGTCTTCACGCTCAAGTGTAACTATTAGTCTTTGATACATCACAGAGAAGATTTGATTTCATCTCTCCCACCCTTTGGAAACTGAGAAGAAAAGTAGCAAAGAGGGCCTTTTACCTTTAATTCAGAGTCTTCTAGAGATCTGGGATTTAGTTCTGCAAACATTATCCGTTGTAAGAAGGTACGTTTCTGTTATTTATTTATATGAAAATGAAACACTAATTAAAAGAAACGGAGAAAGGGAAAGGGATTGCAGGAGGAGACAAAAATCATAAAAAAAATCTATTAAGTAGTAGCTCTACTGTCTGAAACATTAATGTATACTAAAAAAAATATATATATAT
>NW_023339663.1:26121679-26150461 GCF_004916995.1 Morone saxatilis | reverse complement strand
ATATATATATATGGAATTTTGCTACAGCCTAAATGAAAAAACTTTTTAGTTGAGGCTGACATTGACATTCATGTCTCCCTCTATTGAATTGTAATATGTTTGGTTCCATCATTATCATCATTAGGTACACATTTTAATTTATTAATACTTTTATCATTTAAATCAGCAAATGTTAGCATGCTAAAACTAACATGGTTAATATGGTAAATGTTGAACTTTATGTTGTATGTGCATCATATTGTGCATGTTTGCATGCTGATGTCAGCATTTAATGTGGCTCTACACTCTCTTTTCTTAACATCAAAACTAGCCTGCTATAATTAAGTATATATTTATTTACAGGAAATCTTGTCATGTTGTTTGTTTGAGCATGGAATTAAATAGCCAACCAAATGCATTATAAACAGTATGTTGATAAAGAGGAAACATGAATGGCAGGGGTACGACAGTCATCATAGAATCAATTCATTTTAGAGACTGGTCTAACATGTCAATATGTTGTATTTCTTTAGTGACAGGCTTATTCCCTGGTGAGGTTTATTGTAGTTCTGTGAGTGTTTGAAAGCTGGTGTTCCTTACACCTTGTTCTCTATTTCGAAATCCAGCTGGGGAGTTGTTTTCCTCCTGGAGATGGAAAGTCTATGACTGCAGCTCATATGAGAGGACAACAGTGCTCCGGGCCATGTGGAGTTATACTGTATACTGTAGTAGCAGATGTTGACCAGGCAAGGAGACACTTAAGCTGTCATGGCCTGTCAGAAATGAGGAACCAGCAATGATGAATGATGATCACTCTCTGTACTCATAATATTATATGATTGTGGTTGTTTCCTTCTAAAGCCAAATGTGATTTGTTGTCTATAATCATCATATTTGCTTTAGTACTATGTTGCACTTAGAGAAGTATGAGAAAATGTAGATATGACGTTTTTTAAATCGACTTTTCAACATGTCAGAGTCTGAAATATTACATCTAGGCTTAATTGGATGTGCAAATTTGTAATAACCAGAGTTTGTTTTGCATATGTGCTTGTAACAGTAAAAAAGCAATTAAACAAAATATGGATGAAATGTTATTAAATTAATAAATATGCAGGACTTTATAGTTTCTGATAAACATGCTTTACCCTTGGTTCTGCTTTATGTAAAATAGCTACCGTATATATGAACAAAGCATTCCATGGCATGATTTAACTAAATGTTATGATAATTTAATCAAAGGTGATCACATGAATACTTCAATAAGAAGAAAATGCAGACTGAATTAATTTATGTAACTGAGATTTGTCTTTCTGACAATGACTGAATAAACAAACTGACACGAAGTCAAGAGGGAAAGAAAGATGAACCTTAACATAATAATAATAATGTAAGTTTTGGACTTAACTGAAAGATCTGAATAAAAATCTGGTTTCTCTCGTTTTAAAAATGCTCTCAAGTTCTTTATTAAGTCAGTAAAAGGTCCAGCAGAAATGGAATATAATATTCATAGGTATGTTTTAGTTTTAGTGTTTAATCACCTAAAAATAATGAATGTTTTTTTATCTACAGCGGGAGCAGATACTTAATTTTCTCCGCCATGTTGAAATAGCATGTTTCTACAGACAAACCAAACACCGGCTAGATAGAGGCTTTCACATTTTTGGTGAGTTCTGTGGCCATTGTAGTTTCTCTTACACACTTGGATGCGAGCGGTATTCTATTGGTTGCAATCTGCAACTTCACCACTAGATGCCAGTAAAACTTGGTCCTTTAACATCCTAGATGTCTGCAGTACTGAGACCCACACTTTCTGAGACATGATTTGGAAAATTGTCTGAAATGTAATTATTCATAATTCATAATCATTTGAATGTTTTCCCTCTCTAGTTTTATTTATGTTTCAATGTTGGCCACTCTCATCTTATCCCTATTTTTCATTTTTGTATTATACATATACATACATAGCTTGAAGCTTAGTGAAGAACTTTTTACTCTGAAGTTGGCTCTTTAGAGTGCAAGTCTTTTCGATGAAAACAGGGCTTGGTCACATCATAACAACTGTGATGGCATCCAGTCCGTCAAATCAAATATATTTGACAGACCTTTTTTATTTCACACATCTGACAACATGTACATAACTCTTGCTACCATATACAGAAGGCACAGGCAGTATATGACAATAACTACTGGGCTGAGAGCATAGGAAGAAATGACCCACCTGTCATTATTTTAACAAGCCTGCATCAACTCAGCTGCGATCCTCTCCCAGCTTTGGCCAGATTCAGGCTGTTTGAATCGATGCAGCTTCATCTTAGACGTTAAAGCTCACCATATTGATTTGAATTGGCCGATCATTACAAGACTAAAAGGTACTTGACTGAAGGAATAACGCATGGTTTCTCCTTTAAGTGAATAATATTTGAGCCGTCTAATATAGAGGTTATGTAACAACGTACATTAATTCTGCTGAATGGCATTCCTAATATTCTCTATTGTAATGTAAGGTTTAGTGTAATGCAGTGCAATACAGTACCATCAGTGACCTTAAAAGTAACTAAATTAGGTTAGAGTTGAGCGTCTTATACAATAAAAACAAAAAATGGAACTCTGCAGATTTGCAGAGATTGTATTGCTTGCAGGTTGTTGTTATATTTGTTGACCAGTTGGATTTTACTGTTGTATGTTGAAAAAAACACTGGCCAGGTAATATTCAATACTTAGTTATCGTCCCATAAGCATGATGACGTTTCATCATCATCAAACATTCTGTTTCATCTCTATTCACGTCCAGTTTGGCGTGATATCAGACCCATTAAATCCCATTTTGTGAAGAAAGTGGAGTTTTTTCTACCACTGCCTAGATCAAAGGGAAAACTACCTTTATCTTTGCCCTAGTTTGTTGCTGTAATTTGCCTCCTGCGAACACCAACCCTTCAACTTCAGCTCAGCTTTATTTGTATATTCAGGCCAGCTTTCGACCTGCAGCAGCCAGTTTGTTGTCCTAGAAAACTATTTTTCTCCATCGAAAATCACTACACTTGACATTTGTTTACATATAAAGCTTTCAGTCTAAGCTCCCAGTACTGCTGGAAGATGATTCTACGCATCTAAAACAGTGACTTTAACCTGCTCTTTAGCATATAGCACATTTTATGAACCAAGTCTTTTGAAATAAGGCGTCTTTGGAGCTGCGCTACATTTATTTGGCATTGAAACATAGCAATTTACAAGCACAGCAGTGTTAACACTTTTGACTTTGACTTTTGGTGGCTTGCTGTTTTGGATAAAAATGCAATGCTGTCAGAAACATTAATATGTACACGCACAACAGGCTACTCCAGCGGTAATCATGAATTCATTTTGGCAAGAATGCAGAAAAGTAAGCATTGAAGGGAATGGCGGGCCTGTCTGATGTTTTGATGCTTCTGTGTGAGAGAGAGACACTATAATATCAGATCTCCAAATTAAGAATCCCTATAAGTCAGTAAGCAGCTGTGCACTTTCTATTCTGCCCTTCACACTGGGAGTTTCTAGTTCAGTTCATGAATAGAAAACAGCTCATTTTTGATGTGGCTCTTTCTTCTAAATGGCCCTCAAATCCGTGAACAACACTTCACTTTTCTCCCCAGTGAATAAGAAATCTATTTCTCTCCCTCTCTCTCATATCTGTTTTTCTGCATCTTCATCCCCCTCTCTCACATCCTGATCTGAAAGTTGAAATGGAGGGGTCGTGCTGTAAGTTGTGTGTGTGCTTGGTTCTGTGTGTGTGTGCGCGCGTGCACGTGTGTAACAACCACTCTCCCACTGTGACAAAGTGGTGTGACAGGCCGTGTCACATGGTGGACAAGTGGTGGATGGGAGCTCGCCAACACACGATAAAGCCTGTCAATCTCCAAGGCAACGTTACTAGCCATCTGCCGCCTGATGTGTGGCCTATTAACACACACACATACACACAAATAAGTCAGCGGACAGATACGCACACACCAAAACCTGCCTTAACTCCACATCGCCTTAACTTGTTTTTCTTAGCCTGTAGGCCTCCTCACATAAGACAAAAAAATTGTCTCCCCAAACACACACAGCTGACACTTTCCCTGCAACATGTTATGCTACAATCACTTCATTTCAGTGATTAATTTCCAGTGCTTTTTACAGACGGAGTACAGAGGACTGATGGAGAGAACAACAATCACCTGAAATTCAATATCAGCAAAAGCAATGAGCTTGTGCTGAACTATTGGAGGAACAGCAGGCCTCCTGTCCTGGTTGCTATCCGGGGAGAGTAAGTGAAGAGGGTGCACTCACAAGTACCTTGGAGCCCAAACCAATAAAAAACTGGACTGGACTCACACTGAAGCCCTCTTCAGGAAGGGACAGAGCATACTGTTCCTTCTGAGGAGACTCAGGTCCTTCAGTGTGTGCAACAGACTCCTGCAGATATTTTACCAGTGGTTTGCTGGGGTGGTGGCATCAAGGCTTAGAGGTCAGCAGTGTCAACAAGCTGTTAAGGCCAGCTAGGTAATCAGATTGCACACAAATTCAAAGTTGCTCACCTGGCTGTAAGCTTTTGGTCCGCTCTTGGTCTTAAAAACAGGAAATACTTACAACCTTTGAATGAGAGTGCCTTCAAAGCTAAACTGTAACTTTTGATAGAATTCTTCAACTTACATCTGAAACAGAAGGACAAAAGTAAAGAACGCTGTTGCTCAGTCAGCAGTTTTCCTGCTACAGCCTTGGGCTACTTGGTTATGGTGGCTAATGTTAGCCAGTTTTTGTCATACTTTGCAGTATGTAGATCTACTGCTGTACTGATATTTCTGATTCAGTTTGCTGACTTTACAGCTTTTTTCTACTTGTGCTACTGTTGCTTGACGTTTGAGCATTTACGTAATGGTCACGGACTGTTCAGCAAAAGTTACATAGGCCCACTTTAATGTTGTTTAATGTTGAAGGTGACGTTGAAAGTCGAGGCAGCTATACCTGCGTGACCACTTGGACTTGGCTTGATAGCTTAAATTCTAGAGGTAGCCCTGTGAGCTGAAAGTGATTTTGTTCGACTTTCCTGTCAAGGTAGGAAATTTTAAATTTTGGGGAAAGTGAACAAATTAATGCACTTCCTTCCCTCTATAACTACCACTGAAATGCCTTGAGGCAGTGGGGCTGCCAGCAGAAGCAGGCTTTGGGCAGCTCCCAGGTCTAAATATGTGTATGAGTGTGAAGTCGAAGGTTGCTGAAAAAGAGCTCCCTCAGTCAGCCTTCCCTGCATAAATAAAGGTTAAAAACTGTGAGCCTTCTCTTTTTTTCCTTCTCTCTCTTCACCCTGTCTCTGCTCTTGCACTTTTATACCTTCCTCCTTCTGTGCTTAAAGGCAGCAGCACGCCCATTAACATTTAACTATACGCAGTTAATGATGCTGTCCTCCTGTAAGTTTAATCCTCTGCTTGTTTCATGGGCGTATCATCTAGCGACTGATCTGCAATGCAATAGACAGTAAGAAGGGAACGCACGCAGACACAAAACACACAGTTTTGACAAGAGTCTTATTAAACAGGCTTGTAAAATTATCTCTGAACCCTCCCTGTCTTGCTTTCAAACTGCTTCCATCGGGTACAAACTGCTTCTATTCAATGAATCTTCACAACTGAGGAAATAAGGAGGGTGGAAAGTGAGAGCGCATTTTATGCCTACACTTAGTCTTAATTCATTAAGTCTGTGAATCTCGGTCACTGCACTATAATTGTCTGTGTAATTGGGACAAATAAAGCAATCTTGAATCTTGAGCCACACACTCACGGACACACAAACACGCATGAGTGTGGGATCCTGACAGACGCTCAAGGCCATTTAATATTCACAGAAGAAAACAGACAACAAGGACGGCAGCAAGAGACAATAAGAGGTTCGAGAGAGACAGAAGGAAAGTGGGAGACAAAGACAAGAGGGAGGCAAAAACAGAAACAAAAGCTCTGTAAAGGAAGACACGTATAAGAGTGTCTTTCTGCTCCATGGCTGTTTTCCCTCCAGTAGAAAGACCTTCACCAATTAGAGACCCTCCTACCTAGCAATCACACACACACACACACACACATACAGGAACCCGCTGTCCTTACCTTCTACCTCATCCTATCCCTCCCCCTGGGCTTTCCGAGCTCTCATGCAGAGTCAATCACAGCAAATCTAAGAAAATGGAGGAAAAGTTCTTCTAAATAGTCATATTGCATCCGTTGTCAGGTGAGAAAAGCAGCCCAAATGGGTGAAAATGACTCAACTGTGAATATCATGGATTCAAATTGGGGAAAGGTAATTATTGCCACTTTCTCAGCAATATTGTCGGTGGGAAGATAGATATGGATTTAGCCATTTTGGGGCACTTGGAAAACTCAGGCATGTCCTGCCTTATCCCCCTTAATATGACAACAAATTAAGAATGTTGGCATATTGAGGTGCAGAAGTACACTGATCTTTAAAATACTCAAGTTAAGAGTAAACATTACCACATTTCCTACATTCACTTAAGTAAAAGTACAGAATTATCAGCACAATACTAATATTTACATCTATTAAAGGTGGAGCTAATTTTAAGTAGTTCATCATACTACTGGATAGTTCCATCTATAATAATGCATCATATTTTACTTGTTAATCAATTTTTGTTGCAAAGAAGAATAACCAATACAATGGTTCCCTCTTAAATAAAAGGGACTGAATGGTAAAGGTAGTTCAAATTAGCCCTTGCTTGACTAGCTACAACATTAAAATGTGAATTATAAGCTACATGTTAATGCATCTGTAACAATGAGAGTATATAATAAAAGTATGTTATAAGACAACACTCTGAAAGGAGGCAAATTAGTACTTTTACTTTTGATATATATATTTTGTTAACTTGTAAACTTTTACTTAAACTTGCAAGTCCTGTCATTCCTGGTTGATTTAGTGATGTCCATGCTACTGGTGGTAACAAGTAACACCAATTTGATTATTATTGCAATACGAGCTAGCACTGATAAACGCATTGCATTCCATGTGGCTGCTTCATAATAGAAGCAGTGTGACATTTTAGGTTTAGATTAGTAATAACTTAATACAGCTGTGACACGGCTGTGGAAAACATAATAAAAAATATATTATTATTATTATTATTATTATTATAACTGCTATATAGGCAGTTTTTAATTATTAATTAACTTAATAACTTTTTTTGTTAAGCCAAAATAAATGTTGTATAATGACAAAATGAATGCATTTTCTTTCTTTCCTGTGTGAATCCCTTAGGCTTATGTAGGCAGCTTGAATCCAGCACAGGACTGGCTGACTCCGCTACTAACAATGGAAACCACTTAACAATTACAAGGTAATTAAAGAATGTACTGAATGATTTCTGAAAAAAATTAAACCAGAAAAAAAATCTAAAGGTTGGTTTGATTTACTAAAGATTTTAAGGACTATATGTTTTATTCATTATTATTCATTTACTAAAAACCAAACTTTTCCTACAACACAAACATTTCCAGTGTTCAACTGGCAAAACACAGGGTTGCTTTTATGGTGAAGCAATGACAGGAAACACAATGTATTTGTCACAGAGGTTGGACTCTGTGATTGTGGGTCACAATCTGTTAACTACATTGCCAAATGGTAAAGTCAGCCCCTGCTAGAATTTGAAGCGTTTTCACATTGTGTTGTGCGTTTCTGTCTATATATTTCCTTGCTTGTTCCTACCACTGTTTAAATAAGCAAACATCTTATGAAATGATTTTTTAAACTTTCTCCTCACCTCCCATCCTGAGTAAATTAGGGGAGCGAGAAACTATTTCTGTCTGCGCTTCAGGGTCTTTAATAGCAGCTGATATCTGCCGTCTTGTCAGCCTTTTGTCATACCATTGTTTTCTTTGTCGCTCCCAGTAATCCACATCAAAAAAGAAAGCCCTACAAGCATTGTGTCATTACTCTGCTTGTCACGCACTGCTTCAGAATCCGTTTTATTCTTCGGTGTCGCTCATTTGTACCATCCATTGCTTTGCAGAATTGGACACTTCAATCCATTAGACTGTTTACAAGTATAACGTTTTTTTGTTTGCTTTAGTCAAAGTGGTGCCATAAATTTAATATATTTGTCTCCTTCAAACAGAACAGGGTGTAGACAAAATTGTCAACAAAATCATTGTGAAAAGAGATCCTATAAACATACCAATCAATGCTCTTTACTAACTCTTCAAAGAGGAGGGGGCAGCATTTGATGGGGCTGGAGACGGTGAACGTTGGCAGAAAAGGAGATTTGATGGGATAACTGTGACTTGGGTCGTTTTCATTTAGTGATAACACGGGAGGCACATCATTTTGATAGATAAATGTTTCGTGATGAGAGTGTGTGCGCTTAGATTTATACATACAAATTGTTTTAACTTGTATATGTGTGTGTTTTTGCCCGATTTTTGAATGAGCACATCTCGTGTTTCGACCGTGTGCTCAGCGGTCACATTCAACAGCGTAGTTCAACCAGACAACAGTGTCTGATTCCTTCTCCTGCAGGTTCAGTGTGGCTGTTACACCATTTCTCCCCGTAATCTTTGCCTCCCTTTCATTCTCTGTCGCTCCCCTCATCTCCTCATCTCCTCCTCTCTGTGTTTCTCTCCAGAGGGCTTGTGACAGCTGTAAAACCTTGTATCAAGGTGTTGACCTACGGTGTGCTGCCCCGTCCTCCTTCTCCTCCCCCTCATCCCTCCCTCCCTGATTCTCCCCTTCGACACTTTGCTGAAGTGTAACCCCCCCCTCCTCAGCTCCACTGGCCTGCTCTGCCACTGCAACGTAGCTATCTGCAGCTGATGCTGTGGAGCTGATAACAGTCTCTTTTATCTGCCGCTTAGCAGCACAAAGGGACCTGGGCATTGATCAAATGCCAGCAGACTGATGGCTGCTCAACAGGCTGCTTTTTACACCCGCGACACTGCCTAGGGGACAGAGGGAGGAAGGGAGGAGGAGGATTCAACTGAGCTGCTGAAAGTACAAGGCCTAAACTGACAGCCTGATTCTATGGTAATAGAGAGAAAATAGTGCAAAAATCTTGCTGTTTTGGTGAGCTTTCTGCAATATGAGCAGAGACTGACATGAAATTGGCTGGCCTAGACCAGTGGTAACAACTGATGCCAGTAGCAAAAGTGCCAGGAGTGAGGTGGAAGTTGTTGTTCCCAGAGGTGTAGTGCTATTTGTTAAAATACTGCAGCACATATGAAGCGTGGGCCTGTGTTCACAGGTTGTGGTTTGATCATTCCAAAGGTTATAGAGCCAATGTTCCTACGGTGGCTTACACACACACTAGTCAACTATAACTGACCACACAATCTAATAAACCAGGCTGTGAAACATAGCTAAGCAAGCTGCAGGCACTGGGGATGCTAAAACGCTTTAATTACTGATTGACCTGCAAAAGTGTTACTAATTATGCTAAGTGCCTGTTTTGATAAGTACACAAATTATATAGGGTTTGGATTAAATACAACTAATCTGCAATGATTGTTTCTCCATTGTTTCTAAACATATTTTTGAAGTGTGTGATTTGAATGGACTGAATTAAAATGATACATTACAAAATTAGCAAATGCTAACTTGATATACATGTTGCTTTGTTCAAGCTGCCCATAACTAATCCATTGCACTGCATAGGACAAACATTTGTTCAATTACTGATTAATGCATGCATGGACCTAAAAACATGAAAATCATAACAATTTCCACTTACAAGGCAGTTTATGGTATTTATAAAATCTTTCTGTCTCTAGTCACCAGAACATTGCAAGAGTTCAACAAAAACATCACTTCCATGTTATTAAGCCTCCCTCTGACTCCTCGATACCTTGCTGTTATCTTGTCTAGATAATCCTTTTCACAGCTCTAACTATTATGAGAAGGAGTTGCCTGTGCATTCATGTAAGTTATATTCTTTGAACACAATATTAATCTCCAGTTGGAACTGATGTCATGTTACAATGGCACATTAGTCCCTTCTGGGATTTACATGGAATTGTGAACTTTTGTGAAACCACACGCCACTTCTCTGAACAAAGCCACAGATGAAGGAGATCCCCGCAGCAGTCTCCGCTAAGAATAGAGATACATAATGACATTTTAATTTTGTGCTGCTAGCCAACCCGCTGCTTCCCTTCCCCTCATTTTTGTGTGAACTACCAAAGCCCCAACATCACTGCTTTCAGAATTAAACAGAGGGTGTCAAACAGGCAAAACTGAGAGTGACATTACTCTCTGACACCACTGTGACAAGAGCCACCGTTGGATTGTTTTGGGGCTGATGCTCGAGAAGGCTCATGTCAGCATTTAATTATAGTGGAATGGTAGTACTTCATTTGCCTGTTCCTTGGTGTATCCTTCTGTGAATGAGGCAGGCAGCTGCCTCAGTTATTCTGACGCGTTTCTGACATTTTGAAGTAATCAACAGGATTCTTAAAAGGGTAACTTCACTGAAACCCCTATAGCCATGCAGATAGTTTTGGTTTTATCTGCTGAGGTTTTGAGCTATCAGTATCTGAGTTTTCTGCTGGCACCCCAATACAATGGGGGTGAAATTGAATCAAATGGATTTTTTCAAAGCTTTGAGCAGCAACAAACAAAATCCCATTCACCTCAATCAGGGTGGCAACAGAAGTTTCAGTATTGGATATCTCAAAACCCTAGAAAATAAAACCCAAGCTGAATAGCTGGATACCTCAAGGTTTAAGTGTAAATGTATTTGATTTCATGTTTGGTATTCTGGATGACCTTGGTCTTTAAAGCTGCTATAACCAATATTTTATATTAAGTGTGTGATGTGAAAGGGGTCACTCATAGCACAAACCCACAGAAAATTACTCTGCGGTTCCCCTCACTTCTACAGAACATTTTGGTGTCTTTCAGCTCATTGTTTTGGTCTTACAGACCACAACTTTACTGTTCTGGTTAACTCTCACCATTCTTATCAGCATCATTTCCAGCTGTAGCATGCAGCTGTTTTCAGTTAAAAGGCTTTAAAAACCCATGGTATGCTATCTGTCCAGCACCAAACAACAAACCAAGTTAGCGACTAGCTGTTAACAGTGGAGCATTTAGCATTGTATTCGGCTAAAGATCCAGATATTTTGCTCAGGAGTGTGTCTACACCAAACCAGAACTAAAAGGACAGCGAACATTGGACATAGGTGACAAAACACACAAATACAAATGAATGCTAAGAGCTCAGTATCTGTTAGATTTGTAAATAAGCAACTGTTTGCTAACATTTTTTCCCATATCAACATTAAAAGATGATAATATGTCGGCGCAAATGTCACAGATCCAGAAAGAGTTATATACTGTGCATGTGTGTCCATCTTTTTGTTGTGTCACTATCTGTAGCACTCACTCGCTGTGGTGAGACTGTTGTGGTCGACCCAGACATCACTTGTCAATCAAGCAGTGTCCAGTGTTGTGACCTCTACAGTATGTCCTTGGACTGTCTATTGCTGTATGGGTAGTATGGGCTTCTGTTAACTGCCGCTCTGTTCAGTTATGGGGCCAAAAACGGAGACACTTCCTATGCTAGAAGATAAACTATTTGTATTGTTCAGAAAATGTAAAATCTCCCATTCGTTGAGCGCCTAAGAAGGGCTTACTTACATGTTACAATACTACCGTTGGCTGTAAATACAAGAAAACCTTAAATATATATTTTTTTATTTTACATAAGATAGTTCAAACATACATGAGCTGTTATTGTCCTGTCATTGTCTTTGCCGTGGTTACATTCATTGAGACGCTGAGATCTTCAGGCAGTTAATGACCTTATATATTACCAGTACAGACCCCAAGAGGGTGGCTGTCAACTAACACCTCAAAATGACAGAAAATACGCTCTTAACTATGTGAAGTGCAGACTACATTGAACCAATGACGATTATCACCTACTAAAGCTAAATACAATAGTCAAAATTGAGCTTAAAAAAACACCAAAATAAAAACATTAACGTGCCATCACTTTTTGTAACATATGATGAAAAATAAATGGGTAGGTGTTACTTTCTATTTCTTTATAAGACTTATAGAAACCAGTATAGTTTATATACATTCCAGTATTTAAACTCCATTTAGGAAATGATTTAATAATAATTCTCATCAACCCTGTTTCTGGACGTAGCAGGCCACCACTATACCAGCCAGCACCAAATACCACAGAGACAAAGTTATTGATTAGCAGGTGAACATGGTGGAGCATTCAGCAACTAAAGAGTCAGATTATTCCCAAGAGTTGATGAAGAACAAAAACAGAAATAGAACTCCAAATCAATGCTAATGCAGGGTTAGGCAAAAGATGGTGCCAGGGTGGTGCCATCATCGGTTTTGAGTGAAAATGTTTCAGTCTATTGCTTTATTCTCAGGCTTTACTTCTACATTCTCACATTCCCCCCAAATTTAATTTGAATGATGTCCTGATTGTCATGCCATAAGCCAGTTAGTACCTGTGACAATATTCTGCACACATACCCAAAATTATTCATTACATTTATTTCTATCTTTGATGTATTGCTGTGCTTACAGTCACACAGCAGCTGATGTTTTTCTTGTCATTTCCTGTCCACCATTCATTTGTGATGGTGGTGATCATTCACACATGTAAGCAGACATGCATGTAAACACCCAGTCACACACTCTACATGTATATGCACAGCTAGCCTGCATTATGTTCTCTGACATGAATGAAAACATGCCAATATGCCTTTAAGCAGGGGTCAGCGGTTTAAGGAAAGCTTATGTTGCTCCAGTTGACCTGGTATTGTATTGACACTCCTCCTTTTCATCCTGAATGCTCTCTCCTTCCCCCTCACTCTTGTTTCAATGTATAGCAGTATCCATCTTTTGAGTTCCCTTTCCTTTTTTCTTCAAAAGTGACAATGGTCCTCATTTGTCATGCCATCATTGACACCACTGTAAATCTAAGCTCTAAGAAGATTGGGAAAAACTTGTCTTGGCTGATTTATGAAACCTCCCTAACTATTGATACAAGTGCAAAATCCAATGTGAAAGGCAGCCTGGTGACATTTGTCAGAGCCATGCAGTGGATACAGTCTGCATGTTTCCCAGTAACTGAGAAATAGGCCATCTTTTCTGTTTGTGAGACTGAGCCTCTCCTTTGAAATAGTTTAGTTAATTCACCATAGGCTATTCTATTCAAAGGGGATATGTGCTGTGACAGGAAAGTACAGCCTCAGAATACAAATCTGCAATGCTGAAGGTTGACATTTCTTACATAAAGACAACAAAAATGAGGTTAGTTGATGTTTAGCTTCACATCTTGCTCAACTTTTGTACATTCAGACTTGATGTAAGGTGGATGATAATAGTACCAGCACAATTCAAATAATACATATTATACCTCCCCCTCACGCTTTTCCCTCTGACTTTTGGAAATGAAAGGTAAAAATAACATAAGGAGATGTGTACCCACTTGCCTCCCTGAGTATTCAGCTATCATTGCTAATTCCAGAATATTGCAGCCACTTCAGCCCGCCGCTGCTCCCATGCCATAAGTGGCTCTTGTGGGCTTTTTCATAGAAATTCAAGGAGGGTTTTCTGGCTTTTCCGTATCACACAGGTGCAGAGACAAAGAGCAATTATTCCAACCTTTTCACAAAAAGCCACATTGAGATGTGGGTTGTGGAAACAGGCTGTGTAATTTTCTGCCCTCCCAAATAAAGAATGCATATCAAACCATCAGAAACTCAAGGCCCTGTAAGGACAGAAGTGCAGGTTCAGTTGATGCCTTATTTCCGGATACAAAGCTCCATATCCATTTGTGGCAGCATAGTCAATGGAATATATAGTGTAAAGCTACAGAAGGAATAAATGAAACTTTGGATTAGTGCATTTATTTATTTTCCCATTGCAGATATGAGAGTATGATATGAAAAGTACATCCCAGGGTCAAACTGGATCACACAATTATAAGTATTCACTTCTCTCTTGTTTTTTTAACTATGATTTTTGAGAGTCAAGATAACATATACAAAAAATGAGAATTAAAAAAACACAGCTTTAGCTATCGGCATATTATTAAACACCTACATACACATAAATAGACATATTCCAGCCTCAAAAATTCAGCTTGCTTTTAAAAGACACATGCATGCAACCAACAAATCCAATGATCAATGAGGAGGAGATGTCTCTTCTTTTGTTTCTGATAATAATCTGGTAGACAGTTCTGTTATTTTATATAATATAAAAGTTATATAAAAATCTAATATATAAAACTATATATTATATAAGTTATTTTAATTTCATTATTTATTCACAGAATTACCAGTATTGCAAATATTATCCTGTCCCAGCCGCAACTTTAAGATGAGGTTTAATTAATGAGGCCTAATATGAAATTAGGTCACAAGAAAGTTGTTATAACTGTACACAGTTACATAGTAATAGAAACAAATGTCCCTTTAAAGCATGCCAGCCTTGTAAGTTATCAAAAAGTTTGACTGGGCATTTGACCAATTCAGTGCAATGCAATCTGCATGAATCTGTGTGGCCAGTGCTATCGAATAGCTGATTGAGCTGATAACTGTTCAAACGCGTCAAGGAGTTTTGGTTTGGAGCAAGAGGCAATTACTCAAAGGTGACACGGTGCGTTTTAAAACATATGGTTCCTATTGAAAGCACTTAGTCGGATATGGTGTTCTTGTTTTGCACAACATCAGAGTTCCTTCGCAGGCCAGATGTGACAGATGAGATGTGCACTCTCGACTACACTTGTGGATTTGGCACTTCAGCCTGCAGCATGACATGCAAGCATAACATCTCATTAGACATGGCGAGTTCAGATGAACATCAGTGTCAATATGCAATGTGCTTTCAGACTCTTTAGTAGCATAGTGATGGCAAACAAAATCTAGTATCTAAAGTTACTTCTCCAGAATTTTGTCATAATAGACAGTATGTAAATACATTTAAATAATGAGCTTCAGTTTGAAAAGGAAATTTAGAATGCATTTCTATAATTACAATGCAGAAACCACAGACAATTAGCCCAAGTGAGGTGGAAAGAGAATTCTACTATTTACAAGTCTGTTAACTGTTTTTTGCAAGCCTTGTAAAAACTCTAACAAAAACAAGGCCTCAGAAACAAAACTTCATTCACAGCTGTGCTGCTGACTGTTTCTGCATTAGAAATAAGAAAAGACTCCTCTCTCCCTTGACTTGTTGTAGGCAGCAGGATAAGAAAATGAAAAAAAAAAAAAAATTACAGTGACACTTGTAGCTCGGCGCCATTGTATCAGCTGAATGACTAATCTGCATCTGCCTGCTGATTTTAACAACACTGTATTCCAGACACCCCCAAATAGGGATGGGGTGGTGCTGGGTTGGGGGATGTCTTGCCTTGCAATCAGTCCCCAGCAGCACATGGAGAGCTGCTGTAATTAAGGAGCAGCGTCCCCCATGAATCCCATCCGTGAAGCAGGACTTTAATTCCCCACTAATTGAGGCCAACACGGGAGGGTGGAGGGAGGGACGAGGTATTTGAGGCTCCTGCCGGGTGGACCGACCACTGAGTTAGATGATTAGCTGAGGTGTAGCAAAGGTAACTAGGAAACTGAACCTCGCCAGCACAGCCAGACACACCTGCCCACCTCTCCCTGCTTCCCTACTCACACCCCACTGCTCTCCTAAGGAAACCCAACCCGAATGGCAGCAAACTTTCCCGTTTTAGCTCCACTTTAATGGCAGCTGTTTTCTCTGCTGGTGGGAGGCGGGTGGCAGAGTAGGGGAAGAGGAAGAGGAGTGGGAGGTTTGATTGATTTGCTTCATTTGGATTCGTATCTGTTGCAGTTGTGATTGAGGTTCGTACAACTCCAGAGAGAACAAAAGAGAGGTGGGGATATATTTAGAGAATACTCCAGGTGGCTACAAGTGCTAGGTCTAATAAAGGGAATCATTTGCAAAATAGGATTTATTTATTGTGCTGATATTAGAGTTGCATGGACGTGTGTCTGAGAGCTTTTTTGGTGTTATGCTTGTCATATTTTCACCGTTTAAATTCACTGTACACAAACTGCTGAAGGTAAGGTGAGGTAAGCTGTCAAAACCACTGACTCCGGCTTCAGGTGACAGTTGTTTTGTATCAGTAATGGTGCCGTTCGCCGTTTTGGCTGCATGCGCTGCCTCCTTCACTTTCATGTGTGTACTTCACCAGAGGCACTGGGTAAAAAGCACTGAGGAAGTGGCTGTAAGGCACATTGTCACTGAAATCTGTCAGACTCCTCTCTCTCACTCCGTCTCTGTCTGTCTCTCTCATCCCCCTCTCTCTCTCTCTCTGTCTGTATATATATAAATCTTTCCATTTCAGAGCATCTTCTGACAGGCACAGACACTTCAGCGGGCTGAGATCTACCTGCAATTGTCACTATTGTCTTAGGGAAAGTTATGATTTATTCCTACGCGATTTCGCAGTGTGCACACACATGAGCTTGTGCATGCCTGCACACGAGCAGGCACAGCAAAAAACAGCTCATGCATGCACGCATACAGTGTTAAATTGGGTAAGTAGCTTGTGCTCGTGCTGTTTGAGACGTCACAAAACACCTCCATTAATGCTTGTTTTGCTGATTTAAAAATGCAAGCTTTACTGTACACCAGCCCCCATACAGAGGTGAGTTATTTAGGCAACGAGAGGCTGAGGTAGCATGAGACACAACACCAATTTGACTTTGTCGAAACTTGTCTCGGCCCATAGGTTGACTTTTAGATTTTATCAAATTATTGAATTATTTAGACGGCAGCTATGGAGAATTTGTCCTTTCAGAGCAATTCCGAAATTCTCTCCATTGAGTGGAAATAGCACCAACTAAAGCAAATCTCTCTCTAAAAGGACTTCAGAGACGTTTTGTTCAAGCGTAGGGCCTTTCACTTTCAAAATGCAATCTGTTCAGTCTCATAAAGGCCTCAATTAGATGAAAGTCTTGTTGAAGGCGAGTCGGATGTGGAGGCTCTTCATCTGCTATGTGTGCCACTCAATACAACAAAACGTACAGCGGGAGGTCAAGTAATGGGGAGTGCTGCTAGCCAGTGGCGGCAACTAAAGTATGTGTCTGAAAATAATGTATCTGCTGTAATGTGACCACTGCTGTGTCCTTGTTTGAAGCACCAGCATGGCTTTGATTTATCGAGGTTTGTAACCTTGGCCAATTACCTACAAACACACTCCCTGTTTTTCCACAATGAAGGAGAACACTTCTCTCCCTCCCCCTTCACACTTTTGTTGCTTGCCTTGCACAAAAAAAAGTAATATTTAATTGGTAATAGTTCTGACCTTGTTTCTTTGCGTCTGATGATGTTTCCCCCTGATTATTTGTAATTCAGCTTTGCCCTCAACGTGCTGGAGAGCACTTGATTTACTTAGAGACTCACTGGTGGTCGAAAAAATCAAGCCAGGGTTGTTTTCGCCTATTCATCTTTTTATCCACAAGGGGCAAAAATGAAGGATCGCCTCTGAGATTTAGCTGGCATTCCGGACCAAAAACTCTGAAAAATTGATAGGTTTGGAATTTACATATCTGTTGTGCAAGTGTATTCCCTGTGGCCGGCGTGTGCACGCAGTTCATCAATAAAATATGACTGAGCAACAAATATTGAAAGGATGCCTGTCAAAATGAAGTTTGGGAAATGTGCATCTAGAAGTGGTGTGATAATGCTTAACTAGGCGACAGAGGTCAGAGAAGTCACTGCTTTTGTTTGGGGCACAAGGAAATCAAGGGAAATCTATTTGCATACATCTCATCTTAGGTGTTTGAGAGTGTGATTTATTTAGCTGTTGTTGTTCTTTGTTTATGTTGTTGTTTGTAATTTGCATTTAAAATGTGGTTTAAAATGTGGAGGGAGAGAAAGACAAAAACAAAAGTGCATCATGGTGGAATTATTTAGTGAGCATTGCCCTCTAGTGGTCAGGAGAGGAACTGATCATTGAGTGGTGTGTGTCATTTCTTCAGCAGCTCCATCAGCATGTGTGGCAGCTTAAAGCTTGTTCCACTGTCCAACACAGCAGGGTATCATTTCAAAGGTCTGTGCATATCCATATATATGTATATATCTGTGTTCATGTGCTGTATATGAATAAATTGAAACAACAAAGCAATGCATCTCCAGGGAGGAGGAGGCGGTGGAACAGACATCTCTGAGAATGAAATGAATGAGCTTTTTTGCTTTACATTGATTAATTTACATACATACTGAACAAACACGACAAGAGAAAACCTGACAAAGACAAAAAGGACAAACACTGAAAGACACAAAGAGCACAGTGCTTTTGAAGCTACTTGGATGCTATTTCCTCAAGGTCGGGGGGTTAACAGGCAGGTGGGCACTGCTACAGCTGGTGCCTACAGGGCCCCGAGGATCCTAATCAATTCTTACTTTTCAAGGGAAAATGATGAGAAACTGGACACTCAAAGGAAGATGGATGAGAGAGAGTTGCAGCAAACACACAGATCAATAATATTCATAGCCTCAAGGAGAAAATACGTTAAGTAAAAGCTTTTTACTCAATGGATCTGCGCGGAGATGCTCAGAGAAGCAACTGTTATGTCCACCTTTATGTTCTGGAGAGAGAAAATGTGCTTGTATGAGCAAAAGGAAAGAAATAATCCACTGCCAAGGCTCTGAAACATAACTTCATGTGGATGGAGGATGAGAAACAGTCCTCTGTAATGCTGGTTAGTATATTTGTATATTTGTGTGATCGACACAGTCTATATAAATGAACAGGTGGAATATATTTTGTGTGCCTGGTGCCCAAGCAACCACAGGGGAAAGTGCTGCTTCTGCTGCAGTATGACAAACAGGGATGGTGCAACCTTCTTATTGCAAAATGGCAAAATGTCAGCACAATCAATGACAACAGATTCTCCATCAAGGGTCAGATCAGCAGGGTCAAAAGATAGTTTGTTTGTTTTTTCAAATAGATTGGCTTTTGCTTCAAAATACATACGCTCCAGAAGATCCCCAAAAGAGGGAAGCTTTGCCTTTAAAACTGAATTTAAAGGCTTGCATAGACAGAAGCTTGGCTGATTCCCAGATGACACCCACTGCAGACGGATAACACACAGCAGGTGGGGTTATAAAGTGATTTGGATGCTTTGAAAGCCAAACACTACAAACTTTTCAGAGTTTACAAAAGCATAAGCAAGGGTAATGAGATGAAAGGAGTGAGAGAAAGGTGATGAGGGTTAGAAAAATCAACATGGAGGAGGGTGGCCGTGGTGCTGCAGAGAAGAGGAGAGGCAGGAAGGGAGTGGAGAGGGGAAGAAGAACAAAAAAAACAGATGGAGATGGATAGAGGAGAAGACTAATGAGAGGCAGGCTGGGAGTGTGTGATGGGCAAGGATCGGGACGAGGGTTCAGGAGAGCTGAAGAGGTTTAGCTAGGCGAGAGCAAGATATCCAAGGGTCTTTACCCAACTCTTAAATCATCCAGCATGACAGAGACACAAAGGCTTGGCTTGACGCAGAACTGTCAGTTGTCTTTCGAGCTGTTAATCACTGAGATCTGCGAGGGGCAGATCTCTTAACGTTGTAGGAGACGCCTGGCAGCAACAAATGAGCCCCACACTGCGACTCCCACGCAACCGCGCACCTCTAAAGCCCTGCCAATGCCGTGATCCACCTGCAATCACCCTGCAGCAAATAACAGGCGCTCCCCTGTGCAGGCAGCCACACTGTCTGTGTGTGAGAGAAAGAGAGGAGAGAGATGAGAGAATGGCAAGGGGAAAAATGAAGAAGGGGGTAAGAGTCTGTGTCTGCTATCTTTTTGTGTGTGTGTACTGATTGCAGAGGTGGCGTTGAAATATGACAGCTCTCACTTGTTCTGAAGCCTGCCCTCACAGTAAGCCCTGTAAGAAATAGAGAGATCACTCTCACTTTCTCTCAATCCGTGCACACAAACACACACACACACACACACTAAGATGGAACTCTGTTAAGATGTGATTAGGCTGACTGTCAGTTGTGAGGGGTCCTATCAAGGTTCACTGCACGCCAAGCGCACACAAACGACCATCTTAGCCGGACTACCTGACAGTCGGCTAGTGGAGGAATGTCGAAGCTGGAAATAACAGCCGGCCCTGACTTACAGCTGGACCGACAACGACTGGTGCGTTGCCAGCTGGGAAAAAAAAAAAAGATGGACCTCGAGAGCATGTTGAAAACAGGAAAGAAATACCTGCATCGATCAGCCTGGGTAGGGAAGGTATTAAGAGAGACAGGCCTATTTTGCAGTTGACAGACCAGGGCATCTACTTTGTCTCAGTGTGCACATTGTGTACCCTCTTTCCAGAAAGAGTGAATTGGTGCTTTCGACAAGCTTTTCTTATAGAGGAAGGTTGTTACATTGTTCATGAGGATAGAAGAGATGAAATAGGAATTTTAAACAAGACTAAGAGTCAGCCATGCTAGTAGCTCTGTGAGGGGTGTACTAAGGCACAGCAGTGGTTTCAACAGGCTCACAATGACAACACAGCAGGTATAATTCATGTTAACCATTGTAGTTTGGCGTGTAACATGCTAACATTTCTGATTAGCGCTGAACCCAAAATACAGGTGGAATGCTGCTGGTTTGGGAATTTGGTCATCAACCAATGTATTGGACAAATTAAACATTTGACTTGATTTTGGTGACATATGGAAAGTTAAGGAATCACCAAAATGATTCATTCTGAAGGAGACATGAATGTTTGTATGAAACTTCATGGCATTCCATTTGATTCAACCTTGGGGTACTAGATGAAATTTCAGACCGAAACCAAAATAAAAGCCCACTGCTCTGAATGCCTGGCCTGTTTACACACTCTCTTTATGTTTTGTTTTTTTGGCCGTAATATCTTCGTGTATTCTGACATGCAAACATCAGGTGACCTTCGTCATCACAGTGACAATGGTCACAGAACCTTTATCATGACAGTTAGGTGACTTTTGTTGTCATGGTAACAGTAACAAACACGTGCAGTAATACTTGCTTAGGTGTAGGAAAAGATCATGGTTAGGGTGATTCTTAGGCCTTTGGAGCAACAGGCATGCATTTTCAGGGTAACAGGTCCAATGGGACATTTTTGCGGTTTTGTTAAAATGGGCCATCGGAACAGTGGCATGGCACCAAAGATTCAGGGGTCATAGCAATTCATCCAACAGTTGTCAAGATGTTTCAATCGGGACCAAAGTGGTGGACCAGCCAGACTTTGGCATCCCTAGAGCCACAATGCTAGTATGACTATAGTGGTCGAGCCAATAGGTAGAGCTAGGTCTTTGTGCCTGCCAATGCGTTACCTGCATTTCAGGGACCAATACAGAAACAATATTTTTTTTGTAAAACGTCACACTGAGAAATATTAACACTTTTGTCTACAAAGCCATTTTAAATTTAATAAATAATGGTAAAAAAAACTTCTCTGTTTCATCAAAGAGTGCATTAACAGCCTTAAGACTAGGTCTAAATACAGCTTTAAATGAGGAATTATCTGTTCAAAGAACAGGTAAACAATACGAGGAAGCATTTGATACCAGCTTCTGAGCAGTTTTGTATACTAGATGCTGCAGACACATTCCTGTAAGTATTACAGTTCATAGCCCAGCCGTACACGTGGGTAGAGAGCCAAATTCAAGAGAGGGTAGCCCTCAGTTTCAGTCTCTTTATTTATGTCTTGGTCTCTTTATTTCTCTGCTGCAGTAATGGTTAGGATTGATGTGACTCCCCATGCTAACATAATCAAAATATGTCATTATGAACCAATATGGATGGGGAAATTGAGTCCCATCTGGAAATGAAAGCAGGGTGGAGAAATAGAAATTCTCACATCAGCTCAGCAGTAAAATTGCTGCCCCACTGAGAGGTAGACACCATAAGCTGGGTTGTAGGGACATACATTTATATTGTACAAACACTCTCTCTCCCTTTTAGACACACACACACAAACACACACACTAAATGCATGAATTCAACCAGAAAACAGGCATGTGTCTTGGAAAGCATGCAAAACCTGCATGCATGCTCAAATTGCACAAGCATGCTCTCACCCACACACATTCAAGCACAGTAAATACACACCTTCACAGGCAGCCTGATGCTCAATGAACACGTTATATTTGTGTATGTTAGCCATCATATTTGTGTGTATGTGCGTGGGCCCCAGCTTGTGGTGTCTGGCTCACAGCAGGCCGGTAAACAACATGCAGCCGAGACGATGTGGGGACTCCAGGCTCCGTGATTCATGCAGACGGGTTGATTAAAGAGCAATCGCAGCCCCCGCAGCGCGAGAAAGGGTGGCATAATCACCGTAAGAAAAACACAGTTTGGTAGCATAAATCTCAGCACGCTTCAGGTTATGAAAGTTTTGAAAGGGGTAAAAAGTTATCAAATGTCTGAGGTTGCCAAAGAAGCCAATGCTAGTGCCAGCAGATTCCCACAGAGTGGCCAGACAAATAATGGCAACTGAGTATCTTACTGAGAATAACAATCACTGTGTTCACAGGGAGGGCAGTTCAGCATACACTACTGCCATACAAAAGCTTAAAGGCGCTCTATCGATATTTTAGTAACAACAATAGATTAAAAGAGCATGTGTAAATGTGAAAGGGGTCTTTTGTAGTGATAAAGCCACAGAGATTTACCAGCAGACCCTGCAGTTCCTGTCAGCTTCACAAATCATTTTAGCACCTTTAAGCTTGTTGCTTTGGTATCATAGCGCGCAACACTGATCAGTGTTTTCAGCTATAAAGCTCTGACAAACCAACTGTACATTACCTACCTACCCCACACTTAACAGCAGACAAAGTTTGCGTCTAGCTGGTAGTGGAGCAGTAAAGAGCCAGATTTATCTCTTGGGGGTTGGTGGAGGGGAAAACAGAGCTACCAGGAGAGGACATACATTTTTCAGGTGGACACAAACACAACTCAAAAGAATTCTAATGTTGCTCCATGTCTACTTTGCTACGTTTACATACACACACTATAAGATGCTAATTTCTCAATGTTGTGTTTACGCTTTTTGCATTGCGTCCAAGTGGCCAAAAAAATCAATTAATGCAGGTTTAAAAAAAAAAACAATTAAAAACATGGTTTAACAGGAGAGAGATATCCAGCTTTTCAGCAGCTTAATGCTTCACTATGTTCACCATCTAGTTGTTGACTTTTTCTGTCTGCTATTTGGTTCTGAGCAGGCAGCATAAAGTGGATTTATTAGGGCCTTTTCACTGCCTGCTGCAACTGACAACACTGATCAGAGCAGTAACAGTGAATCTAAATAGTAAAGTTGCGGGCTGTAAAACCAAAACAATTACTTACAATATGCTAAAATGCTTCGTGGAGCTGAAAGGAACAGCAGCTCAGGTGACCATCCTCCGTGGAGTGACCCCTTTCATATTACACATCCTCTTATCTCCAGAAGATTTTTCGTTTCATAAAATCTCAAATGATAACACGAGCTATTACACAAATAAAATAAGATTCAGAAATGTGCTTTGTCTCGTACAAAATAATTAGTTTCCTCACATGTGACTGTATTTACACATCGCCTGGCACCTTTTTCTTAATGTTTTAAATGAGATATAACAGATTCATAGTAGTTTTGAGGATAATTGGCTTTTTTTTACAGAAGCCTCTGAACTAATTGAGTGCAGAGCAGATAGAATGAGCAGACATTTGTTTGTGAACACAAAAACATCTGTGAACAAGTAATTTCATACTTCCATGATTTTCTATTTTCGCAAGCTTTGTGTTTTTTAAGCTCTTTTAAACAAATATAACCCCATTTTATTCTGATCTGATATTTTATTTAGTGTCTTTCAGGGAATTTGAGCCCACTACCCCAAACTACCCTTCTTTTTCAGCATTTAACGCAATTCCATCCTGTATAAATAAAGCCTGAATATAAATAAAAGGTTGAAAGAATTTGCAGAGCCCAGAAAGCATTGATATGGTTTGTTACAGGAAAAAGAAAGTGGATGTCAAAGTTACAACTACAACAATTGGATCGAAATGTTCTGGTATGAATATAGCTGTTGTTTCCACTGACTGAATTTCATATCTGCTTCAAACATTTTAACCAAATTTAACAAAGTCTCAATGTCTTCCGACTGCAAAAACCAGCGACTGACATGGTACAAAATGAGGGTGCTTATAGATGCAGATGAACATGATGAATAATCTCAAATGATATCTTATTTTTTATAACCTGCGTGCAAAGGACACACATTTGTTTCTGAGTCAAGTGAAGCCTTCAAGCCATTTCTCGCTGTTCTGTGTGTCAGGTATTACATTGTGCAAGTGGTGGCTGATTATTATCAAACTGAATGTGACTGTGCCATCACTCATCTTTAAGTCCACCCGCCAAATCTCTGCAACATCAGAGCAGAGTTTTGACCAGACCTCTGTGGAGAACACACCTACACTGTTCTCTCTTAACAAGCAAAGTCTCTTGCTATCTAGACTGCACCCACGCTCACCCTACAATCATCCTCTTCTCCCCCTCTTCACCCTACGCTCCTCTCCCCCGGGCCTGCAGACAACGTGCCGCATTATTCCTCTCATTGTCGCTGTGATCGATAGACAGAATGTAGGAAAGAAAAGACAGACCGTCAGATGATCAAGTTGTATTACCATAACCATACAGGAGAGATAAAAATGACCACTTACAACATGACTGAATAACATGTTTTACGTACACACAGAGGCATGTTTTCATAGCGTTAACATGAATGGAATGCACATGAAAAATGTGTCCCGGTATGATTCAGCAGCAGTAAACATAACAAGCGGAGAGTGTGTGAAGGAGAAGTGCGGAAGACATCTGACCATCAATTACTAATGCCTGATAGATAATCTCATTATGTGGATCCAAGGGTGACTGGCACAATCCTATGGTATATCCAAACATAGAAATAACATGTCACAACAGATCCACTGTACACCTGACAAAATGTAAAATCATATATTACGAACCATAATAACTTAAATAAAGGAGTATGAAACCAGATGCCTTTTAAAATACAACATAAAAGCAAGCTAGAAATGCCATTGTCCTTTCCTGTTCTCTTGATGGCTTGTAGCTTTAGAGGTTTCAAAAGGAAAACACTCAACAAAATGACAACATATATATTACATCAAAAAGTCTTCAGATGCTCTGTAATGTGCATTGTCTTTCCAGTTCCAATGTGATCAGTTACATGATGACTTGACCGCTTTGGCAGATAAGCGTCAGCAGCCACATTGCCTTCTTTAACAATAAAGAGTTTGTGGTTTCTCTCTTTTACTTCTTTACAAAATTCATTAGTCAAGTACTCCAGGAAGAAAACACACAAGTGTTGAGCACAGTTCTGTGTGTTGTGAGTAATCGCTCCCAAATGGCCTCTGTGGTGGTGTTTCCTTCGGAGGCCTGAAGCCACAGACTCTGTCTCTACGGCCTCTTGCTGGAGCAGGACTTGCAGCACTGCTGTCCGTAGAACTTGTGGTTACAAACACCGTGCTGAGGAACCAAGTGACACCAGCTGAAATGGTCCACGCAGTGTTCGTCTGCAGAGACAGCAAAAAGTGAGGCACGTTTTTAGCAGCAGTTCACACTAAGGCTGCAACTCATGATGATATTCATTTGTTTCATATGTGGATAATTCTTCAGGGTCATTTCTATGTTCCCCAGATTTATATGGCACATAATGGGAACATGGCAAAGGGTCCTATGTTCCCAGGGTACTATGTATGGTCAGGGTTAGGGAACTACACTCCCAATTTTGATTCATTGATTAATCATTCTGCCTGGAAATAATCAGACAATCATGAAAAATAGCCATCACATTTCCAAGAAACCAAGGTTACGTTTTTCAGTTGGTTGTTTTGTCAGACTAGAACCCAAAGACATTCAACAAAAAACAAAAGTAATAAATTCAAGAAGCTAGAAATGTTTTGGCATTAGTATAGGGCTGCAACTAATGATTATTTTTATTATTGATTATCTGTCTGTCAATTAGTTGTTTGGTCCATAAAATGTGAAACTGGTGAAAAATGTTGATCAAGGTTTCTCACAGTCTAAGGTGATGTCCTCAAATATCTGATTTTGTCCACAACCCAAAGATGTTTAGTTTACTGTATATATATATTTTTTTCTTCTTCTGATGACTCAAAACAATTAATCGATTGTATAAATAGTTGGCGACTGACTTGACAACTAATCGATTAATCATTGCAGTTCTACATTAGTACTTGATTACTGGCTTGGACTGGTTACTGTGATTTCATGGTTATAAGGAAATTATATTGGATGAATTTGTTTTTTTCCCTTAGAGGAATTTACCTTTCAATGTCGGTCCAACAGCTGTGACCCGGCTGGGGCGTTGTGCCGGTGCCGGGGGCGCAGCTGGGCAGAAGTGTGTGTTGCAGGCCCTAGAAGTGACGGGCCTCTGATGGGGTAGGCAGCCAGCTGCAGGGCGACCTTGCCGGAGACACTGAATGGACCGAGTCTGGACTCCTCCGCCACAGGAAACAGAGCACTAACACAGGGACAGGAGAGGAACAGAAGAGAGATGAGAAAAAAGGCACAGAGATATAAATAGGAGAAGGAGATCAAATGTTGAAGCGCATGGAGTAAAAGGAACCATCATAAAAGGAGCAGAGGAGGGAGGGGAAAAGATGGAGGAAAAGTCTACGCAGAGACAAAGAACAGATGAAGAAAACAAACATCCCATCTAGCATGTACTCGCCCTCCAGCAAGCTGTCAGGAGATATCTTCTCTGGTGGAAATATACAGGGATCACAAGCTTGAGATGAAGCAGAATAAGACACTGCGCTATAAGAGGCTGCCCTTAAGACTTTTTGCATAATAGATGATATAACACATAGCCTACACAACCTGCCCCGATAGGCTGTGTCGGAGAGTGGAGCTTTTGGATTGCATCTGAGGCCCATTCCACATAGCCAGCCACTGTTTCTACGTTTCTGATCTAGCACCACCTACACTGTGCAGTCTGCCTCTGAGGTTTTTGGGGAAACATAGATATTGGAACACAAGAGACACTCTGGTCATACATCTTGTATTGATTAGTTTTGGCCCAGACATTGTGTTGCTGTCCTCATCATGCCAGGGCCTCCCAGAGACAGGGGCCTGATAAACAAAAATCAATGAAGGTAGAGCTGGTGGGGTGGAAAATAGATGTTGTGAATCTGTCCATTTTCAGTAGATTTGTTAGTGTAGAAGCAACAATGGGGTGATTTTGCTCGTAGCTACTTTTGAAGAAAGCTTATCTTTTGACAGCACAGAGAGCATAATACCAGCTCTCCACTGATTTTATTCTAGTCCATTTTCAATGAACTGTTCTCTAAGGCCCGATGGACCAGGTACTGTTGCTGGGTCCTGTCAGGCTTTTTGTTCTTGAACGCAACATAGATTTAACCACTCAAAATGTGTAAACAATTTGTTTTAAACAATTGCCACCTTAAATGACTACTGTCGCTTGCAGATTTATCAGTTGTAGCTAGCTAGTTATGCTAATGTTAACTCCATGAGTTAGCTGAAAACACCATCCCTGGGTGAAGTTTAATACTTGGTTCACAACCAGAATGTTGTCAAAAGGGGGCCTAAATATGTACTTGATTGCTGTAATGTTAAAAGACTAAGCTAGGCTAAAGCTACACTTCCAAAGTCCACTGAGAGCAGGATACAGCTGCTAACATTTATGTTAACTCCTAAAGCATCCAGGACCATAACCTGCAACCAATTAATGCAGTTAGTTGATGATATGCTATGATGATATATTGTCCATGTATTACGTCTAACCTTCTATGCACAACCTCCAAAGTGCCACACTTAGGTCACAAAATGACAACTGCACAAACTCTGCATGCTGAGGAAGACTGCGAAATACAGTTAAAAGCTCAGGATTATGGAAGCCAGTGGACTTTGAATTAAGATTATTTTGTGTCAAAGCACCAATTTAAACACGGAAAAATGCACACATACACCACAGAATATTGGCTTTCATGTTTTCAGCCATCCTCCCAAACACAGATAAAATCAGTTATTTCACTTTCTGTCCATGTCCAGGTAACTGATGTCAGATCTAAGTGTCATCAAAGTGGCTATGATGACAAATTCTAGTTTGAGCAGCCAGTCATGCATTACATGTCCTGGGATGCAATTTTCTACCAAATATCCATTTAGTGTAGTCTAGAGTTTTGTCACATGTGGGAGAAAAGCTCCAAATTGGAAGACTGACAGCTGGAACACATATGTAGCACTAAAAGTCTCTCATGACAGTTTTGGATCAAAGCATGAGCAATGTACCTGTTGCCAGGGAGAGGAGTACCAGCCTAAGACCACAGCAGTGGAGGTGGTTCTGCCAGGGACGACCCGGGGGAGCTCTGGGCACGGACTTCGGTTGCATCCCTGCTGGAGATCCACCAAAGGTTTGGCCGTATTCCTGCACCTCCGTATGGGGAATTCCACATACCTGTGCAGGAGAGGACAGGTTGTCAAAATGACAACTACTATAAAGCTTCCAATTTTGAAAACATTTGGATTGGGACTCAGAGGATAGTACACAGATGACACAGTGGGATCTTAAGTATCTGTGCAGATCTTTTAAAGTGTGAGGGATGTGCACATACCCTCCCTGCAAGTCTCTCTCCCCGCAGCGAAGCTCTCGTTTCTGGATGCCTGAGCCACAAGACCTGGAGCACTGAAACAGAGAGAAGGCAGGAGGGACAATTTTAGAAAATGAACTCTGTGATTGTGATTGTGTGTGTGTG
>NW_023339663.1:26118478-26121641 GCF_004916995.1 Morone saxatilis | reverse complement strand
GTGTGTGTTTGCGTGTGTGTAATGCGCTGGGTTCCCATAGCAGCAGACACCACAAGGTTACTTGTCATTGTAGTAATGGAGCCAAAACACTAAGCGCTCCACTGAGTATTTTTCAGTCACTATATTTTATAGGCACACAGTGTATATGGACATGTGTAAGTGTGTGTATGTCTGGCTCTTCTTCAAAATCCAAACCACAGTGTATTCTGGGAACTAAGTATCCACTGTGTTTTATCTTGCTAGCCTTTTGCTGCAAACCTAACCATTACACTGACCTCCATACACTTCAGTACACTGACATACACTGACAGTACATATCCAGCAATGTGAACTATTTAGTGTGAAACTGAGTGCCTCAAACTATTGAACTTTGCATAACCAAGAACAAAGACAAACCACAGAGATGGGTAAAAATGCATTATTCTCAAAACACTAAAAGAATATGCCGTCTGAATTGATGACCAAAGGCCATCATCATCAAACACTTGTTGGTGGAGGATGTTGATTAACTTTGGGGTGAGCTAACATATGTTGGAAAACTGTAAGCCAGTCCATGATGGAGTATATTATCTGACAGTATGGAACCCTTCATGATCACAGCAGCAGACTGGCATTGCAGAGCAGAGCTGGTAATTCAATGTGGAAACTTCAGCAGATTGACCTGGAAGTGGTGGTTGATGGCCTGGCTTTTTGCAAACGCTTCCCAATTATTAAATTAATGGAGTTTGTATGGTCTACTGTCTATTTTGATTGTCAGTATATTAAGTGTTTTAAACAGATGGCTCCTTTTTGGGCTACAACTAACTACTATATAAATTATCACTCTAGATTATTAATTTTTTTCCTCAAACTGCCTCCCCTACTTCCAATCTAGTTTGTCCATTTCCAACTTTTGCCAATTTGCCTTTCAACAAGCTCAGTGAAGGGATATGAAGTTGAGCAGTGCTGATAGCTTTTCCAGTGCACGCGAAATAAGAGTCTTGATGTTGTATTGCATTGTGGTCTATTGAGGCTGCTCTGGCTGTGAAACTACTTTCTCTGTTCTATGATGGATTCCTCCCTGCATGATTGTTAAATGTTTTTGAAAAATGGGAGCACTGGAAAGAATCTTTTGTTTCCTTACTTTTGAAGGACTCACATCAAAGCTTGGTCCTGATGTTTTATGAACCAGCGAGTCGTAGCTGTGCTGGAAATCTTTCACTGTGAGGTTATGTCTTCTAAATCTGGAGACATAAACCGGCACCAGGCGACAAAATGGACCAGCAAAGCAAGGTGCATCATCAAAAGATGTTTCTTATAACAGATTTCAAGTGCTTATGGGTGGACTTTCCCCTCAAAGTTATTCAACTGAAAACAACATGTCACTTCTACTGGCTACTGCTTCGTGACCTTCATGTCTATTCTTTAAAATCCTACCTCTCCCCAGGGAGTGGGGATCCACTGCAGCCTTTCGTTCTTGGGGCAGCGCCGCAGAACGCAGGTCTCTTGGGCTTTAGGTTTGTGGTGCTGTCTGCACATGCTGTCGGGCACCACCACAGCTTTGGCCCCAGGATCAGTGCTGCGGCAAAACACGCTCCGCTTCCTCAGTCCACGGCCACAGGTCTTAGAGCACTGCGAGCAGACAAGGAAGAAGTAAAAGAAGTTATTGTGGAAGAAAAAAGTAAGGTGACTGCAACCTCAGAAGATTAGTGATTCAATAAGCAAAGGTTTCATCACATACGCATATTAAATAATACATGCATGCACACACTCTGTAACCTAGCCTTATACCGTCTTATGATTGTTTTAACCTTCAGCTTTCATCACATTTAAGCACTAGGCCGTATTAACAGAGGTTAAATCCTTGGCAGGGACACTGTAAATGCATTTGTAATTCTCCACATGGTGTACAAGCAAACAGAAGGTCACCGGTTTGATGACAGTCCATTATGCC
The DNA here is from genome assembly GCF_004916995.1 of Morone saxatilis. Lineage (NCBI taxonomy): Eukaryota > Metazoa > Chordata > Actinopteri > Moronidae > Morone > Morone saxatilis. The sequence goes on along the minus strand of NW_023339663.1, from coordinate 26,119,708 downwards.
CTAACATTAAATACAATAAACCAATAACTCGTCGATGAATGTGACCCCAGCCCATCAAAGTATCCACCAACAGCAAACAGCACTGCTGTAAACTCCCACTGATATGAGATGGACAACAGGAGTCAAACTGCTCCGCGGGGACCGACGACCACAGCCATTAGAGCAGTTTATGCGACAACATCACATTAATTTATTATACAAAGGACACATACACATCTGCCTATTTCCATTTACATACACAAACAGGCACACACACACACACACACGTCCCAGTTGTCCTTTCGTCACTGAAAGGTCCGATTGATCTTTTGAGGGAGACTGGCCTTGCCTCTGCGTGACCGTCGGCTGAACTCGGACCGGTGTCGCAACATAGTCCAAACACACAACAAGAGTGTCCTAAAGAATGATGACTGAATGACAGCTGAATGTCCAGACGGGGCAGGTCACACCAGCTAATCATTCCAGAAAGTTTGACAAACTGTCAGATCTGCTGCCAGGCTATTAATATTGTATACAGGAAAATGAGCAGATAAAAGCTCTGTCTAGTGTGTGATGCACCGTGGTTACAGAGGAACCAGCCAAAACTTTCAAGTCTTTTATGATCACTATTGTGAGGCTGTTTTATGATTGATGGGTGTGTTTGTTTGCTACATGCAGGTAGCATTCATTGTGATTCAATTGTTCAAATTCAATTCCCCCAAGGACATGGGTAAAAAAGAAATGTATTTGTGATTGCAATCAAAATAGAAGACTAAGATTTTTTTTTTTTTAAACAGCAGTTAAATAGAGTTAAAATGCAAATGCCACAGAATAAAAGTTGAATATGGCTCATTCCCTAGACAAGTTAGCACACATAAATTCTGTCATTTATTTTAATGTTTTCCACATGTCCAACAGAGGGCAGCAGAGTGTTTGTTTTAGCTTGAGTGAAACATGACAACTGCGCGTGGGTGTGTGTGTGCATCTCCTCTCAGGCACGGGCGTGTTTTTGTCCTGCAAATGTCTAAACATGTCACTGTGTTTAACCTGAGGTTGGCGATGACTTTTATCCAATACATTAATTATGACAGTGGGCACACATAACCTGTAAACCAGAGGCAGAGTATAATCATCAGGACTGAAACCTGTTTTCCCTTTAAACTTATCCTCAACACTTCTCCACTTTTCTAGGGTTGAACAGAAAATACAGAAGTCACATGTTGGAAAAAAACAGGTGAAAATAATAAAATG
>NW_023339663.1:26100012-26118398 GCF_004916995.1 Morone saxatilis | reverse complement strand
TCACTGTCACACTGTCATAGCTTACTGGGACACATGGATAGAACAGAGCCATTGCTTATGTTATTAGTAACACCTGTGCTTTTACATTTAGTATAATAAATTAAAATGTCTGCTGTGAAGGCTGGTAACCATTAAATACATTGCATGCATTATATTTGTGTACATTGTAGACTAAGTTGTTTTAGCATCAAAGTTCTTTACAGTTCAGCTGCACTGTCCTGTTTGCTTTTAGTTTAACAGGAGTATAGCTATGAGTTATTGTAGCTACTATCTTCGTTTAGTGTGTTAGCATGCTACCATTTGTTAATTAGCAGCCTTAGATGTACAGAAAGTACACATGAGGCTGATTGAAAAATGATAATATGTTTCAGCCATGTTGCTAGGTTTTTCAAATGTTGCCACAAACTCACCTGTGACCAGGATCCGGTGCTCCACTCGGGCGGGCAGGCCTGGGTGTGGCAGGGCTGGACCTGGGCCGGAGAGATGACGGGACAGAGGGAGTGCGCCACCACCTCTTCCCTCTGGTAAGTCACCTTCCTCAGGCAGCGCAGCATCCTGGTCTGCTGACCTCCTCCACACGAGCGACTGCAGGACCCCCAGTCTCCTGTCGCCCAGCTGTAGAGGGACACCAAGAGGGAAATGGTGAGGTGGGACACTCGAGGAAAATATAACATGTGCAACAGTCAACAGTAGATGACAGCAGTGCACCCGGTCAGTACAGCCAACCACAGGTTCAAACCTGCTGCATTTATTTTGGGCCCAAACACAGATTTTCACCCTGAATTGCCAGTGAGTACTCGGGGATCACACAGAGGACTTCTGAAAACCACTGATTATTAGGTGGTTATAAACTCCAAGTGGTGAACTAGCTTGTTCTTTCTTGCTTTTCTCAACAGTTATGATTCATGAAAGCCTAGACCTGCTGCGTTTAAAATACTCACAATATTTTCACACATTGATCTCTGTCATTGCACAAATTGGTAGTTAAGGGCAGACAAAGAAAATACACACGCCAAAATATATATACATGTCCATCCATCTCTCTCGGTACTGTACGTATGTGAAACTAAACATGAAAACCATATTGTATATACAGCTCTCCATAAAAGCTTTCCCAGGTCTCCAAGGCCGACCGCAATATACAACATACAATGAGGCTACATACAGTGCAGATGGGGGCTACACTCCCTCTCTCCTCTATTTTGTCATCTGCTGTCTTTTTTACGTTCCTCTTTCTTTCTCTTCCCACCTGTCCTCTCTCCCCTTATAATTTTATTTCCAATCTCCTTTCTTTTTGTCTATTTTTCTTTGTTTATCCTGTCCTCTTCTCTTCTCTAGTGTCGTTGAAATCCTGCTTTGCCACTGATGAAAGCCTACTGCTGCTTCTAAAATAGCTTCTGTCTTGGCATCGGGGCTGAAGGGGGAGATTACAGCAAATGAGTGGTCTGACAACCACAGGCTTAGAAAAGGGAGATGGGCAGATGGCTCAGTCCAGTTCTGAGACGACATGCTGCCGCAAAGACCATTCCTCCATGCCGCCGACCTGCTTCAGGGGAAGAAAAAATGCTTTCATTCTCTCTCAAACGCCACAGACAAATGAAGCAGAAGGACTAAACTGCAATTTGGAAACGGGAAAGATGTGAACCATTGGGACAGAAAGCATCGGTTTTGGATTTTTGGGGACTGTTTGCTTTTTTTTCCATCTGTTTTGCCTGACTTATAAATAACAATATATCATTGGGGGAAAGTGCCACTCTGCTTCGCTGCAAACCACCACTGACCTAGCTGTAATTTGTATCTCTGAAATGTTTCAATAACTGACATATTTTGAGGTAGAAGTGTGCATAACTGCTGCAAGAGTGGTTCTGAGAAGCTCACCCATGATTTTTTTAAGTACTTGTATGGCTGCACACCAGTTACCACCAATGAATGAACATTTATTCCTAACCTAATATTGAGTCTGATTGGAAGCCAGCAGTTCTTCAAGTGTTTCTGCTTAATTATATACCAAAATGACCACCTCTACCAAAAAGGCTGCTATACATTAGTTTTGAAAAGTGCTGTATAAATAAATGTATTATTATTATATTCTTATTATACCCATATTAACCAGGACTCAAAGTATTTTTAAACCCAGATTCATACATTTTTACATGTGTGTGGTTTGGTGTGCTTTGGTGAAGATTTGTCATCTGTATTCATTTTGCTTGCAAAATCATCCCATCTATCTATATTTCTCAGTATTTCACTCCAATATGGTCGTTCGATGGTCTCCGACATTTGCATTCCTTTCTTTGAGTTCTTTACAATGTTGGTATTTGGTTGTGTTGCAGTTGTACCAATTAACGTTTTTTCTGTATATAAGTGTATATATAAGACAAAAATTCAAATCATTTGCTGTGACAACCTACTCACAAACTTCAGAATAAAAGCTATTTATCAAAATCTATAAAACACATATTTAAAACTACTACCAAAGACTTAATTAGAATTTGAAATTTTTGATTTTTTTGGTGGAAACAACAAGATGAAAAGCAGATGTCATTTCAGACATCTTGTCTACAATTGTCCATGTGGTAGAATTCCCCTTAATACATGCTTTCTCTGGCCTCATCAACCTAGTGAATGACCTTGTCCCTATTATTTAATTCCCTCATTGTATATTTTAATACCTTGAAAATGTAGTAGAGTTGTTGATTTCACATGTTAATTGTTACTGGAGGTCCTAATTTCAGTAAAATTAACTTTTATTGAAAATGTATGTTTGATTAATGTGTGTTATTCCTTTTACTCGTATGTTGCCTCTTAAGGGCATTCTTCAATGTATTCTTCTTACAATTTTGATGAATACAGGCCTTGGTCAGTGTCTCGTGCATACATCTTTTGTCTCTATTTCTCTGCACATCTTGTCTGGCACAGGAACAACATGTCTCACTTTGATCTGTCTACATATCCCGCTGTGTGTTGCACAGAGAAATCCCCAACCTGCGGTAAGTGACTCTACAGATGGCCTCTGCCAAGAGAAAGAGCAAAATAACAGCAGAGATGGAACTACAGAGGATGAGAAGACGGAGAGGCAAAAGGAGGTGGGGATGGGGCTGCATTGGAGAAAGCAAAGAAAAAAAAACATTAACTTTTAAGAAAATGTATGAGATATGAAAATATCTCGTCCTAACTGCACGCTGGGGTGGAAGATTGAACTGGCAACTTAAAATTCTCCTTGCATCCCCGTTTAATGTTCAGAAACTGTTGCTACACTGCAGTCGAGTATCCCCGTTTTCCCTGACAGGCTAACAGCAATATGGGGAGTGGAGGTTTGAAGCAGGTCTAAAGCAAAGGGGGGTAGATGGGAGTGAAGGGGTGAGGGTTTGGGGAGGGGGAGAGTTTGACTGGCTCTGCATGGCTAGACTGGCCGGGCCCCGTGGGAATCCCACCGTCTCTGCACAATAAAACATGGATAGGCCTGTCAGCACCCGAGATACACGCTGCAGAGATAAGCAGGCACTTTTACATTCCCCCTCCTGTCAGACACACTCGCACACACACACACTCACACACAGAGCGCACATGCATCCCACCTCATTGTCAATTTTGCTTTTCTCTGCCGGGCTCTTGAATGCGTGCCCATACATCCTGGAGGTCTTAATGCAGTCATTAAAGCTTTCATGCTGCTCACTCAACTCAACTCTCTTCTTGTGCAGCACCCATAAATTGGCCCATACACACAACCAGCTGAGAAATGCTGTCAGCTACTGTATAATAAGATCCACGGGTGTCAAACACTGCTTTATTTTCCTGAACGGACGTCCACACTTGCTATTTATCTGGGCTATACCATTTTCTTTACTCAAACAAAGGGGGAGGTCAAGACACGCAACAAAGCTGTTTAATACCTTTCGTCAAGATAAGAGAAATGGTATGCCCAAGATTAGGGCCAGGAAATGCCCTCTCGGGTGGTGGGAAACTTAGTGAGAAACAGAGGCTGTATGTTGGAGGTGTAACCGATAGCTGTCTGGCTTGTTCAACCCCTGACACAGAAGAAAGTTCAGTCTGGACTTGTTGTGGCATGGCTAATGGTGGACAAAATGACAACATCATTAACATCAAACACATGTAGCCTGTGTTTCTATTTTTACCCCCTGGTTTGGATCTGAAATACATTATTTCAGCATCATACATTTGGAAAATGTGTGTGTGCATGCCGCCCTGTGTGTGTGTGTGTGTGTGCATTTGGGTGTATGTGTGTGTACTCTCTCTGAACCCAAGACACGGTTCCCTGCCTGTTCTTTGGAGCAGTGCTGTAAATCAAGCTAGCTCCAGTTCCCTCAGCCAAAGGCCTACATAGGAGAGAGGCCATTTATTCAGTGCTGTTTCAACTTGTTACTCCACTGCACTTTAGCCTGGTTTCCTCCTTTGCTTGCTGCTCTCGTCCCTGAATGCGCAGTCCTTTAAAAATGCATGCCATTAAGCACAATGTCTAGACAATGGAGATAAAACATGGGCATGATTTCGCCACTGAGAAAGTGAGGAAGGCTTTGGGCTGAGAATTTCTGAGAAGGATGATGTGCACTGAAAGCAGTAATCACTCTGAGTTGGCTCCCTCCCTCTCTTTAGCCTTGTCTTTCTTTATTTTTCTTTCTCTTTCCTTTTCTCAAGTGTCCACTAAAGTAAAAGGCCCATTCCAGACTTGGAAACACCATCTTGTATTTACTTCATGACAAAAACAATTAACCAATCGTTTGAACCTTTTGTCGAGGGGTTTAGATGAGGAATGACAGGGCCATAGACAGGGTTTTAGAAATACTGAGTTCACAAGTCCAAATTCCCAAACAGAACCCCACCTATCTAAGAAATGTTTGCCAACAGCTTAACTTTGCAAAAAATTCTGGGTATTTAAAAACAAGACTAAGAGGTTATGCTATCAGCTCTGTGAGGCTGTACATAGGCACCGCAGTGCTTTGAGCTACATGCCGATGACAGCATCCTCATAATTATGATGCTAACAAGATGATGTTTAGCATTTAACACATTGACCGTGTTCACATCTTAGTTTGCATGTTAGCAAGCTACCAATTGCTAATTATCTCTAAACACAAACTACACCTAAGGCTGATGTGAACTTCTAGAGACACACATTTTACGCTTTATTAATTCATTTGACTGTTCCATTTCTTTTTTCTCTATGTATCTATGTATCTTCACATCATACATCATTGTCTGAAAGTAGTTTCAAAGACTGCTCTACACTGCCAGTTATGTGTTTTGTTCTATTTATTATAGACAAATAGGTCAATTAGATCATTAGAGATATTTAAATAGTTATTTTGTCTACAAAATATAAGAATCAGCATTAAAATTCCAAGTCCACATTCAGTCCACATCCAATATGTGTGTAATCACAGATTCCCAGTAATATTACTGAGGACATGGTCTTGGTGACCTCAATGGTCTGAAGCCAGGGCTGGGAACACACAGCGTACAATTTAGTTTGAACAAGTGAAGAACACTTAAAAAAATGCATTCTTAAATGAAGAGTCCTTGACAGTAATAACAAAAGTAAATGATTTCTTGCATATTTAAAACAATTATGTTTATAATTGTAATGCATTTAGGTTTTGTGGTCCTCTACTGGTTAAGGCTTGCCAGGCTAAGACTATATTAAACTAAAAGCCTTTTCTCAGCAAGTAGTAGAGCAAAGCTTCACATCACAGACAAAACAAAACAGACGTTACATGATCCTGTCATGTCAGTGTGATTAAAATCCACTTTGCACTCAGATGGACACACAGCTGGAGCAAGCACTGCAATGGAATAAGTAAAGGCTGATGCAAAAAGACAGCAGATAGGGAGCACTTTCATGTGTTTTCTCAAAAAGGAAAATGGAAAAGAAATGAAAAATTAGAGAGTGGGCAGAGAAGAGAGGAGGACAGAGAGAGGGGAAGAACACAGGCTGAGCAGAGTGGTGGCTGGCCACAGTAAATGGACCACAGGCAACCTCTAGACTGCTCAACCACAGTGTGTGTGTGTGCCTGTAATAAAAACAGCGCCTAAGGTTCCTGAAAATTTGGCAACATAAAGACACATGCCACATATCCCACAGCCAACTGTACACGAAGAAATGCCCTGACTAGCACACACAAACACACACACAGCAGCAGAAGCAGCAGCAACAGCAGCAGCAGCAGCACTTACTATGCAGGGCATGGCTGTGTGTTGCAGAGATGGGAGCCCAGTGTTGGTCTGGTGTGGGGATTACACATGGTGGAGTTGACCTGAACCTTCTGGTCCTGCAGACAGATAGCCTTGGTGGAGATGCGACCTGATGGGAAAACAGGAAGAGAGAAAGAGAGAGCTTGAGGGCGAGGGGAGTGGAGCTACAAGGAAAACAGTCAGCACACAGGCACACATGCACACACACACTTGTCATCAATCCACTGACAAGTGAGCAGGGGGTGCTGTGTGTCTTTTGGGACCAACAGAGTCTGAACTTCTCAGTTGACAAAGGTGCTTTTCATTAGCCTTAACACACTTCCTTGAGCAGACTGGACAACAGGAATTACACACAATACAAAGGCACATTCAAACTCATACACACACAGGCAGACACCACATACACAAACATAGAGATAATATCTAACTGATTTGACGGTTCACCAGCCCACCGAGATTTGTCCCCCTATGTCCAATGGCCAGTACACCACCTCCACCTGCTGTGTCTAGTTGCAGCATGATTGGAAAATTGCTGTTCAGTGGAGGGGATTAGCGAATGGTCAACTCATGTACACAGCACATATACATTTCCTCTAGTTTCATTACTCAAACAAACATGAGCAATCCCACATACAAACACAAACAGTCTCACCTCCAGCACAAGGAGCAGAGCAGTCAGAGCGCACCACACCCCAGCTGTAGTCGGGTTTCCTCTCAGTGCGAGGCAGGGTGTACTCCCACACCACTCCCGGGTTCTTTCCCTGCAGAAGGATCTGTCAGGCAAGAGCACAGTAAGTCAGAAAGGTGTCACGTGTGAATGTAGTTTGTCTTATATCCGTTATCCACCCAGGGGGAACAGCACACATCACCCTGTTTCACATAAACATCAGGTTTAAAGATCTTCACATTAAACTCGGAGTCATCAAACACTTTTTTCCAGGTGGCTCTAGGGGTTAAAACCAGCAGCTTTCCTCCCCTAAATCTTCACGCTGCCAGTATATACTCTAATATGTTACACATTAATACACAATAATACACAATTATAAGCCTTTAGGACATAGGGTCAACAATTATAGCCAAGATACGTTTTTGCTGGAGAACACCACAATGATGGTTGTCCACTTTCCCTCTTTCTTTCTTTACTTTCATTATTGATAAATCTGTCATTTTAACTTAAAGCTCCAGTGTGTAACATTTAGGAGGCTCTATTAACAGAAATGGAATACAATATTCATAGGTATGTTTTTATTAGTAATGAATTAATATCGGAATCGTTGTGTTTTCGTTAACTAAGAATGAGACGTTTTTATCTACAGACACCATGGGTCACCTTCAATGGAGTCTGCCATATTTGAGCCGCCATGTTTCTACAATAGCCCAACACGGACAAACCAAACACTGGCTGTAGATTGGGCCTTTCACGTTTTCCACATGTTTTCACGGCCCGTTCTTATTCCCAGGTTGTGAAATACAGACGCCAGCGGTGTTCAGTTATTTGTAATCTGAAACAGCTAGATGACACTAAATCACACCGGTCATTTAGCAATTCATTGTTTTATTTAGAAAATGTTAGGAAATATTGACAATTGTCCTTTACAATTGTCTAGAAGCATCTTAAAATTGCCTGTAAAAAATTCCTGACAGTCCAAAACTAAAAGACAATTCAAAATTATATTAAAGAGTGAAAAAACAACAACTCTTTACATTTCAGATTAATTGTTAATTAATTGTTTCAGTATTCCCTAATTTCTGGATTGTCTGCTGCTATAATTTCAAAAACAGCCACACTAAATAACAATAAAAAGTCTTCCCCTACATACAGTATGATGTATACCCTCTGTTTCAGCCAGTAATAAATATGTCACAATATTTTCTTCTGTATTGGTAGGAGTCCAATAATCTATAGAGTATGTCCTACACTGTATAAATAAAAAAGGGCATGACAGGAGTGCAGTGAAAGGAGAGCAGAAACAAATGGTCCATATGTTATGGATTCCACTACCAGAAACTTAAAGTAAGATCGCTGACAACGTGGCGGCCTAATTCAGCCATTTAGGTCCCACTGAGCTGTTAGATCTGCTACCCACTAACCAGAAGGCTCTAGAGACATTACAGAGCGCTTTGTTCCCTCTCTAGTCCAAACTGACTGACCACACTATTATAGGGTCATTATATTTGGACATTACAGTGCACATATGAGGGACAATTTCCATTTTCTTTTGAGAGTTAGCTCTTTTTTACCACATCCTTTCTACTGGCCAGTTACCTTTCCCTGCACAGGAGATTTATTTGGACATTCAAGTCAAGCAGAGACTAACGGATGAATAAAAGCAGACATACCCATTACAGGAGAAGCATCAGGCTATCATTAAAGCAACCCCATGAGGATTCACTGCCATGGTGAAGAATTTTGTTTGAGGTGAATTTACATAGTCAGCTCATAGTGTGTCATTTTAAACCATTCAAAAACACTGCACTGGATTGTGTTCAGTATAGTTATGTTATGTTTTACAGCCCACCTCAGTTTAGTTCAGGTTGGGCGAGTATTAATCCTCAATCCATTTGGCAAATTGTATTAAGTCCAACTGTCAACAGCCATTCCAATGCCTGACAAACATATCAAGTCTATCAATATCTGCAATAATGAGCTTTGACAAGTGTATTTTCTTTGGGGTGTATCCTAAAGTACAAGGAATCTACCATCAACCATCCAACTTAGGAAGCCAAGCGCCTCCTGGGTTCAATCCACATTCAACAGTCCTGGGGCGCTTCCACTGACTGGACCAATCACCTTCTGTTACATGTTAACTGTTCCATGTGTACGTTCGGCCCGGCTCCAGACAGGAGGGCAAAAGGAGAGATGTTGTTGTGGAGAGGAGCAAGGAGCTGTCTAATGTCTAACGCTTGAGGGAGAATGGACAGGTGCATGGCAGTGTTCTAAAAACAATGGGAAGTTAGTTATTGGAGTTTAGTCCAATAATTTGGCCTGCTCATCAATAATACTTGCAGCTGAAATTGTTTTCAGGATTTTTTCTTGGGCACCTGTCAAAGTCTAAAAACCCCCATTCTAAAACATGCTTGTCTGCTCATGTTATCTGTTTTCTGTACGATTGTCATTCAAAACCCAGAAATTCTTCAGTTTAATCACACTGAATTAGGCTTGCATGCTAAAACCTGCTGTGCATATCATTCTGTACTGATAAGAAAATTGTATGTAACTCTGAAACCAAGTGCATCCAAGTGCAAAAACAGATTGTGCTTTGATTTACGTCACACCGTCAAGCACTGATAATAGACACTGGATCAAATGGTTTGTTTGATTTCACATCAGATACACAAAGCCCTATCTAATTATTTTCCAAAAAACAACCATCATACATCACTATCGGTTCCTACTAGCTGCCCATGTCCAGATTTTTTTCATAGTCAATGCTTTTAGCCACATAAATCCACAAAATCTTATTAGAGTGCTACAGAGCTACCCCAAGTTTAACATTTTCACACTCATTGTCTGTGCCCCATCTAAAGTTGAGGACGTCTAGCCTAAATTGTGAACTTGTGGCCTTGGCCTCTACTGAACTGCATAATAATTGGCGACACTTTAACACCCACACTTCCTTTGCTGGCGCTACCCACCGCCAACCAAACCCAAACCCACTGCCACAGAAAAGTGCCACCACTAACCACACTGGGACTTTATGCTTATCCAAGCACCCAACTCTTACCAACATTCCTGCACTTTCTCCAAACAACCACCAATGATGTGAACCGGCAGCTATAAAAACAACACTTTTATAATCCATTTACAGTAACGAAGGGCATACACATCCTTGTAGCCTTTACGCTTTCTAAATAACTGACCGTACTTTCCTAAGCCATCCACAATGTTGAATACACCCAACCAACCACAGCCTTAACATTGTCTGCAAGCAGAGACACTAATTTTCAAATAATTATTTTAGACATATCCAAACCTGTCTCCTCTCTACTTCTTCAGTTTGGGACAACTGCAGCCAAAGCTCATCCCCTGACACCCATCCCGATAAGAACAAAGACTAATATCCCACCTATCCATACAACGAACCAAAATCCCCAAACCAGAATGCACGCTGCCCTTGTGAATTCTTTGGTAGTCAAAGCAAACCAACAGCAGCAGCAAAATAGCGCCTTGACTAGTCACAACACATAAATCTACCAAAGCTCTACAGCCAGCTAATAAATGACCCTTATCTGGACTGTCAACAAAAACTTCTATAAGTCGGAATTGCATGCAGAGAAAGAGTGCAACAGTAACCCAAGTTAGTCAGTTCAGGTTCAAATTTAACAATAAACCAGCTCGCATAGCTAGATCTTGGCCAAAGAATCCATATTACTTGGTCAGTGCTAAGTTCTGTGCAAGCCTGTACCTTTGCTACCTGAATGAATGGGTTTTTTACTTCCACAACCAATAGTGCCTGAAAAAGACCATCTCACTTCACTTTTTAGCATAAAAAAACACATCAGACAAGGAAAGTACTGCTGTTCGGCAGGATGAAACAAAATTTAATTAAAATGGGTGAATCCAAAATAATTAGATCAAAAGTTTGACAAATCACTTAAGTCAGGACTTTTAAATTTGTGCATGAGCAAAATAAAAGCAAACATGCAGCCAAACAATGCTTAAATTACACTTAAAATATTCTAATACAGGTACAAAAATATATTATTGGGAGATCCAACTTGCCGTTACATATTAATGGGGAACGTTTGCAGTCCCTGAATGGCTTTATTATTATGGCTACTATATCTTACTTATGTTCTTTGGCTTCATAGGAAAATTACATTTATTGATAGAAACATATATTTCCTGGAGGAAAATCCAGGATGAGGTTGTGTGATTGATGTGAGTGTGTCTTCCTACAGTGCGACATCAGACCACAGTGTCTTAGTTTTCACAACCCAACTACCACACCACTCATCAAGTCAGATGAGAGGATGATGAATTAGCATCCGGTGGACACATATATCAATCTCACTTGTGGACCCACCATGCTTTGCCCTGGACTGGCATGACCTCGCCTTCTCAAAACCACAAGAATTCAGGGGGAATAACCCTATTTGGTATCGACTGAGACCTCAGCCATAATGTTATGTCTGTTCCTGCCTCCTCTACTCCCCCCCCCCACCAGCTGAGCAGCTGTGCAGATGTGAACACCTTGTCACAGTTTACACTCGCACTTCTCAACATTTGTTTTTCTTTGAGTGCTTCAAGCTGAGTAAGGGTCTGGGAGAGATCGGTGCGTATACCCTCCCCCTCACACTCTCAGTTTTTCTGTGACAGCGCCAGTTAAGTAGAATGTGTGAAACAGATGAAGATCAGCAGTCAGTCGACTCATTTGGCTCTTTTCATTTGCAGTGAAAGTCCCTGTGCCCTGACCTTAACTTCTCACATCCAAAGAGTTCAATTGCAGAGTTCTTAATCTTTTAATCTCACTCTCCCCCTCTCTCTATCCTTCTCTTTCTATCAACCCCTTTCTCCTTTTTGTAATTACAGGACATACTTATAGAGATTATGCTCGTGTCATCTGCAGATCAGCAGCATGCTACCGCTGAGTGCTCTGCTGGACAGATGTATGACTGGGACACACGGACAAGCCGGAGGAGCATCATCAGACTTAGGTAAATCCATTCTTTAAAGAACATTTATGGTTATTACAACTTGGGTCTTGGGTAACTGTTTCTCTCAGTTATTGTAACACTGTATTCATCACTTTATTTGAAGTAAACCCAAAAGTGACCACACACAAAATCTGGAAACTTGTCTACATGGATTTCTCTTCAACCTAAATTTGACTAACCTGGTGGCTTCTTTAAAACCTCTATGATTGTTTGCTCCATTTGACTGCTGTGAATCAATAAAAAAAGAAGGTTTTATTTCTCTCATTTGCTGGATTTCTCACTACCATCACTCCTTCTCCTCATTCACTCTCTTGCTTTTTTAACCACTTTAGCAATCTCTATCTCTCTCAAATAAGCCAACACAAACCAAAGGAAGCTTCTTATACTGCAAGCCGACGCAGATGTCAAAGCTGGGTACACATAATAAACCATGTTAGGACACATAATTTGGTCCATGAACTCCGCCTGGCCTAAAACCATTCTAAAAATTGGCCTTATGTTTTGTTTTGTTTTTAAATACTTTACTCATCCCTAGATTGTGGCATTGCAGTATGCAAATATTCGTTAGGAAATAATCACAAAATCTATCTATCTATCTTTTGGGAATGACAATATTAGATTGTTGTTACTTGCATCTCTGCAAGCATTCATCTTGCAGAGGGAAACAACAACGGGCTGTTCAAATGCAAAGTACAGCAGCTACTCCGCTAAACTGCCCACAAACACAAGTCTCTTTTCTAAAATAGCTACATAAACACTCAGACATTTCCTGATGGCCAAACAAGTGACCAAGCAAGCCAAGCACTTGGGAAATATCACACTGGTATTCTTCCTGGATATTTAGGCCAATCATTCCTGCTCAAACCGCAGTATTTCAGTAGCCCAAGGGACTGAGGGGAGACCAGCTTTTACATGACTAACACTTCAACCATAATGGAGGGAGAGAAAAAAGTCTGCTCGTCACCTGGTTTCCACTTCTGTTTCCACAGCTAGGGTTCAGAGTTCAAGAGAAAATAAATGCTTTCGCTGACAAAGTTATGTGGGAAGAACATCCCACACATCCCAACACCATTCACATAAACCTACAGAGTCATAAGGATAATGGCTCGGCCACTTGTTGAATATTAGTTTTGCTCTCAGGAGGAGACGCCTGTCCAGCATCACATTCTGCTGCTTCAAGACGGGTAAAGACTTGCATTCCCCTGGAAGCTCTGGTTTCTGACACACCACTGATTACAAATGTCGGGCAAAAAAGCACCACCAGCTCATAAATCACCTCCTATAATATGCAGAACATCTCACTCCAAGCAGCCATCTGATTTTATACTTTTCATCCCTGCCTCTAAAGGACAGTTGACTTAGGGATTTTACTCGCTCTATTAGCCCCGAATCATATGGTTGCAACAAAGCACTTTTGAGATCAGTGGCCATAGGGGCCACACATCCATGGCTTTCAGTATGTGTACGTGGACAAACATGTGACTGTGCTTACAGTACCAAGAAACTGAACCGTATATAAACAAGGGCCAGGCTTCTGCCATGTGAGACTGAGCTGAATAGTGAAAGTGGCACAAAGGCTGGTTTAGACTAATTGCGCCACATCCCCCCCACCCTTTCTGATGCCTTCGGGGTCTCTCTCTCTCTCTTATGCTTAAAGAATTGGTTCAACAAATTTACACAAAGCATATTTTCTTGCTCACCCTTACTTGTGTCTGGCCATGGAGATTTGTTGTTTTTTGAAATATCTAAAACCTCTAAAACCTCCACTGCTAACCAAATACAATGGAGAATAGAGCCGAAACACTGAACTGTGTTCAGACAAAATGCAAAGTTGATTTTAAAAGTGTTGTGATTGCATCTAATGCACAGTCATGAGTTTCCCCAGGGTGGCACAGATTGTGGAGAAGAGGTGCTTATTAAGCTTCCTAACTTAAATTCATGTACAAAGATGGGAGGAAAAAGGAAGAGAGACTCAGTTCTCATGATGGAAAACAGTCGAACCATGCGGAGCGCCTGGTGAGTCCTGAGATCAGGGGAAATTCACTTCACCTTCCATCTGAGCACACCATTTGAACAGCAACATCAGTAAAGAACTAGTACCTAAGAAACGTATTGACAGTGTGTTCTGCATTAACCAGCCATTGAAACTGTTGGCTTTGATTGTAGATACGTTGAGAACTTTTTTTGTATTTCCTCTTCTGCTATGTACCCTTATATTCTCTTTCTTTCCCTCTGTCACTCACCAAGAGGACAGCTCTGAACAGGACAGGCTGTTTGAACCCCCCAAAGCTCCTGATTTTCCTGATTAAAGCCTTCCACAAAACCAACCCATCCCCAGATCATCCCTGACATAACGAATCACCAAACACAATTAATCCCCCACAGAAGCACTGCACTCCGCTACAACCACCCCTGTTTTCCCTACCACCCAAACTTCTTTTTTTATCTAAGCCTATTCATATCCAGACATAAGAAAAAGAGGCACGGCAGCTCTGCCAGGGACCCTGTCACTGTCAATTGCCACAAACGGACATCACCCAGCAGCGGCGGCTTACTTCAAACACCAGCGTCTCATTAGTAGGTCCAGCGGCATACAGGCTCTCTGGCTTGTTGAAAGAGCGCTGGTAGTCGAACACAGCCCCACCGAAGTGGAACTTCCCTGGCCAGTCCACAGTCCAGTCCCCGGTCAGGTAGTACTTCCTCTTCAGAGAGCGGACAGCCAGGTAGCTGGTGGAGACCTCCATTTCCTGAATGCGAATGCTGCGTGCCCCAGCTGGGACCGTTACCATGGAGTAATACTCTGAGGAAGAAAGGAGGAGAAAGGAAAGTCAATGCCGAATCAAGCTTAGATATTTGTTTAATGCTTTTCTCTAATTCTTATGTCCTGTTTCATCACACAATCCTGTCACCCATGCACGCACAAACCTTTATCCCTGCTTTACCTCATTATGCACTCAACTTTAACTCTGGTCTAGAAGTGAATCAGTCTGTTATGAAGTGGGATTAGAAGCATGTGGGTGTGTGTGGTTTTTCTCTTTTTCTTTGTCCGCTTAAGTGTCTCTTTGTCTTGCAGAATGACAACATTTATGCCAACATACAGACACTCTACAAACAAAGACAAGCTTACCGTTAGCCCTGTGTTGAAGGGTGTACTGGCCCTTGAAGAACTTGCAAGTGGAGTTGTCTCCCTTACAGGCTCCGCAGGCATCTAGAGAGGCCTTGGAGCCCAGAATCTGGTCACAGCCTACTGCCTGCACACACACAAAAACACACATGCCATTAGTGTGGATGGAGCTAGAATTAAGGAGGATGTCAGTGTAAATAATCTTTATTACCAACTCTTTTCAAGTCCTCATTTGAACATGAACGTACAGAGATATCTTTAATTCCATCTTTGTTGACATCAGTGTTCACATTACTACCACACCTGATCCATGGTGGGGTTATGCAGAATTACTCTTAAAATTAGATGAACGGTAGGGAAAGACGAATACGCAATAAAACAGAAACATTAAAGCTTTGTTCAGTTGGAAAAAAAATACAGAAAAACAGATAAAATATTGAAAGAAGTAAGAAAGTAAGAGAGATTTAGAAAGATCACTCATTACACTTCATTAAGCCAGGTTTTTAACACCTACCTGCACGTGTAGCATTCGCTGTAGCCTTTAATATGCTGAGCTAGATCCGCGCTGGGACCAATGGGAGCCATTTTCATTAGCGGTAAAAAAGAGTTTTGCTTATGCCTTTGTGCATCCTCCAAGCAATAAGATGACATACTGGCAATATAAGTACACCTTAAAGGACTGCAAGTATGGCAAGCAACATGCCTCCGTTCGAGAACTAGGTTTTAGACACATACCCAATTATCTAAATCTCTTACTTGAAAGTGAAACCGAAAGTAAGGACCAGTATCCGGAAAGATCCAATAGTTTACAAGTTTATGGATCTGTATCCAAATCTGTATATCTCTATATTACATCATACCATATCATATAAAATAAAATCTGTCAAAGATCCAGTCTGTAATCTTCTGCATACGGACAGTATCTGTCCATTTACAAACGTATGACCGTCTTAGATATTGTATTACTGTATTTCTGTGCATCATTTGTAATCACACTTTGCATTAAATAGGTAAAATAGGTAGCGTAGGTCAAGAAATTGGCTCTATAAGATTTCAAAATCAAAAAACATTGATTCTGGCACTAACTAACTATCTGCAACTCTCCTGCAACTTTGTTAGAAAAAGCTTTTCCAAAAATGACCTCATGTAACAATTTTCTCCCAGTAACCCTAGAATATGTTTTCCTGTGGAGCACTCTGAATCCACTCAGACAATGTACCTCACACACTCCATCGATGCAGACATCTCCTTTGTGGTCAGAGCAGGAGGTACCGTCTTTGACCTTGCTGGACATGGCGAAGAAGAAGTCAAAGTCTTCTGCAATGCAGTACAGCTTACAGATGTCTTCGTCTGCACACAGAACATACAAATGTATACAGTAAGACTGGTATCAATAAAAAAAGGAAAGCCTAAGTAAAAGTGTAAATAGTTTGAGGGCCATATTCCCCAAAGTTCTTATATGATATGGTAACTTTGAAGTTACCGTGGCTACTGTAATGCAACCTGTACAGTATGTCTCCTGCTGAGACAGAGTTGGAACAGACAGGAACTGACTGTGAATGCACCCAGGGGTATTCTGGTGGGGCTACAGGTTTATTTTGTAGTTCAGATCAGTTATCACAGACATGTCTCTACAGCCGTCTTTGATTAAAATAAATGACGGTGAAGGTGACTTGGCTCAAGGTCCCAGAAGGCAGTTCAGAATCTGTTCCTCTCTACATCACCTCCCATTCATCAACAGCTTAAACAGGCCTGGGACGCCAGCCAAACACACTGCTCTCCTTCATTGCACTCTCTCTCTCTCCCTCACTCTGCGTAACAAAGCTGGCCCGTAGGCTTCCTTTTTAAATCCATCCCCACTGTGTCAAAGGGTGCAGGTGGCTACATGTCTCCCATGCACATTACACAGAGTGATCGTTTCCTCCAGCTTTTTTGGCCCTAATCATTGCGGCAGTAAATAGAGGTTGGTATTACAGAAACACTTTTTAAAAGAGGTTTGGACCAGCGGAGGACGGCGGGGTGCAGAATGTAAAATATCTACAGAATTAAGAAAAAAAAGCTTGCCCTGAGCTATCTGCAATTTTCTGTGTATTTAGCAGCGCTGTGTGCTTTTAACAATGAGATTTCTTTTCTCGTGCATTCTGTGCCAAGAATAAAGTAAATCATGGGATGTCTTCATAATCCTTGAAAGGTACTGTGTATTTTAAAGGTAGAGAATCTGTTGGTTTACAATAAAAGATACAATACATTCTTTCACTCTCAATAACGATTGCAAGAAAAAATACAAAAACAGCCTCAGAGCAAATCAAACCACAGGACTGAACAGACTTGGATCTTATATCAACTGACCAACCTTACCATCCACTTTGGTGTAGGGCTTCCACTTATAATACCAGCCCCTGAAGGGCTTGCTGTTGTATTCAGCGCACTGCTGGGCCCGGAAGTCCACAGCGTTAAGAGGGCATGGCCGAGTGTTGCACAGCTGGTTGAGACGGCTGGAGCCTGAGCAAAATTTACCATTGTTCTGTGGCCTGGGTGGAAGACAAGACAAGACAGGGAAGAAGAAGAGAGGCAGAGAAAAACCTGTTAAGGATCTGAAATACCCTGCTTGTTTTATTACCACACTTTTACTAAAGTAACAATCCAAGCCAATTAAAAAGCCCCTTAATGTAATACTACTACACAGACACAACAAAGCCAGCCAATGCATGTGGGACTGTGCAGAACTGTGCTTGTGCCTGTACTCATTGCTACATACATTTCATTTAGATATCAAGATATATGTGTACGCATAAAGATACCCTGTGGAGGTATTCAAGTCAAGTCAAGTTTTAAATTAAAATGTTATTTATATAGCCCAAATCCCAATATGTCCCCAGGGGGCTTCGCAATATGCACAACATTCAACACCCTGTGACCTTAAACTCAATTTGGGTAAGGAAAAAACATTTTAACTGGAAAGAAAATAGAAGAAACTCTCAGGAAGAGCCACAGAAGAGGGACCCCTCTCCCCGGACAGACATGCAACAGATGCTGAGTGTAAAGAACAAACCAACAAAATCCCATTATATACACATTTTGATGAAGCAATTTCTGATACATTAAGATTATAAAATATATGGTAAATATCAGGTATGTACCAATAGTACAGCTATGGAAACAAGTTTTTACGTGTGGGTCTCCATTTTATGTGTATCAGGCAAAAGCTTGGGCAACACTGCTGCCACTTTCACATCATCACAATGATCAACAATTGGTGGCAGCAACACACAAAGACAGTAAAGAGGAAGACCTCAAGCTAACACAGATGTAAACATGGAATCAGTTCCAATGTCCCCCCCTAAGTCCTGGAGACTAAACCCTCGCAGACTTTGAAGCAATTTCACCTGTGCAT
>NW_023339663.1:26098754-26099884 GCF_004916995.1 Morone saxatilis | reverse complement strand
TGATGTGCACTGTCACTGCAGCTTTGCAGACTGATGTAACGTCTGTATAAAGGGTTCATAAAGCCAACCTTACTCACTTGCCGAAGCAATATTTAAAACAATTGCTAATATTGCATGAGGAGAAAAGGGCATTTAACATGTTTGTGAGACCTCAAGGATGCACACAATTCCTTTTGGTGAGAAACACAAAATGTAAACTTGACTGTTGTCTGTTTATAAGAAGACTAAACAGGGCAGCTGTAAGGCTTCACAAGACAGCTTTGCACACCAGCAACTCCCATTCAGTGTGACTGATGAGCCAAGGCAAAGTCAGAATAAAATCCAAGATAGTATCCTTTAAGGCATCCAAAACAAAAGTTTTCATCAAAATGACACCATATTATCTGTCAGTACAGCACTAGCCCCGATCCAAGTGTAAATTAGACTTTAAAGTTTGGAGCAACAGAATTAAAGTTTGTGTTAAAGTATAGGATTGTAAAAGAGAAGTTTGCATGCCATGTCAGATGTTTCCACAGAATACCAAATCAACACAGGAATACCTAGTACAGAACATAAACAGGTAATGGAGCTTTAATATTCCATTCAAATAATAAAAGCAATTACCACTTAGAAGAAGACAAGCAGAGTCTTGACATTGAGTGAACATAAGGGTGCCATGTCTGATTTCCCAGGCTTTCTAAACTCATGCCAGGCATTCCAACACAACCACCAGCAGAGAAAATTGGGTTTAGCTATTTACAAAAGTGGCCTGCAGACTCACAGACACACACATGGACGAGGGAGCCACGCTGATCAAACATGTCTAATAAAAACGATTCACTAAGTGTTACAATGTAATGAAATGCTTTGGAAAAGGAACTAAAAAAGTGCCTAATAGAAACAGTAAACACCAGGAGGAGAACACAACTAGAGGCATATTTCTTTTGAATTTCCTTCACCAATGCAACAGTACTGAAAATGTCTGCACGAAATGAATGTCAGCAACAATAAGAAGCAAAAATTCATGTTGCTTCACAGCATTTTTCTTTAACTCCGATCGCTGATCCCCTCCATTCAGACCTGGACTCAATCAAACAGTGACTTAACTGCCAAGAATGATGGAGCTCCATTCAAGGTGTGTGTGTGTGTGT
>NW_023339663.1:26091829-26098654 GCF_004916995.1 Morone saxatilis | reverse complement strand
CGGTGCCGATCTTGCTTCCCTTGGGGGGTGGGGGGGCGGGTTTGGCCCAGGTTTTCGTAGGCCTGATCCTATTAAGACTTAGTGGCAGACAAATGCAGCACATATGGCAATGTGCTTACAGCAGGCCAGTGGGGGACTACACCATATACCGTGTATCAGTCAAGGTCTTTTGATCAAAGCTGAGCATTAAAAAGGGACAGTTTGCCTGAGAAGGGCGTTGAATGCATTGTAATGGATTATGGACAGTCAGGCTCTGAGTTCCACAACGCTCCTGGTTCCTCTTCCTCTTTTCTTCATTGTCTCCTCTGCTCTCCCTAAATCGTCCCATATCATTGCAACTATAAATCTACTTCCAACTAGACAGAAACCAGATATGACAAGTTTTCAGTTTGCATCTGACTCATTCCTCTTCTGCCTCTACACCCTAACTCCAACACAGCCCTTAAGGATGCTTAAATGTCCCAGGAGCCCGGTAAATCTGCCCAGCGACAGAAGCTGAGACTGTACTCCTGTAGGTCAGAGGTCATTATGTCTAGTCTTGTCTTCTTCTTGAGTCACCTGCTCCCTCCCTTCCCCTCTCACGACTTCCCACATAGATCCACATCCTGTCGCTCAGCTACGAGCCTAACCCCTGTAAAACACTCTAACAAGTCTGCCGGGAGACTGCACCAAACAAGGTCCTATCTAAGCACCATCGCCCCCTCATCATACCCCCCCCACATTCCCTTTAAATCGAGTGTGTGACAAAATGTGCTCCCTACAAAACCAGGTCATGATCGTGAACCTAATCTTCTAGGCTTGTTGGTGAGGATTAGGTTGACTGCGTTTGATCTGGCAGGTGGTCTACGGGGAATGGAGGGAGGCGGAGGGAGCGAGGGAAGGAAAGGGAGAAGATTCATTTTCCGTCTTGGAGCAACTCCTAGAAGGGAAGGCTTTAATCGGCTGATCCCATAGAACTCTTTTACAAGACTGAGCAAAAGATACATGCTGGCCTCATAAAATGGATGAGTTTGTGCAGAATCAAATGAAGGTTTTTAAGACTACTCCTGCCGAGTGAAGAGTTTGTAGCAGGCTAGAGGTGAAAATGTACAAGTCATATCTATAAAGTTAACTTTACAAAACTTTACAAAGGAAAACTTTTTACTCAGATTTTATTTATATGGTGGTATGTTCTGTAAACTATGACAGCTTTCTTAAAATCTGATATGTTTTTTAATCAGACCGTACTGTACCGTATTGCTTACAGTATCAAAATATATAGCAGTATATTGAATGGTAAAGCTTGCATCATGATACACATGGTATCACCAGATTCTTATACACTGCCCCATGGACCAGTGTCGGTGATCTTTGAGGAGGACAGCCCAGACTGTCCTGACAGTTCAGTTTGGGGGTGAAGATGACATTAGAGACAAGCAGCATGATTCAGGCTAATCCTTCTTGTTCTGCTCAGATTAAGAACAGAGGAGACCTGCCAAAATAATCGCAGAGATTACTGGGGACAAACACACTTTGAATGTCAGGGACCGAAACGTGACTCAGGGGTACGTGCTGCAGTTGGGATAGGTCTGAGTTTGTTTGGGTGCCTGAATTCTTTTAGTGGAGGTGTGTGTTGTGGTGGTGGGGGAGGTGAAGAGATGCCATATTAAGACAAACACCGGTTGTTTTCACATGAGAGCTCTAAGGGATGCAACAGTTAGTTGGCCCATTGTTTGTATTTTGATAATGGTTTCATAACTTGGCAATACTGGATAATGTTTAACCCTCACCATCTTTCCATCCCCTCTCTGTCCCACTGACCCCATAATTCCCAGTTTAGCAGCATCAACCCAATTTTCAGCGGCTACTCCCACAAAGCACTATTTAGTGCCACAGGAATGATAAATGAACTTGACAGCTAACCTGGTTTAAAGGGCTCTGTGGCCCTTTATGGTCTGCCAGTCATGGTGTATAATGTGTATCATATGAGGGCTAGTCTGCCTCTAAAAACGTTTTGGTCTTTGATCCCGTACAGGGATTAGGAGACAAGTTGGCTGTGACAGACCGACCAGCCACATCAGTGTCTGCTCAGCTGTTAAGTAAGTAGTGATGAAACCAGTGGAGTAAAGAAGATGATACACAGCAGTAGACATGTTTGAATATCTTAACAGACTCTTTCATGGAGGGATGTGATGGGGGGGAAAGGATATATTTTCACAGCTACAAATTTGTGTTTCAACAATTGAACCAGCTGAGATACTGAAACAATTGAAGTCATAGTTGAGGTGGCAGTAAATATACAATTTGTTGGGGTGAAAGTGCTGAAAGGAGTTAAAGATGAAGTTGAAGATCAATTACTGAAAGGAGTTGAAATCGTCAAAGTGTGAGTGATGAATTGACCAGGAAGTGTCACCATTGGAAGAAGGAGTCTGGAAAGTTCAAGTGTATAAACTGAAAGAAAGTAAGTTCTGTATCAACAATTGGAAGTAGTGGATCTGGAAGTTGTGAGAGGTAGAAGGAAGGTTTTTCTTTCTTTTTTTAAAGATGAAGACCTGAGCCTTGAAAGGGTTTGAAGTATCAGCTGGAGTGTAATCATTGAGGTTGAATTGTCAGTTGAGGAGTTAGAAATAAGTAAGCACTGACTGTTTTGATTCAACTCTAATTTCTTGAGTCTGAGGCTGAACTGCATTATTCTGTTCAGGTGCACCTGTTATTTTGTCCTAAAGTGACTCAGTGTAGGTTCTTACTGTTTTTGACTGACAACCATGGAAATGTTGCTGTGTAAATGACTATGTGAGATGAAATGACAATGCTATAAAGTCATTTTGATATTCAAGTCAAATATGCAGATGCAGCAGTAATTATGAGCACAACTGTGTCCCTGGTATCCTTGCCATGCATCTCATCGGCTCTTAAACACACAGAATCACACAGTCACAGTCTGTGCGATGATATGTAGGATTGGATGTGACATGCCACTATGATCTAACCTGCTATGACTAATTCCTGAATGATGGCAATCATTAACAGAACAAACAGCAGATTATTTGTGAGGAAGTCTGAGATCTGTCCACCAATCAAGGTGGTGCAGTGGCCTTGGATGTTAGCCATTAGTCATGATCCTGCTGGAAACTTACTGATGTATGAGTATCTGGTTATATTGTATGTGAGGATGTATGTGTGAGTTCTATGTGGTAAGGCTGCTCCCTTTAATTGTTGTAGAGCCACAGTTTGATCCCGTTAAGTGAAACACTGGTCATCATACAGTATGAAATATGTGAAACATTAGCTTAACAGACATATCGCAAAATCTAGAAATTGATTGACAGGCATAATTATTGACAGTCATATTCTTTCCTCTGTCACTCCATGCTGACGTGTCAAAGCAAAATGAATAATAAACAAACTGGTATGCAGCAACAGATGTTTAAAAATGGGGGCTGACATAAAATGCTGCCTGTACCCGACCAATCAAAAATGTTCAGCGCTGCAAGCCCCACCCCCAAAGTTTCTTTACATATGGAATGTACTATCCTCTAAGCAGAGACTTTTTGAGGGGTAAAATGTCCACAGAACCTAACTTAAACCCTGAGCCCTGCCGTGGAAACACAGAGTTGAGTTCCTCCCAAGGTTTCTAGTCCCTGAGGAAAGTTCCTGCGGTGGAACAATCCTTTAATGTCGATGTCTAACAAGACGTCTGTAAGACTTCAGTGTAAGGATTAGACATACTACACGGTGAAGGCAGAAGAGAAGCTGAAATGGCATGAATGATTAGGATATCAGTCCTTTCGCTGAATATCCCATTGCAGACACCCCACTTGTCCTCTTAAATTTAAAGGGTTAGTGCTGTGGGGGCTGGCTAACTAACTGCAGGCCGAGACGATCAATTAACTGATCGCGCCACAGTGACAGAACAACAATAAATCTAGTAATCTATTGTATGGAAGTGAAACAAATGCCTAAAATCATCTAATAAATCTCCCAAGCGTTCTGGGGAGTAACAATGAGGGATTGTACATCTGTTATGAAACAACATTAAAACTGAGGGTCTCTCATGTTCCTGTAATGACATGCACAGAGCCCTTTGCTAACAAAGAGATATGCACTGTGGGATCTGGGTCTGCAGAATTATGTAGAATTATGTTTGTGTGAGTGAGCAGCAATAGGGGACGTTTGCTGACTGTCTTGGCAGCTTGCAGAGAAAAGAGCATGCTATTAGGAGGTTTTCCTCGTCTGGAGCATGGGGAGAGATAGTCTGTCTGTCTGGACTGTCAGCCTGACTGATGAGAGCCGTTATCAGGCACATGTGTGTGTGTCTGTGTGTGTGCGTAGAGTATGTGTGTGCATGTCTGCGCTGACAGCTACCTGGCAGACAGCACTTTCAGGTGTTCAGAAAGGAAGGATTTTGAGACATGCAGCATTCAAGAATTGCTTTCTGGCCCAAACTGCAACTCAGGTTTTCATTGTGGAAGCAGCCGCATGACAAGATGAATCACTTTGTCATCTGTTTGGCAGGTTATTAGCATTAAAAGGGAGCTGATGAATTCAATTAATAGGAGATTATGTGAGCGTGTGCATACCTTGGGCTGGTGCAGGAGCGCTCCCTGTACATGACCCCTCCTCCACAGGTTCTGGAGCAGTCAGACCACTGAGACCAGGCTGACCACTGGCCATGGACCGCCCTGGGACCATGCTCCCCATATTTGACGCACTGACCCCTCCGACACCACTGGAGAAAAGAGAGAGGTGAGAGAAATGAAAGAAGAGAAAAAGACGCACAAAAATAGCTTTCTTATCAGTACTTGAGTGTTTGCCCGGGCTTATTGCCTGAGTTTTCTGGCTTGGACAAATGCCCAGCACCACACCTGGACACCCAGACTCTTTAGCTACAGCCAAAACGCACACACACACATGTACACATGCACATGCCCGAGCCAATCCAAGCCAAGCCCTGCACTCACCCACACATCACCACCTCTCTCTCTTACTAATATCATATTTCGATATGTGAAGAAGTTCGACCGTTCCGTGTCCAGCTGGGAGAACTGACAATAAAAGAATCTAGCATGAGCTGTCTACTTTGTCTTTTCACATTGGAAGGATTTACTTTGGTTCAGGAAAGTATGAATACTTCAGCTTAAAGGATGGCTTATTACAACATGGCTCTTGTATTTGTGGCCATTATTTCTATCAATTATTATAACATTTTACTCAAGGAAGTAATTAATTTCCATGTGGAAACACAATCACTATGCAGCTGAACTGATGCAGCAAGAAATTAGAAGTCAGATGTTCAGACAGGCTGTAAACACCCAACAGTTTATCTGAACCACCCAAAATGTCAGTGATGATCTCTCATTACTCAGGAAAAGTACTCACAGCTACAAAAAGCACATCATATCATAGTTAAATCAGTCAGTGTGTAAACTGCGATGCATGTGTTCAACTGACAGTTTGCTCTTTAATAAGTCAGACTAACTGGGGATTTGTTTAAAGGAATAGTTTAACATTTGGGGAAATAAGCTTATTCTCTTTCTTGCCAAGAGTTAGATAGATTGAGAAGATTAATACCACTCTCGAGTCTGTACGGTAAATATGAAGCCACCACCAGCAGCCAGTTAGCTTACCTTTGCATGATGACTGGAAACAAGGGGAAAGAGCTAAGTTCTGTCCAAAGGTAACAAAATCCACCTTTAAAGGTCACAAATAAAGCTAACAAAAAAACAAAGTTTAAAGACAACACAATGTGATTATTTCTAATAATTTCTTACACTTTGGCTTCCTGTGATCTTGTCATCACCATGAGCAGCTTTGACATACAGACATGAGAATGGAATCAATCTTTTCATCTAGCTTTCAGCAAGAAAGTGACCAAGTGTATTTCCAAAAATGTTTTTTCCTTTAAAGCTCGTCTGATCATCTGATTGCTGATGTCAGCCTTCCATTTAGCAATATCACACCAGTAATTCCCACATCTCAGCAATTAACTTGTTGAGCACAGTGTTATTATAACAAATAGGAAAAACTCAGGTTGTAATAAATCATATTAATAATAATCATAATAAGTATCATTTATGGATCCTTTATTTACACCTAATTATCAGTCTTGAATTTGATGCTCATTCATATGCAAAAACATACCCATATTGTGCATCCAAATGAGACACCATTAGGCACATTTTGTCCATTTATCACTGATTAGAAATGTATGCATGGTGTCTAATTAGTATGTCAGTCAAGTAAAATTGTCAGGCAGCAGGCTCAGTGACTGGCTGCTGTGTGAACAAGGCATTTCCTCACCATGTCAGGACCACAGCTGGTGCCTTCTGCAGCAGGCATGAACTTGGTCTCACACCGGTGCCCTGTGCGATGACACCACAGCGACTTGCAGATGTCCTGTCAAACAAATCAAACAAACACACACAGGATGAGGTGTCATCAGTTTTTGTATGACTATAAACTAATGGCCCTTTGGCTTCATCTTCCTCCCCCTCTTCCCTCTTCCTTGACCCGACAGCACCTGCTTCTTTCCAGGACCACCATCACGCCGGTCTATCAGCCCCCACCGCCCCGATAACCGCAAGCTTCTCCACAAAGCCTCGGTGTCAAATCTAATCACTGTACTTCTTTAATGAAACAGGCTATAATTGTATGTGTCATCTGACCCAACAATACAGAGACAGTGCAAGCGAGTGAGCACAGAGGGAGAGCCAGGGTCGAAAGACAGGCGGCAGAGTCTGGCAACCCGCCATTCTGCAACTGGCAACAAGAGAGAAAGCAGACAGGAGGGAGGGTAAGAGCAGAAGAGGCATCTCCGGTGTGTGTGTGTGTGTGTGAGTGTCTTTG
>NW_023339663.1:26091049-26091700 GCF_004916995.1 Morone saxatilis | reverse complement strand
GTAGGTTAATTTACCACCCACCGACTTGCACGCAGGTCTAAGAAATGCAGATGTAGTATTTGATCTTCTGTTAGGGAAACTTAGCAGGGACTTAGAGAAGTCATGAATACCCAAGGTGATGTCATGTGTGCTAATCCGTCATATATACGATTTGGCATAGTCGATTTCCCAGCAATTACAGCCCTGGAGAGGAAAACCTGTAGTATTTTAAACAGCATTTACATTTGAATCAACATCACTGAATGCACCTAACATAAAGGCTTATACCAAGACCACAAGGCTTAGAGGGGGAACATGGGGGGGATGCTGGGCATTCCCATTCAAATGATGGAATGCATGTTAATGGAGGGTCAAATGTGGGGGGTTTGAGGCTGTTGTGCAAAGATCATGCTAATTAATAAAGTGCCAATTTAGCACTGCATCATTAGCGGTGTAAAGCAGACAATTGCAGCCCCTATATGATTTGGGTGCTCCATCTCATTACTGGAGGCTTATCTAGTGAGTCTTGGTTTAGGCAGAGGAACACAGGAAAAATACTTGATTTAGGATTGTTGGGGTTCATTTAAAACCAGGATTATATTTAACTACTAGAGATTTGGTTCTTTGTTACTGCACAACAAAGGGTTAGTTTAAAGGTCCATTGTGTAACAT
>NW_023339663.1:26083338-26090949 GCF_004916995.1 Morone saxatilis | reverse complement strand
GTATAATCACCTGAAATAAGAATTGTGTTTTCAATACCTTAGAATAAAACATTTTTATCTACAGAGGATGCTCCTTTTCTATGGAGTCCGCTATGTTGAACTACTACTACAGTGGCCAAGAAAGGACAAACCAAACGCTGGCTCTAGATAATGCCTTGCGGGTTTTCTGTAGTTTCAAGGCCAACATAGTTTCTCCTACACGCTAGGAGGGCGAGCGGTATTCTGCAAATTCTCCGCTAGATAGGATATGCACAGTGGTTCTTTAATGATCTAGTGTCCCTACTCCTTTCCTTACAACATCATATTAGCCAGAACTTTCTCTATCAAAAGAATACCCTGGTTAAACCTGCAATAACTTATTTTTGGCCACTGAGGGGGATGAGAAGCATCCATAAACACAACACAGACATATTATCACCTATCATGAGTAAAACTGTGCGCAGTAAAAGCAAACCAAGGAGCTTAAAGATGCTATAAAGCTCCATAGAACTGAAGCGAACTACAGAGTCCGGTGGTTTTCTGTGGGTCCGTCATTACGAGTGAACTCTTTCACATTAAGTCATGAGATGCATTTTTAATATACAATTTTTTGATTATATCAGCTTTAAACCATTTTAAAAATGTATAAAGTGAATATCTCACCTTGACAAAATCCAGGCTGCACAGCTTGGCTTTAGAACCAAACTGCCACTTGCACTGTGTGTCTGCGTCATACAGCTGCCCGGGAAGCTGTTCAGGGTACTTGTACTGACCGATCTGCTTAGGCTCATCCACCAGACAGGATGCCTGAGCTGTTCTGGTGAACACAGCAAATCACCCATGTCAGTCAGAAAGAGAGCAATGACAACTGGCTGGCAGCTTTAACAGTGTTTGTGCACTTGCATGCAGTGTTGAGGCCTACCCAAGGAAGCGGCTGAGATACTGTCGGCTGCAGGTGGACCAGAAGAAGACCCCGTTGTTTCCAGCCAGAGTGGGAGACATAATGTTGCCTTCTGTCTTGCGACAAGGGTTACCCTCACCATCATGTATCATCCCAAAACTGGAGGTAAAAGTTCAAAGTCATGAGTAAAAATTAGGGTTTTTTATATAAAAAACATGACAGTTTTTCTTGTGATGATGAAGCTGATGATTGTTTATCTGCCTTTTTAATGTTACACTATACAATGAAATGAAAATATAGCTTTATTGCATGGAGTCATCAGAAAATCACATGCTTCCTAATGCACGTAGCAAAGATTTTCTCACTTTCTCTATTCATCACTACGTCATATGTTTAGCAATTACTTCTTTGTTGTCACTGAACAGTTTTATGCCTTGTGTCAACATGTTTCTGGACATGCCTTCTACTTGGCTTACTTACTTCATTGGGATATTGCGGCTTACAGATATGCTGACATATTATCACCTGGGTGACATTAAAAAAAAAAAACACTTTGTTCCTAGTTTGTGTTGAGAGCATGCCAGACAGACGGAGGAGTTTCACCCCAACATGAAATCTAAATATCAAAAATAAATGGCCTCCCTTCTCAATGGAAACCTACACAAACACAGGGCTCCAAACAGTAACTAATTAGTTAAAAATAATAAACTAAATAATTAGTTATTTCATAAGTTATCAAAAGGAGTTCACACAGAATAGTCTAAATGTGTGTGATTTGGTTAAAGAGATAGAGATGCAGTAGTTCTTGGGAACTTTACTGTCTTCCCCACTTTCCCAGAGTCAGAAACGAATAAATGCCTGAGGACAGACTTTTTTTTATGTATTTGGAGAAGTCTGAAGCTGTGTCAAAGAGCAATATAAGGCTGCCTTGGCCCAATTGTTGAGTGTCTATGGGATCAAATAACATGATCATGATCCCATAGGCATCCAGGAATTGAGCAAAACTAAGCAAGTAAACTAAGGAGGGAGTGCACATTTCTGCAAGCCTTTCCACAGTCTCAGACTTTGACAATCCCTGCTATAGTGTACCAGTCTAAAATGACACTAAAAACACTGACACTTCTGTTTACATGAGCAGGTACAATATCCATCAATGTTTGTGTCAACTTTGACTGTGACAGCAGCTTTACAACTGTGGAACACAACAGAAAGTGATATGGTGTCCACAAAATGTGTTATGATTTATTTAACATACTTGTGTCCAGATTCGTGAGCGATGGTAAAAGCCAAGCCCAGTCCTGTATCTTCATTGATGGTACAGCTCCTGTACTTGCTGCACATTCCACTGATGGGGGCAAAGCCTGTAGAGACAAAGGCAGGGGGAGAGAGATAATGTGTTACTTGGCACAGGATACTTTTGTTATTAACTATAATATACTGACCGCATAAAAAGCAGAAGATTAACAAAATCATCTTGTCTCTTTCTCTGTGCTGTAACTGAGCACATTCTTTCTGTGGAAACCTCTGACAGATTCAGCATGAAACAAACGCCTGTCATAATTGCATTTTGCATACAATGAATAGAGGGGGATTTCACACCAGCTGCAAAATGCAACCTTACAAGCCTTGACTTTAATAGCCAATCAGTTTAGAGGACTACTGCTGATGATGGACCTGACAGCCTTATGAAAAAGATAAGTGATCCTAGATGTGGGAATTTACTGTAACAGACAAGCTGATGAAAATATTCAGTAGTGGTCACTGTTTTTTCTCATTTTCTGGCAGCAGTTTTTCCCAGTGGACCCAAAAATATAAGAACATGTGCGGTAGAAACATCAATATGTGGTTGACGAATGACTTAAAGAGCCAGATGTTAAACTTTAACAACACTGGCAAAATTTAAGTCGCACATAACTGCGTTAGTGTTCAAATCCAAGACCTCTTTACCTCTGTCTCAGTTCACTTCTGTGTTGTCTTTGTCTCAGTCAAGGTCTGTTTCTATTTTTACAGACATACAGAAGTTGCCTACAGATAATAAATCATTGTAATTGTGACTCATGTTCCACCTTTTTTACCTCCCGCAGTTAATGAGATAAAGTGCTGCCCTGAGATTACTAGCAATTAGTGAGGTGAAAGCAATACGATTATGTGAAAGCAATACGATTAAGATATTAGCCAAGATTAGTTGGTAACACTGATGTTGTTCCAGCTGCCTATTGTTCCTACAAGCTTCATGTGTAAACTGAACATAAGCTCATCCTAAAGCGCAACACTGCTCACTTCAGACATGGTAAAGCCTAGCTGTTGCTCAACCTTTGGTACTTTGTTGCAGATTTTTCATCCAGACCGAGGTGGCACATTCGATGTTGTTCAGGAGGTTAAGCTTGTTAAGGTCAGCTGAGCACAGCCTTACCCAGGGTGTCACAGGGCTCATTCTTCCAGGAACAGATGTCCAGTCCGGTGAGGAGGACAGCATGGTCGTGCCGTTTACCACCTTTCCCCACCAGACCTGACTGCCACTGACAGAAACTGTTGAGGGACTGGTCAGCATGGTGATTGATGGTCAGGCCCAGCTGGAAATGAAAGGAGAGAAATGGAGAAGCGGAGCGAGTGAATTAATCAATGGCCAATGCCCAGTGCAATTGGGAAGAATTGTTGTCTGAATCTACTGACCGGGTCCTGTTCCAGGAGTAACAAGCTAACCACCACAATGTTGATATCCGTCCCAATAGTGCCATCTTTGAAAAGACTGGAAACCTGCAAGACATTAGAAAACAGTTCAAGTATGTGTCAAATCTAACATTTTTGGTTTTCTGATTGTCCTATGCTCTCCTCTTACTGAGAGAAATACAAAGTATGTTCAGCCTTAATACAAACTACTCATATCTGGGTTAGCTTACAGGTAGAACTTAGTTTTTTGCACTCAAAAATAAGGAGTGATGCTTATAAGTTCAACTTTTTATTTGTAAGATAATGAACGAACAATTTCTTCTTTTAAAAGTTACAAGTCTCACTTTCAGGATCCCTTCAATATAAATCCAGTTTCCTTTCTGTATTATGTTTCTAGCAGATGAGGATGCAGATGAGACTTCTGTATCAATCCCCCGTAAAAGGAAATTCAAACTGGCACAGCAGAACAGGGAAATATAGAGCAAAGAGTAAAGAAAGAGAATAAAATATAATATATAAAATAAAATATAGTATGCCTGTGTATATCTGTACATGTGCAATGTTTCTATCCCACTTGTCATGTGACCCTCGCCTTGTACTGGTCTGTTCAGAGTCTCCCATAAACAAACAAGAGCTGGGAGAAACAGCAATACAACAGATTTCCCATGTGTCTTTGAGCCATCCCTATATTATCCATGTCAGCATGTGTTTCGAGCCACCTCCTCCTTTCCTCCTCCTCCCCTCTCCCACCCTCACCATATTCATGACGGTGAGGACGTAGGTGGTGACGTTGTCCCTGCCGTGTTTCTCCAGCATCTTCCTGTCCGCCACCACCAGGGTCTCCACATTCAGGCCCCCCACCCTGTTGGAGTTGATGGGCGATCTCTTTGCCCTTCCTGGCCCGTCTGCCTCAGGTATCGCAAACTCGTCAGGCATGATGAAACTGTCCTCAGTGGGAGGTTTGGGAGCGTCTAGGAGGGCAAAAAGGGAAGGACGGAAGGGAGGAAAGACAGAGAGGGTGTGAGGGAGAGAGCGAGACTTGGCAGTGAGGGTCGAATGAATGAACTGTCTTTTTCCTGGCTCGTGCCGGGTGATAAGAGTACAGCCTCTGGTGTTGAAAGCACAGGAAATTCACTCCCCACGTTGCTTCCTACCTCTCACCACTAGAAGGAAAGATAAAATTGTAAACTAGCCTGTGGGCTGAGCGGCCTCTGCTGATGTGGCCCTATTACAGAGGACGCAATGCACTCAATAATAACAGACATTAATGTTTATAATAAACATTTACATATAAAGACAGTCATGGTTAAGGGTTAATTGCATCCTATCTACCAGGTGGAATTCTCTTGGGTCTATCCTATATTTCCATATGATTACAATCTTTATATCACATTGCTACTTTAATACATTACATCATCAATGCATGTTGTAGTTGTATGCACGTTTGTCGTGTGTAAACAAGGGACACCATGCAAAAATATTCATCCATGGTGTGCACTTCCATGGAACTTCTGTACACTGCCAAAATAAATAATAATGTTATAACATGATTAAATAGCTAATGAGTGTAAAGGCTTTAAATCACACACCCAAGGCATGTGATATATGACTTGTTGGTATAGCAGTAGTAAGGAGGGTGCATAACTGACAAATCAATATACAGTTATTTCTCTCCCTTAACATAAATACACAATTATTAGTTAGATTAGATGGTAAAATATGTAGAATATAAGGTTCCCTTACATACATTGCTTGCGGCGTCCGCAGAAGTGTTGCCTCTGCAGCTTTTCATGCTGGTAGTCATGGTGATGATGCTGCTGCTGCTGCTGCTGCTGATGATGATGATGATGATGGTGAAGGTACGAGTAGTCAGGTCTGGAAGAACCGGTGCTAGATGGGCTGCTAGACCTTCTATGGACAACATGTTCCGCTGAGCGTTTGTAGACTACGTGCGGGTGGTGACCATCGGGGGCGCTGTAGTTGTGTCGTTCAGCCAGATGTTGGGGTAGCGGGGCAATCAGATACTCCTCCTGAGACACACGGATCAAACCTGACTGGAAGACACAAACACAAAAGGCATGGACTGTGAAAAACCACAGATTACTCACCTCCACCAAGCAATACAGGGATGTATTAGTCTTGTAGCAATCTAGTCTATACACAATACACAGCTGCCATTATGACATAACATCCTACATACATGTCATGTAGTATCACATAGCACACAAGCACAGAGCTATCCAGTCTCCACTATGGCCTTGACAGAGCTGCATTGTAGCTGAAGCAGCTGTTGAGTGAATCCAACAATCCGTGCTACTCTAACTAGAGGGCGAACACACATTTTACCTCCAAACCCTCCCAGATCAGCCCCACCTACACTTACCACCTAATATGACCTAACATTAGGCAGATGTGCACAGTGTGAGAAAATACATCTGTCTAGGGGAGGAGATCTCTTATTCAGTTGGAAGACAGAATAGCGTGAAATTAAATTTTTTATGGAGAGCTGAGCTTTGTTTTTAATTGATTTCAGCAAAAATCTAAATCATGTGTTTAAGCAGTTAAATCCGCGTTTGGGTTTTGCTTTAAAACATAATTTAGACTACATTGCATTGCTTGTTTTTCATTCATTCATTCATTAATTTATTCATTCATTGCCCTGGCTTTGTTTCTAATGTAATATCTACAGTGCACTTTCTCAAAATAAAGTTTATTGTGTAATTTTTCAATATTTCATTCAATTAAGAAGAGTCAAATAGGACATTTTCTTTGGAATTGGTTAATATAATTGAATCAGAAGTCAAACAGGGAGAAAAACGGGTTTAGAAAATGTTAAATCTTTTGCTCTCGGACATGTTTATCGGGACTTAAATCAAAATAAAGTATTTTTCTCATTCACTGTATTCCCTGACACATGCTGATCATACAATGTATTTAGTACTTTGAAATAGTAAACTAATGTGTTGTTCAGAGGACATGCATATATGGGTACAATCATTTGCCAGAAATGGATTCGGCTTTTGATTTGTCGGTTATGATTTAGGATTAGTGTGGGTTTGCAAATTTTATTTTCACTGAAATCATAATAATATGACATTTTTGTGGTCTGTATCAAACAAACATGTTTTCTTACATCTGGTGAACAAGATTTGAAGACCAGGGCCTCTCTTCAGACCTACAGTACTTCATTATAATGCTGCTTTCTCTATGATTTGCATACTGCACTTGGCCATACTGCGATTTCAATATTGTCTCAATTAATTGCACAGCCCTATTCTATACTGGAGTATAAAAGTAAAAAGTCCTCTCCTGCTTTCTCTGAAGGACATTCATTTCTACTGGCCGTTTCTGTGCAAACCCAACTGAAACTTCAAATACAGTTGATCCTCCCTCTCTTGTCTGTTTCATCTTATTAAGTTGTTTTCTGCGTTTTCGTCATGTTACATCTGTTATGTGTGACATGCACCGGTCTTGTTGGGAAGGCATCCAAAATATGTAAATAATAATATTCAATCATTTCCCCTCCAGTGTATTAAAACTAAAGTAACAAGCCTATTTTGAAAATGTCAGGAGTAGAAATACATGTGTAAAAATGTGGGGAGTAAAAAATACATACTCAAGTAAAGTACAGATACCTTAAACAGTAACTAAGTATCTGTATTCCCACCTCTAGAAGCAAATGAACCTGCCCAACTTACTAGCATATTGTGACAGCAGCAGACTAGCTCAGTGTTTTGGTCTCTGTTTCAGTCGAGTGGCCTTAGCTGCCCCCTGAACTGAGAGACAGAGCTGCTGAACCTTAAACATTCCGTCTGACCACGGAATTCTACCTAATTCACCACAAGACCCACCAAATGTACACAAAATAGCTGTGCAATCACACACACACACACACACAAACACACACATCCATAAGAGCATATATTCACTTAATCAAAAACATACACAGAAACCCATTGACCCAATGACCTTTGACCTTTTTGTGCATGTATGTGCCTGTGTGTATGTCTGTCATATACTTCCCCAGCAACTTAGTGGCGTGTGGGTGTTTGTGTGTGTGT
>NW_023339663.1:26075059-26083238 GCF_004916995.1 Morone saxatilis | reverse complement strand
AGGCGCTAGAGAGCACTATTTGTTTGAATGCAAAATACAATTTCACCACTAGATGGGAGAAATTAGAGCGCAACCAATATGTTGTTTTTTTTGAGACAATACCAATTTAAGGGGAGAAAAATACATATATTACACACAATAAAATAAAAAATAATTAAAGCAGAAATTTAAAAGAAATTTGGTTCCAGCCTTTAAAATGTTCCTCACATTTGCTTCTTGTCTCTGTTTTATATCATGATAAATTAAATTAATCAAAAATACAATTGATTTAATAGATAATGAAAACAGGTTAGTTACAGCCCTAGTTTTATTTGTGCTGACGTATGTTTCTGGAACTTCCAACAGAGTGGGATTTACTACAAGCCATAGAAGAGACAGCTGTAGTTTCATGGGCATTAGTGACATCTTGAAAAAAACACACATTAAACTGGTATTATGCTTTTATATTTTTCTCTGCGTCACTCTTTGCATGTCTGTGTCTTAATAGTTTTTGCCTAATGTGGAATAAAAATGTCATTACCCCATGGTAACATAAAGCTGGGATGTCATGCTCCTTTAAGCTAGAAAAACCTAAAATGGCTGATGTGTGGCAACAAATTTTGTCCCACCTCCACGTCATTTCATCCTCCAGTGACCTCAAGTTGCACTCGCACGTCACCATCCCAAACTAGACAAAAGGTGCCAGCTGCCACAAATCTCCCAGTAGATGCCAAACTACTGCAAATACTGCAGTCCTTGTAGTAGATTATGTAAAGATAAAGGACAAAGAACAACACCAACCCTAAGGAAGATGAAGATGACCGACGTGTGTACATGTCTTTCAGTCTGTCTAAGTATCATCCCCACTGTTGGTGTGTAAATGTCATGTTTATTCGTATGTGTAAGTGTGCTTTGGTGTGCTGCAGTGAACAGTCCTGGGGGACATGGTCCAGATTCATATACAGTAGCAGTGACGAGACTCTGGCCTATTTAACAGATGTTGGCCTCTGTGCACATTACACATGTTGCCGTTTATCTTGGACTAATTCACTCTCTTTCCCGGAAATTCATGTTTCTGTCCTCACTAAATGGGACGTGCAAATATGTGACCATTATCTTATGAGGCAACACAAAGGTGTGGGGGTACTGACCTTTAACTGAACAACCTGGGTTTGCTCTCTTGGATATTGCAACAGCATCCCAAAATAACTGAATGGTTAGTAGTCTGGTTTAGGCAATAAGAAAGCCATAACCAATCCCTCCGTTTGGTTGGAGAAAAGGTTCAGATCCTGCTGAGCTAAAATCATTCTATAGCCTGGTCCAGCTCGACCTCCCCTGAGAAAACCAGCTCAGTTATGATGACTGACCATGTACGTAGTGCCAAGATGGCTGCCTGCTCTTTGACAATATTACCCATCCTGCGCTGCAAAAAGTCCTGACATCAGCTGTTCTCGTGTCAGTCCAGGAATGCTGAAAGTGCACTGCACATACAGAGTTGTTCATAAGGAGAAAGTGATGTAAATGTTGGCAAATATGCACCTGGTGTACAGTACAGGAGATAATGAGAGGGGAGGAGAGAGAACTCTGGGGATGAAAGGAGTG
Source organism: Morone saxatilis (assembly GCF_004916995.1). NCBI lineage: Eukaryota > Metazoa > Chordata > Actinopteri > Moronidae > Morone > Morone saxatilis. The sequence goes on along the minus strand of NW_023339663.1, from coordinate 26,081,657 downwards.
TGTGTGTCTATGTGTGTTCAAGTGAAACTGATAATGGATAAAAAAATGTCCAACCTTTAAAGCCAGACAATGACTCCAGCTAAAGGGATATGGAATCTATTTATGACAGAAACATGTGGACACTTACACATAAATAAGTGGAGCTCTGTTGTATTAAAGAGAATCTTGTATTACTACTCAAACAACTGGAATGGTTGGATCCCATCAGAGCTAAAACGACACTGAAGCATTTTATTTTTAGCAAACAGTAGTTGAAGGGCGTTAACAGTCTTTGTTTAGACAATGTTCTGTATGGACCTGAAGAGCTCAGTCACCTTACTTAAAACTACAAACCAGACTGAAGACCAGAATCCTCTCTCCCTGCTTGGTAGGGTGAACGATGTTTATGTGCTGTATCTGTGTTTGGCAGTACAAGAGTACATGCGTGCAGGGTTACACTGCATCTCCCTTGTGTTTGCCCTCTGCTCAACACTTTTCCTTATTTTGCGTGTAGTGGTGTCCGAACACAAAACCCCGCTGCCACGCCTGACGTCACTGTGGTCAGTGAAGGTAATCAAACAACAAGGCATTGGTCAAACAAAGCACAATAATGAACCAAATGTGTTTTGCATCTAAACAGTAACATTTGGTAGTTACACATTTTGAAAGGCGTTGCAGTCGGTTTCTTACTTAATGAACGTTCTGATGAGAGGCGTCAGGGATGGACCCATTTTGCTTTCAATGAGTAATGTCGTAACACATTCAAGCCAACATACCAAACACCAAAGCAAAAGCCCCAGCCAACTATAGCCCATAAAATCAAATAGGGAATAAACCTAAATTACAAGTCATTTTGTTTATTACAAAGAGCTCATATTTTGACAGTGGTTACTTTAAATAACTAAGGCCAGGATCTTGACCCTTTCACTGCCAACTCTGAACTGAACAATGTAACACTGCTCAAACCTTTTTTGGCAGAGGCTGATTCCCATGTCTGAAGTAACCATTCACACAAAACTCAGAAAAGATCACAAGACCTGTATCTGCAAGAGGCAGTTTTCCATAATGATCGCAGAGAAAGAGTTCACCAAACTTGCAGCTATGCAGAGCTTTTAGTATCTTTCAGCTACTTACTTTTTGGGGAGCCAGACAACATTTGCGATGAACAGGTGAAGAAAGTCGAACATCTAGCAGCTAAAGAGAGCATATTTGGCTGGTGTTGGTGCGAAACCAAACATGAACTAAAAGAAAAGTTCATTTTGCTAAGCGGCCAAAAAAAAAAAAAAAACTAACATCAATGCCCATCCGGCTACAGTAGCTAATGTTCTTCAGTGACTGCTTGTAAATAGTGTGCATACACTGTAAACGGCTACTTGTGTCTTAAAGCTGCCCTGTGTGCTAATATTGTTTACTCTAGAACAGTCAGCTTTACATGAAATTGACATATTGAGCCCATTAGCCAGCTGTAATGATCTGAGCAATTCTGTCATAAATGTAATGTATAATGTAAACATGATAAAACTAGTGGATTAAGCCAGACTGAATAAAGAACTCAAGAACTGGTCTGTCTATAATAAAGAGGGAGAAAGGGAGAAGGCTGAAACCTCTTGTGTAATTGTTGATGAATGAATGCAGGTGTATTTGATGGTGAGAGCTCTCTCTCTCTCTCTCGTGTGTGTGTGTGTCTGTGTGTGTGCATATGTTCTACTTATGCAGGTGGTGAGGATAAACTCCCTGTGCTATAGCGCATTAGGTGACCCCTAAAAATGTGACATTGCTAGAGGGTATACAGTATGTAAGGGACAATGACCAAACTAAACCAGATTTACTCAACCCCTCTTTGGTAAAAACACGAACATCCTCTTCTCCCATAATTCCCAAAGCTAGTGTAGTAGGTAACACCTCCTTGCAACGGGAAAATATGACAACTATGTAAACTACCAAGTTCATATCAGTAACGTGGAGACATTTAAGTTTTTGAGGATGATGTTTAAAATTAAAAGAAGATACTTTTTTATACAATTTCTGAAGATTCTCATTCTGTATTTTATTTGAGCACTCTACCTGTAACTGACTGTAAAGAGCTTGTTGTCAATGACAGCTCAAGTTGTTTGTTAAGACAATGTTATGCTGTTAGCATTGTCAGGAAATGAATTAAGAACTTGCCTCTACTTAAATTTACTTGGAGTAGGTACACACAGTTACATACAAGAGGGAACAATTTTAGTCAAAGACATGGTATCATTGTGGCAGATGGCTTTGAAAATCCTCCCTGCTGATGCATGCTAGACTGCCCCAGAATCTGATTTTCAAAGAGCATTCTTTTACATCACAGTCAGCGAGGTTACATAAGGAAGTGGGATTCCCTGACCCCACCACAGCACACTGCACAGCAGAAAGCCGTTATTTGTCGGGACAGTTGTCATTAGTGAAAGACTGAATATCACACTGTTAAGTAATCTCTAATGCTTCTCTCTCTCGGTTCTTCTCAGCGCTTTGTGTTTGTGATCACTTCCCTGGCTACAGAAGCTAAAGTCACACTTCATCAGCACTCTGCTGTCTGATTGGTACAGATTCACCAGCAGGTACAGGTACGCTGAGGATGTGCTAATGGTTAGGCTCAGCCTCTCTGGTCACTGTGGTAATAAATGATCATGCATCCTATTTATAACCACTAAGCTGCACACTGTGACGACACTGTAAGCTTCCTAACGCTGCCAGAGTTAGCCCATGGCTCACTGTACAAAGAAAAAAGAGAAAGAGCTGTAGGAGACATTGGAAGTACAGAAGTCAAAAATCAGTTCCTTAAGGTGAAGGCTAATGTAAAAAGAAACACACTTATCAGATTATAGATTAAGAAGCAGCAGGAACAAAAAAGCAAAAGAAGCAAATTTATGCTATTTATATGCACTGGTATACAGTCACTTTGGTATTTTAGTCTAACTGCTGGACAGCACCAATAGGGCATACATTTTTGGGGTGAATTTCTCAACTCGTGCCGTGAGCCATACAGGACTACAGTCATTCAAATATCATGACTTTGGATTTACTGAGTGCCTAACAACACCGCAAAGCCATTTGCCGTTAATACTATTCCACCTGAACAATTCACTCGAAATCTAGCATATGGACACACCAACGCCACCTTTAAAGCCAAGTTTGTCTATAGTGGAACAATTAATCTTGAGGAGAAATTATTACCCAAGACAAAAAAAACTACCATGAATCCAGGTGCAACACAGAAAGCTCATCCATAAAAGCATCCTTAGAAACCAAATCTTTCAAAAAAAAAACAAAAAAACCTATAGAGAGCAAAAATATTGCACACGTAACCGAATATCCCCAACACAGTCATGATTCATTAGCTCCTATATATTGGTGCTAGCAAAGAGCATCCAAAGGTACTAAAGTACTAAAACTTACCCTTCCTTCGAGAGCCTCCCCTCTGCTCCATTCTGAGGAGCCGGGATAAAAAAGGGGGTGGAAGGGAGGGGGTCCTAGTATTGGTCCCTTGGGAACTCCAGTAATGGGGTCCAAAGTATAGAGATACTGCTAGTGAGGTGCAGAAGTCAGGAATGCTGCCTGTGCTGTGTGGATAATGTGAGGATCAGCTATTTCTGTGACAGCGTGTGGGTGTTTGTGTGTGTGTGTGACAGGACCCTGCTCCTGTTGAGCTGACCCCATTCCCCCCAGACTAGCAGGTGGTAAAATAAACAGAGGCAGGACAAAAGAGAAGCCATGGCGGGGCTCTTGTTGTCAAAACAGTGCCTGGATACATGGCAGGCTGCCATCATCAGTCCCATCCATCCCTCTAACCATCCATCCACCCATCCATCCATCCATTCATCCATCCATCTATTCATCCAGCTCTTTTACCGTCCAGCTGCCAGTACATCTTTCATCTGTCCATAAATCATCTTTTCCTTCCATCAATCTCCCATGGTGCAATGGGAAGTTTTACAGGAAGTTAACTGTCAAACTTCATTATTTTGACTACATGTAAGGTCCACATGGTCCAGTGGTTGGGAGTTTTGTTCTGCAATGTCAATGGTTTGAACCCTAGCACATCAATACCTGCCAAAACAACCTTGAGCTAGATGCTTCACAGCTACCTGCTCCCGCAGCATTGCACGGAAAGGCTCCATCTGCAAGCACATGGTGGAAAGAAAATTTCCCCTCTGGGCCATGAATAAAATATATCAAATCAAAGACTTGAATTAAGAGAAGGAGAGAGGAGGTCCTTGGCAAAAATGACTGGAGCTTCCCAAAATAGATTGGAATTCAAAACAGAGCTCGAAGAGGTCAAAGGAGGTGTCTCCCATCAGCACACATTGCTGTCGCCTCTCATTTGCCCATGTTTTCATCTGTCTTTCTGTCTGGCATTTACAACAGACCTGACATGTAAAAACACACACCTCATGAAATATTCTTCTTTTAAAGATGAAACGTTTTTCTTTTCTTTTTTTTTCCTGACAGCTCCTTCCGTCAAACAATATCAGTGTAATCATCCTGCAGCACTGAGAGATGATTTTATATTGTTTCCCCTCTTAACTAACACCTTTAGAACATTACAATGACCTCATTAACATAACATCAAAATAGGCTTTTATTTCAATGTGAGATCATATTGTTTAAAGATTGTCTTTTTGCAGTGTGTATCATCTAATTCCTTCAGACAAAGGAGGTGTAATCAGTGAGTAACACCCAACCTGCCTGGAGCAACCACTTCACTCCAACAATAACACTACCAAAGTTACTAACAACTACTGCTAACTTACAACTTCCATCCATTATCTCTCTTTCTCTCTGTCTTGCTGTGTCATCACATCTGCCAACTCTCCACTTTCTTTTCCAGCTGTTAGCAGATGGAAGTGTCTGTGATGATAATGACAGGAAATATATTCCATCTGCAGTAATAATGGTGTTCTTTGTCTGTGTTCGTGTGTGTGGATTAAGTTTTCTTTTGTCAGCATGTTTTGTATGTCTTAGCGAATACCAAAGAAAGAACAACTAATAAAACATAACAGTTACCTGCCTTTCAAACCCAACAAAGCAGATACATCAATGGGTGATCATGTAAAAGGTGGATTTAAAGTTCAACAACACACTGCAGATGCAGCAGTAGTGTCCTGTTCAGTAATGAGACAAGGCGGACCCTCTGACCTTCGATCCTATCACAGTGTTTTTAAAAAACAGTGAAACAGTTACTGTGTGGAGTATAATTGAAGCAGGACATGGTCTGATCACATACAGTACATGTGTCTCATGCTGCTAATGCTAATGCTAATGCTAAATGCTGATGAATCAAAACTGCATTACTGGTCAGTTTAAAGCAGTAAAATATGTGATTTCTGACAATTTCACAACTAAAATGTGACATTTTCGCCACAAAGATTGAGATGCAATTGCAATTGTTGCATGCATGTTTTAAAATATTAAGGATATTGCAGATTATAGATGTACAACATTATTCATATAACTAACTTTTTGTCTCATTTGATGAAAACACAACACTCAGGAGCCAGCCTATATGTTTAATGACGTACTATAAAAAAGATAGATGAGCTGTATAGAGTTTCACAAAGTTTACAGACACCAGAGAGAGGCCAGCTGTAGCGCTGGTACAGCAGACCTAGTTATCTCCATACATTAACACTTGTAAGACTTAGATTGAAGGGATGAACACTTGCTGCTAAACACCACTTTACTTTCCTCCCACGACTCCCACATCTCCCTCACACACACATTCACACAGTCAGATTACAGGTTGAACAAAGTCACTTCCAATCAGCAATGGCATTATTTTCTACATGAGAAAAACGAAGGATAAAAAACTCCCTCAGAACCTTTCCTCTTCCTTGGGTAAAGCCAATACAAGCCACTCCAACAAACAGCTCTGTGTTTTTGGCAACATAACGGTTTATGTCAGGAGAGACGGCATCTTTAGCTTGTCTCTGTATAAACTGTAGCCTCTTTTAAGGTTTCCTACCATGATATTATAAGGCAAATGAGTAAGTGCTTACATGCTGTTAAAGACTAGTGCTGAGCGGCGAGAAGCCCCAAGCTGGTGATTACCGAGCTCCAAAGCACATCTGCACTCCAGCTCAGCACAGAGTCACGTGAGCACAGTGTGTGGTGAGGGGGAAAATCATACAGGAGCAGAGAGGCCCCTCAGTCATCTAACGTATTCAATAGAATCACAATTTGAGTAATTACAGTTTGCTCAAGTGAATTATGTGTGTTTAAAATGGGGTAAGAAATGGGTAGAGAAGAGATGGTAATTTTGGATCTTGGATCAGAGGAAGATGGCACAGTAGACAAGAGCCAAGCAGCAATGACAGGGCAAAACATCGGTTAAATTTATCCTTCTTTAACTTCAAATGACTGTATTTCACAGCACACAGTAGCATTCATAAGCCATGTTTCCATCCAAATGTATTGCAACTTCTAACCGAATATCAGCAAAAACTGCAAATGAATTCTTGTTTCCATCCACTACCCTTATACAAATATTAGGAGATGGTTTATCAAGATAAGCAGCAGGTAGCACCAACTCTACACTAGGCACTTTGGAACTAATAGTGTTAAAGTGTAAAGTTTGTTATTATTATTATTATTA
>NW_023339663.1:26059222-26075027 GCF_004916995.1 Morone saxatilis | reverse complement strand
TAGTAGTAGTAGTAGTAGTATTACAGTTGGACAACAAGAAGAAGATGATGTAATTAAAAAAGTGCCAGTCAAACAGTAAAAAACTATCCAGAAAATGTGATGGAATTATGGTATTTCTGATTGTTTCATGCATTAATGGGAGGAAAGTGACGCAGAACTGTGTGCAGCAATCTTATTATATATATAATATATAATAATATATATATTGGCTCTATATATTATAGAGCCATGTGAGCGATGAGAAGACTGTCGCAGCAGCTGATCAGTCTGTCAAAAATAAGTCAAAAACATATTTGTAAGAAGTGTTTTTTGGTAAAAAAAAAGGCTAAAGCAAGTGAAAAAAGGTGAAATTTAGGACGTTTTTCTGAAAGTGTTCAAAATGTTAATCAGAATACGTTGATGGGAACACAAATACAGCAGGACTGGTGAACTGCTGCTGTGCCATTAGTGACCATACTGTATGTCTAGACTGATGAGGATCACAATGTGCCAATGGCCCGGAGTCTTGCAGTCCTTGTTTGGGATCACCAATTGTCTTTGAACAACCTACTGACACTCTGTGAGCATGTCTGGAGAACACAGCAGAGGTGGGCACACAGAAAGAGAGAAACTGATGGTTTTGGAGGAATCTTTTGTCATTTGGAGCCTTTGGGCACTGTCCCACTCGTTATCCTGTGTAGACACAGCAGGGAACAGGAGGACTACTCCCACACCAGCCCATACAAATGGAAATGTCCTCCTTCAAAGTGCTGTTAATTGCACTCTAACTGGGTTACAGTGCAGCCCTAACACTTACTGACTTAGAAATACAGTGCTGCTGTGATGCAAATGATGTGAAAGTGTCATTTAAATCAACTTAAAGGGTCTTAATTATGATGAAATGCACATGAATGTACTGTAATTTGTGTGATAGTAACTTTTCCATTTTGCAGCAATAGCACCTGGGGCTGGAGAGGTGGAGGTTACAGACATGGGAAGTCTGCTATCTTTACATATCTGCCTGTTACACCCTAACACCCAGCAGAGCTGAATGAACTCGAGGTTGTAAAGGAAGCAAAATGAGTCACTTGCTGGAAAAAGAAAACAACAGTTTTTACAGTAGATCATTATATCCAGTGATCATAAAATGGTATATCCAAAGGCGTGAACTCTTTTAGTCAATGATTTCAGTTCCAGGACTGAAAAAAACATACATATAGTAAGAAAGAACATCATTAACACAATACTTAAAGATGCAAAGTACTTCAATCCCATACAAGAAAAAAATGAGGCCAGAGCAGGAATCCATGTTCACTGTTGGCATAAATGAGCCACATGTGTAATCCCACCTGGCTCCAACCAGGCTCCCACTTAAACACAGGTCTGACATTGCCCGGCTTTGGTATAAAAAGGTGATGACTACAAATCTCCAATGTAAAACAACAATTATAAAGCCAACCGAAACCTATGTGCATGGGCTTCAGGTCAGCCTTCAACACAATACAACACAATCTCTTTAAATAAGCTACTGGACATGAACATCAACCCCACATATGCCACAGGAGCTTAGAATTTTCAACCAGGGTTTTAATTCTTTAATTCTGCCCCCTTAATTCTAGGGGGCAGAATGCTTTAATTAAAATTTAAGTTTATTTGGAAAGCTTTGGGATGCTAGTGCTGCTTTCCCCTATCGTTGATATAAGTCCATCTTTATCAAATATTTCTACAACTGAGGTAGTGAGTGCAGAGGTAGTGTGGCCCATCTTGAGAATGGCCACAGTTATTATTAGTTTAATACCCAGGATGCGTTCTTCTTCAAAAGCACTGTTCTGACCGTATGAAACAAATAAAAAAGCCCTTTTCAGAAAGTTAGACAGAGGAAATCTTGTCGCAACCAAAAAACTGACAATAACGCTTCCTTTGCCAGGTGAGCACAGGTGTGATACTGGGCAGGGCTCCAAATTCTCTGCAAAGTGTTTTCTCCACATTGCTCATGTTCCTACTTTGGCTTCTATTCGTGGTTTCTGCTTACTGTACCATTCCCGTCATGTTTGCACTGACGGAGAGAACGCAATTTCAGAAAAGAAATGAGAGAAAATCTGGATCCTGTTCCAAACTACGGATGCAACAGAATCATGGATGTTTTTTACTTGAATGAACTGAGCAGGAGGTTGTTATTGCAAAGTGACTACATGGACTACCATCTCTTATGGAAACTCTATGTTTACGTTTGTATTGTTGTGTCAGTGTCCCTAAAGAGAGTAAGAGCCTGTGTAACATGACTCAAGTATGGTCGTTTCTTTGGGTCACAAGGGCAGATGAGGTTATTAGTTTACGGTCCTTCAGGACAAAGTTGGACGACTTGTCCTCGTCGTCAAAAAAGTCTTAGTGTCCACCTCTGTCATGCGTAAATAATTCCTGGTGTGTGAATTTAATTTAAACATGAACTGGATATATAGGAAGAGCTCTCATTACTGACCTGAGGCACTAAAACCTCCACTGACAACAGCAACTGCTCCTCTAGTTCTACATGGCCACTCGTGAAGGTATCCTCACCCAACAGTCTGAAACACTTGACTTTTAACCCCCGGCAACTAAAGCTGCAACGATTGGTCGATTAATCAATTAGTTGATAATATTAAATTAACTGCCAACTATTTTGACAATCGCTTCATCACAATCGCTTCATCATTTTAAATCATTTTAAGAAAAAACATCTTAACTCTCAGATTTCAGCTTCACAAATGTGAATATATTTTTTTTACTACTCTATGACAGTGAACTAATATCTTTGGGTTGTGGACAAAACAAGACATTTAAGGACGCAACCTTGGGGTTTGGGAAACCATGGTCAACATTTTTCACCATTCTCTGACATTTTACAAACCAAACTACTAATCGATTAATCGAGAAACGGACTGACAAATTATTCGATAATGACAATAACCGTTACTTGCCACCATACACCACCATGCCATACAGCCAACAAAAATTAAATAAAAAGAAAATACACCAATATAAAAAAAACCCTGCTTGTTTCTCCATATCAACCTGCACCAGGTTTACTGTAAGCCTGGACTGTTTGACCACAGCGCCAGTGAATGTACTGCGGCGACAACAACAGCAGGTCAGATTTGATATATGGGCTCTGTTTGTAGAAGTTGCAGCATCCACTTGACGAGTTCAACACCAGCTATTAGTCTTGTGTGAGAAAGACCTTGCACAGACTAGAAAGGACGTACAAGCACACATACACAAATGCACGCAGACTTTCTGTTTTTCCTCTCCCTTTCACACACACAACATCCCACACCCATGCTGGGAGCCTGACCCCCCTCTCCTGCTGGCATCTAACGGTGGGCACTACATCACTGTCAGTGTCCAGACCACCAGGGAACGGCTGCGGGCCACTCTCCTCTTGTAGCGCCAAGCTCTGAGCTCCTCTGTGGCCCAGCCCAGTCGCTGAATTATGGCCAAGCCAGAAAGGCATATTGTTGCGGAGAGACGTTCCAATTTGTTGGCCTTTACAGAAAACAGACAGGTACAAATGGCCCAAGTGCTGGCTGGGAATCGGTCATTCAAGTGTCATTTTAACTCTGCAAAGGCCTATGGGATTTGTAGCACACTGACAAACACACACACATCATATGTTGTCTCCGTTCCCAGCCCTACGGATGAGTAATCTTATATTGTCTCAGCTCCATGAGGAGTCCAATGGGATTACAACATCTACACATGTTAAATATTCAGAGTGTTTAAATGTATGTCTTTAGTCCAAATACTTTCATTTTCCAGATGTAGTTTACAGACATTTTTTCAGATATTTGAATGTTATTTAATAATCACAAACAGCCGTTTTGGATGAGAACGGACTTTCAAATCATCAATTATTCTTGAAATATATTCAATTATACTAAACAACCAAAGAACTTAAGAAGCTTTGATGCCAGCAACAGTTTTGCAGGCGAGGATGTCACATTTTCCCAACAAGTAATGGAGCTCAACCTTTCATATATTCACACTACAACCACAAAGCCCTCCAGAGGCTATAGCACATTCAGCTTCAATAGCGGGGGCCCGGGAAAAGAGCAAACGCCCTTTTCACACCACAGGGAGCCCCATGCCTGGCAGAAACAGACAGAGGTCGTAGGTTGAGCTCCCCTCAAACAGCAGTCACTGATGGTTGCCCCAACACGCTGCACCGTATCAACGACGGCCATCAGACAGGTTTGATCTGAGCGGCCTGAAAAACGGGGTTGAAGGAGAGAAAAGAGGAGGTGTGTACTGACACTTTCTCTTGTGTTTTTTCTCTCACACGTGGCTGTGCAAACACACATTTGAGCTATAAACTGTGACACCTGGGGGTTGTGGGTCATTAGGCCAACTTCTAGCACACATTAAGAAGTCTCCAGAGATTATCTGAAACCAAACCATGGTAAATAATGTCACAGCATGCAAGTGTGTTTACTGTTCACTAAGGGTTTGCATTATTAGAAGCTCACAAAGACATGTTGCTATAGAAATGTAGAGAGGGGCAACTAACCAGGAAAGGGAATTGAGACAGTTTGACACAAAGCGCACCATAATGCACTGGTTTGCTTTGTTGGTGTGCAAAGAATTTCAGAGATTTTCAGAGAATAGGTGGCACCAATTCTCCAGTTGGAAAAGAAGAAGACGCAACAAGATGATGTAAGCCGAGCAGACTATCGCGGAAACTAAGTCCCGTGAGGTAAATGTTCGCTATGTCCATCTCCAGTTTTTCAACAAGTGCAAAAAAGTTTTTTGAATCCATCAAACTTTCTAAAGTCATATTTCCAAACGTGCATTAAAATATGTTGATGGAAACACGGCAAGCGTCAAAACAGATCCTGACACCTCTCGTCTCATGATGAATGTAGTTTGTAGATAATCATCTAAACAGTCAGCTAACTCATTATAAAGTGTGAATTAGTGCCTCTGGTCTTTTTCCCTTAGGCTGTATTTCATAAAAGTGTGATGATGTCTTCTGATGTTAGTTAAGGCACTTTACTACACTGAGGGAAACTCTGAAGTCAACCAGCTGCTTCTAACAAGAACAGACAAAATATGGCAATCACTGTCATTTCTTACACTTCTCGTTTAATCTACATTTCATCTCTTCTGCTTTTAGTCACAACTGGATACAATGCCCTAAAAAGCAAATAAATGAGTGATGATGAGTGCTTTCAGTATCAACCTAAGGAAAACTTGAATTGCCTATTGGTCACTGAACCTAAGAGCTCAGTTACCATAGGGCCTAACCTGTGCCTGACCTGGCCTCCAGGGGCTTGGGAAAGGTCACAGTAAAGGTCATGGTCAGCTTGACCACAACCTGAGATAGCCAGCCTGATGCGGGGTGCATCCAACACTGTAACGAAGACTGCCAAGTCATGACCTAAGATGTTATTTAAAGCATTCACACTGTGTACCTTCAAAAATGTATTTCCAGTTCACCCAGTCCTATATAACACTTGTACATGCAAATTATAAACATAGCCAACTCTGACACTGATATCATCTAGCATTAGTGGCTGTATAGCCAAAAAAAGGGCTGAAAAGATTAGCGGATTAATTGATTAGTCGATCGAAAGAAAAATGAATCCCTAATAATTTACAAGTTATTTGTCTGGTAGCTACAAATGGCAAACACTTGATGTTTTTTTGTTTTATATCAGTATAAATTGAACATCTCCGAGTTTAGTAGTTGAACAAAAATTGTATTTGAAAGATATTCACGATGAGTGATTCCTTGCTATTTTCTGACATTTCATAGTCCAAGTCACTTATTTGTCCTTCTACTGCAATTTCATCGTTCACAAGCTGCAAAAAAAGTGTCAAATTGCTGATTACATTCTGAGGAGCTATAGTGTGACTGTTTTTCTCACAGGCACCAGCACGAGCCCGGCAGTGCAGGTCTCAGGTCTGCCCTCGTCACCCCAGAGAGAAGAATCCAATCCTGGGAATGGGCTGGAAGGACAGTGTGGAGCAGTAAATCACTTCTCCACTCTGCATTCACACGAGTGGCGAGCAGTTCTGGACTTGCACTACATAGTATATAACCTGTGAGAGTCCAGGTTGACCCCCCACCCCCAACATCCAAACCACGCAGCCGCCACCCCCATTCACATGAGCAGAGAGGATTGGGGTCAACCAGCAAAGCGACCTCAGATGAGAAACCCTCAAAAGAAGAAAGAGAGAAGACCCCCCCCCCCACTCCTCTTACAAATCAGAGAGCATTACATTTGAAACGACATCCTTTCATCTCTCATGCAAAAGAGAGACAGACAAGTTCATTTCACTCAAAAACACGAGCATGGTGTTTCATAAGGATACGGAGAATGTAATTAAAAACCGACAAATAACACCATGTTCAATTAATGGGGATTTACAGTAGAAAATCCTTCTTTACCAGTCATACATCCTCCCCTGCTCTTAATACCATCTCGCCCTGGTCTTCATTTAAATTGCTGAATCCCACTTCCATCTGCTTGGTCTGGGCCAGGCTGGATGTTTAAAAAAGACCTTGCATTAGTTTGGCGCAGTAGCTGGTGCTGACACCTCTGCTGCCATTAACAAGCAGGTCAAGTCCAAAACCCTATTTCAGACACTTTCTTTTCGCTTTTCTCCTCTTTCCTCAGCTCTGTTGAAAGGAGACAATGACATGAAGTACGAGGAAGTTCCTTTTCTTTTTTTTCCCCCTCTCTTGCTCTCACCCCATTTCTTCTCCAAAGGCCTTTGACATAAACAGAGTCCATCTCTCCAACTCTCTATAAAGAGACCATACAGCCTCCCTGGGAGCTTCCAGACAATGAATTCACATTATTCTTGCAACACTTTCTCTCTCTAGTGCTGCGCTCCCAGCCCAGCCCAGCTCACTTCTCATTCATTATTTCACTGCTTTTCTCTCTCTTGTGTCTTTGTAGATTTACCCGTCTTCTTCTCTTTTTTTCTGACTTCTTCCTCTTTGTTTTTAATCCCACCTTAATCTCTTTCTCGAGCCCGTCTATGCATCAAGCATTGGCTCTCCCAAGCATCCAGGCTCGGATGGCTCTTTCCTCATTTGTACTTAATCCAAATATTCTGGGTAGAGGCCTAGATGTAAAGCAGGGGTCAACTGCTTCGTTGTTCTAAGCCACAACACACACACACACACACGGATGATGGACTAAGAGAAAGAGACAGTGAGAGGAGGAAAAGGACCAGGATTCCCCTTTGAAGCATTCATTCACCTTTAATTTTTCTAACAATGTTGCTTATCCATAGTCCATTTAACAGGCAGAGGGAACATCCGACCAACTATGGCCCCACTTGGGAGAAGAAGAAGGGGAAAAAAAGTAGGCAAAAGCTTGGGAGGAGTAAAAAATAGATCAAAGTGTTTGTCCCGGCCCATTCAAATGCAATCACGACCCAATCACATTGTGTTCTCTCTGCGCTTTTAAGAGAACGGGTCAGTGGTGTTTTATTGTGAGTGGGAGCTAGCCTAATGAAAGGGACAATGTGAAGATTAGCAGTGCCAGCCAGGCGGCTCAAACTTCACCCTGGCTTTAATTGCTGCAAACAAGAGGAGATGTAGAGGCAGGGCAAACAGAGGACAAAAGAGCAGGGCAAGCGCAGAAGGAGGAGGTAAGAGGAGGTATGAAGGCTGGATGATAAATGGAGGTATGGCTTTTATGGAGGTGTAGTGTGTCCATCTGGCCCAGGCTGATGTGGGATGTGTCGAGGAATGTGTGTGTGTGCTTGTGGGCCAAAGGTTCCAGGTACCTCATAAACCATAAATGAAAGCAGGGGATCTTGTAATTACAGTTTTTTTGGTTTAAGGAAAAATATATGTACCTCGAAAGTGAAGCACTCAATCAATCAAAATCTTTAAATCTTTAGATATGAATCAAAGTCCATATCTAAAGCCTAAACATAGCATCCCTGATATCATCAATTCTGTGATTTGGTTTTGCTCAAAATAAAGTCAAGTCAGCATGTCCTAAGAACTTTGGGAAATGTTCTTAAAGGTGCATTATGTAACATTTAGAAGGATCTATTGTCAGAAATGGAATATAACAGGTAATAAAATAATAGGTATGTTTTCATTAGTGTATAATCACCTGATTATAGGAATGGTGTTTTCTTTAACTTAGAATGAACTATTTTTATCTACAGATGCCACAGGTCTCCTTCAATCGAGTCTGCCATGTTAAATTACCATCACAACATGTTTAGTTTGGTTAGCATAAAGACTGGATGCAGAAGAAAACAGCTAGCTAACCTGGCTCTGTTCAAACTGAAATACACACCTACCAACATCTCTAACACTCAAAAATGTAAAAGATGACAATCTTTGATTTTAGCATGAGTTACATGTTGGTGCTTTTCTTGACAAACAACGGCTCATTTGTTAGCTCGGTACTTCTATGCACAGTAGGTTAGTATGGTCGGCCAGTTACACCAGAGATCAAGATGGATATAGCGAACTGGCACAGGGCTTGATTGACATTGGCGCCCACCTAGCCATGTGGACGCAGCAGCAGCAGCACAGTGATCATGGGTCTTATATTAATGGGTTGGGTCTAGATTTTAATAATTGTTGGTCGGTTCCGGGTTCTGAGCTCAGCGGGTGCGGCCGGTTAGGGTTTGCAAAATTGGACCCGTGCAGGACTGATCTAGGCTATACTACCCATCCGGACTCCAGCTTTATAATACAGTTGATATTCTTCTTTCACTCTCTCACTCAAGAATGCAATTACACACATTTTGCCAAAATGTTGAGCTATTCTTTCACTTTTACACAGCACACCAGTGGGTGTGGTGATTGAGGAAAAATGGACATAGCAGTGTCCATAACTTGCTCAGATACACAAATGAAGGCAAAGATATGGAAAATGTGATGAATACACAAGGCAACAAAACCAATCCTCCACTTATAGGCAATCATACAATTAGTGTTGGTGTGAACAGCCGGACTTATGGGCCAGCTAGACTGTTCACCATGTCACATCCAAAGCCAACGTGGTCTTTTTTCCGAGGATGAACTGTCTGCACCCAACAAGATTAGTTCCTGTCCTCTCCTGTCCTAAGACTGTCCTCTCTGATCAGTACATTGGGTGTGTTTGTCATGCGTGCTGGCACTACAATTAACAATTGAACTGAGTTATGGCCTTTCTTCATGTGCTCCATCGTCAGCAGTGTAACATTTCTCTCCTCTCCTGCTCTCCTCCTTTCATCCTTTCATTCCCTTTTTTCCACTCCTCCCTATGTTCACAGAAGTGCCTGACAAAGCACTAGAAACTGATGCTTACACTCATGGGCAATGATGTCATGTTACAGTTCACCCACAATATTACCGAGGTCTGAACTGCGCCGGCAATGATGCATCAAAACAATCGGGGTCATTAGAGGACAGATGGCTTTTCGGGGCATGAAGGCATGGAGCTTGAGGTAGGGGTGGAGTACAAAATCGTTTGGGTGAGAGCCTTTTATTTCCAAAATGTCCTCTAAACTTTTCAAAACTTGAGAAACATTCCTATTAGCATGTTTGATTTTTTCATGTTCAATCAACCCAAGGGACAGTAAAGTTTTTCAAACCACGTAGAAACCTTGTAATTCACTTACAGAGATAACCATGTCATCAGTTTACAGTTTAAAAAAGTGTGGATGTTTTCATATGACAAAAGCTTGCAACACTTCAAGAACCAAGAAGTTACTGGCAGACACTTACGAGCCCAGAGCACGTCGATATGGCTGCAGAGGAGGCCGTCAGGTTACGGATAAATCCCTGATACAGGCAGTTGTGAAACCCCACGTCACCCATCACCGTGGCGATGCCATCCGTGCCGAGCGTCTGCACGGTGAACCCCGGGCCGACCACAGAGGACGGATGCAGGTCCAGGTGCATGTCCCGCCCAAAGGCCGAGAGCCGGTAGTGCAGAGAAGAAGAGAGGGACCTCCTGCTGCGAGTGCTTCGCCTGCTCACATCGTGAGTCAGGTAGCCTCCCTCAGAGTCCACCTCCACCGGGGTTACAAACACGTAGTCTGAGGAGATGAGTGATGAAAAGGAAGTCACATGAAAGTGGCAACGTCAAACACTCCAATGGTTCTGCTCCAGGAGTTATTTTGTGTTTGATTTGTGTTCCTTGGCATATACATTGTCTAACATCCTGCTTCATCTCATTCTGCTTCAGTTAGTCATTTTCCAGAGAATATTTGGCCAAGGAGGAGTGCACACATTTCCATCTAGCTGTTGTTTAAACATGTCAGTGGAGAGAGTGACACTGACACCAAAGCCCCTATTCTAAACACAATAACTGGTGATTGCTGTGCATTCTGCTTTTATTAGTGTAAAGCTAATGTTGGTAGAGACTGCCCTTTTAAAGAGAAAACTATCTTTCTGCACCAACATTCGCAGCATGTCAACTACTGCTGATATTTTAGATAGCCGAGAACAAAATCTGATACCAAACTACATCATTGGTGCGTTCAAAATAGCTCAACGTGGTGTCACATTTAATCAGTTATACCAAGAAATGCACCCAGAGGCACAAGATACATCAGCAGCACCTGAGCAGGTTACTTTCAGAAGTGTCGATAAGAAACAAAGCCTCTGTCACAGAGATGACACGCTTGTGTTGGAGTGCAAGGTTCAGTGCTCAGCTGCTGCTCAGAGCGCAGTGCTTCATATGGATCACAGATGGCTTTTACTAACAGAAGCCATAACGCCAACATCATACTTCAACGCATGTCAGATAGAGGTCAACACTACGAGCCAGAGGTTGTAAATATTACGATGTTCTGATTTCATGCAGTTGTCATGGTGCTCCAAGCGAATCAAATGCTAAAATGATATATTTACCAAGCATTTCAATACAGTACACTAGAGCAACGAGATACTCCATAGTAAAAGCAGAAACTGTAGCAATTCCGTAAAGTTTTTTCCTCTCTCTTTCAGCTTTGTTGAAGGATCTAACTTTCTCTATAGTCTGCACCTAAACCCCTTCAGTAGTGGGACTGCTGCCAGGGTGCTTTCTTCACAATTAGAGAAAAAGTCCACATCCCTCCTTCCTGCAGTTAATCAAAGTGTGTCAATAATCTCAACTTGTTTCCTTAGTTTCTACAGGTCAAATCAGCCAACAGGGAATCCCTGAGTGTGCACTGCACTCCTGCAGCAGTGCCAGCACATTATGAAGATTTAAACAGGGGTTCCTAGCATTTCTTTTTACCAAATAAGCTGAGAATGAAATTGTTATATTACTTGTTTCATTCAAGTTGAGAAGCACTGGTCTAATAACTGAACCCATCACTGCCATATATCTCATTTTATTCCCATTCTCTCTACAAACATGGTTTCCTGCCAGCTGGAAGAAACATCCACAGATGTCAAAAGACAAGCACTCACCATGATTTAATCCGTGGCTGTCGCTGGAAGAATAGCTGGCCGAGGCGGTGTGGGAGGTGTGTGAGCAGTAAATCTGCAGCGTCTGCAAAAAAAAGAATAAAATAAAAAAAATTCATAAATAGACAGGTAGCAACAGGTTGCAAGCACTGGAAGAGGTGGAAGCCAGAAAGGTGATAAATGGAGTTCCTCTGTTGAAACATGTGTTGCACTTAAGTTTAATTTGGGATGACAATCACTTGTCTTACTTTTCACCACAATCAACGACCACAGCAGAGCGGGGAGCAGTTTGTTGACATAAATCATGCTGAAAAGAGGCAAATGTTTGTTTTTGCTCCCAAATTAGACTGGTTCATGTGTTGGATTTAAGAGTATACATTTTTAGTAAAGTGTCACATGCCTTGATAATATTCCAGGATAAGAGGGTGGGCAGGAGCTTGACTGAGGTGCAGCCGACCAGCGGGATGGGTAAAGTCCATATCAGAAGAAAAAGGCAATCCATGGTGATGGCACGCAAGCTGACACCTCCCCCGTTACCTCCTAAAAGTGCGCAAAAGTAGTAATAACCTGCGATATCGCATAATGCAATATGCACGCATTGTTTAGTGGTTCTGTTCCCCCGCTTCGCTCGTTCAGGTGAAGTCTGCAGGTTGCAGCAGCGCACAGACGCAACGCGCACTCATGAGTGTATGAGTGTGTGTGTTTGTGTGTGTGTGTGAGTGTGTGTGTGGAGGAGCAGCAGGTAGCGGTGTCGGGGATCACCGGGAGGAGCGCTGACTGAGCACTCAGTCCGGCTCTGTGAGAGTCGGCCTGCAGGATGGAGCACAAGTCAGCGGCCAGCAGCCAATCAGCGCGCAGCATCATTTACCACGCGGAGATAAAAGAGAAGAAAAAGAGATTCTCCTCCTGGCAGCGAGAGCAGGGGTTGCTGCCTTCAGGTACCGCTCGTAAATTTCTACTTTGAAAGTTTTGTGAGCAGACCTGTGACTTCCTACTGGTTTTAACATTGGTTCTGTAAAAAAACATACACGCAATGCAAGTGATTCACTTTTGTATGGTTTTATTTTTTAAGTGTAATTACAAGAACCTGAACAAAATACAGACATAGACAATACTACACTATCAACTGCAGGCTACTCTACTGTTCTACTACAGTGCGGTACTTTCACATAACTTTTTCTATTTTATGCTACTTTACTACATTTCAGGGAAATGTTGTTGGCTACGTTTTACTTCACTACATTTACCTGAAAGCAGCTGTGACTTTAAGATTAGGATTTTACAATAAAGGTCCACTGTCTAGGATTTACTGGCACCCAGTGGTGTAGTTGCAAATTATAACCCCCTCGCTTCACCCTCCCCTTCCAAGCACTAAGGAGAAAGCTATGGTGGCTGCAAAATGCGCAAAAAATGTCAACGGCTCTATATAGAGCCAGTGTTGGGTTTGTCCTTTCTGGGCTGTTGTAGAAACATACAGGTTCAGCTGCTATGGAAAGAGACCTGCAGCGTGTGTAGATATAAAAGGCTCATTCTAAGGTAAAAAAAAAAATACATAATGATTCTTATTTACAGGTGATTTTACACTTATGAAAACATAGTTATGCATATTATATTCCAATTTTGCCAATAGATCCTCCTACATGTTACACATCAGGCCTTTAAAAGAAGCATACGTTTAAGAGGAGCCTTTTTGGCTTATAACCCTTTAAAACAGCAGTGTCCTCTAGGCGCCCATTGTCACCTCTACTTAAAGGGAAGTATTTTTACATTGCTGCATTTGTGCTTTTACTTAAGTAGAGGATTTTAATATTTCCTCCACCACTGCCGCAAAGATTTTTAAGCTTTCCAATATGCCCCATTTTTTCAGCAACAAAAACTATACAGATCGGCCAGATGGTGGTGCTGTGACAAGGAAATGTTGTGTTTTGGTCCAGCTTACATTCCTTAACACAACACAAATGCAATACACATAATGATTTTGGTACAGATTTTTTTCTGACCCTCTGCAAAGTTAATCTGGTTTTCAAATTCTAGACAAAATATACACAATTTATATTTTATAACCAGTACCAGTATTACTGGTAGAGATGGGCAGGTTGATACCACAGTAACTGATACTTCTACACATCATATTGAAATGTATCTATTACTAAATGTTTTAATGCAGTTCTGCACATAAATAGATGTTTTTTGTGAAAGAACAAACTGTGGTCAGGGAGGAAAAAATGTAAGTAGTAAGTATGGCATAGTGCAGTGGTTCCCAACCTTGGGGTCAGGGCCCCCACTAGAGGTCGCCAAAGCTTCACAGGGGGTTGCAAGGCCTTCTTGAGTTTAACAGGTTTAAGAAAACTTATATAAATACAAAATAGGCCAAAATCTAAACATTTCATTCATTTCTGTGAAGAAAACTGAATGAAATAGTTATTTCTCAGGTTAAGATTTTTATTTAAGATGTAAACTTGAACACAAGTTATATTCAAAGAGCATTTACTCTCTGATAAATAGCCTCGTTCTGCTTTAGAAAAGTACCCAATTAAAACAACCAAAGAGCTGATAGAACAGTTTCAGGGAGAAGACAACACTGAATTTTCATTGAAGTATGTAGGATTGTTAAAAATTAAAAAACAACATCACACATGATACAGACAAAATTGTATTTTAAGTTCAGTAAAACTCATCTCTGATCAATATTCACAGGAAATAATCTGCTTTAAAATTCACCCAAATCTCTCGTTTTACACAAAGTTATTGTGTTCACGGTTTCATTGTGCAGTTTATCAGTTGTTCTCTACTGTTATCCTTATATATTGAATATAATATCTATAAAATATGTCATGTAGTCAGGGGTCATCAGTTTACTCAATGATAGAAAAGGGGCCCCTTAAGGAAAAAGGTTGGGAACCACTGGCATGGCATGTATTATGCAGAAAGTTACTTATTTGGGCATTTATTTTTTATTATATTATGGTTTCATATTATGAAGAAAATGCAGACTGACCACAAATAAACTTAATATTCTCACAATACAGACACAATTACTGCATCAACAAACATGGCGATTCACTGGACCACATCACTATAAGTGCAAAAAAACAGCATGCCAGTTCAGGTGATCCTCGGGATAATCTCCGGTCAGAACTGAAAGACAGAAGAATTTGAGGGACTTGAAAGCCATAAATAAATACCAATGCCTTTACTGAATTTTGGCTTGAAACCAACATGTCTCCATTTCAAAACAAGTCTTCATCAGGGTGTGGCACGCCCACACATTTGGTCACAGTCTATGTGCAATGGCAACTTTGGTTTTTATTGTCCTACAACTCTGCCTCAGTCTCCACAAAATTTTACACAGAGGATATTTCATTTCCTACGTCTTCTTTGTATTGAGGAATTTTATTTGATGTGGCTGGCCTGCACATAAACAACTGTCAGTTAAGATGCACAAACAAGAGACGATTCAGATTTCTTGAATGCTGCTTAAGGCTCAATACTTTACCCGTTCTGGCATAACATGATCATTTGCAGAATTCCCTGAAGAAGTGTCAGACTATATTAGGCACCGTTTCATCTGCAAATGTTGAACTGTCAGCAAAATGTTTTATCTTAGGGTTACAAATAACAATATGCTTTCAGCACATTCTATCAATATACCAACAAAAACAATACATGTGAATAAAACTTAAAAACAAAGAACAAAACAAGATCAAATGAGGATAAATGCACAGGAAGACTGTAGCTTAATAAAAACAAGGATAGAAGATGGTGTATATGGGGCTCGTAAATCTGGTCTGCATGTGTTTTCTAAAATGCTGACTACACATTAGAATGTGGTTCCTAAAATGAAGTCTGACTTTCCTGGGTCACCCATCTTAAAATTCGATTATTTCTGGCAGCATTTGAAGGCAGAATTATGCCCTTACTCCATTCTTCCCAGTGTTAACGACTAGTCAATTAAACTAGCCAAAATGGAGCCACATTGTTTAAGTGTTTTACAAGGCACATAATTAAATTGTTGAAGTGACAGGTTGAACACACTTCACTGGCTTGTGTTGTTAAAGCATGTGTGTCACCTTAACTCTTGTGAACAGGTGGTCCTGCAGTAGTAGCCTTTGCCATTCTGGTGGCTTGCAAACACCTGGATAGGTTGCAGGAATGCAGCGACAGACACACAGCTGAAGAGTACAGCCAACACACTACACCAATATTCACACTCCGCCGAGCATAATAAGGCTTCTCACAGCTCTTGCCAGCTTATCTGGCAGAAATAAAACATCACCTTAATAACCCCTCAATATTCTCATGGGGCTTCTGAATGTCTGCACTACGTGTTTAGAGTATACTGACCAAATCAGAGCAGGTACAGAGGCACTTTGCTTTATAGTATCCTGCTGAAATGTATCACAGAGTAAACTGTATGCATTTATTAAT
>NW_023339663.1:26055245-26059197 GCF_004916995.1 Morone saxatilis | reverse complement strand
ATGATCAACCAATACATGCTTCGTTGAGGTGTGAGACACAGACTTGGAGAGCATCCCACACTGTCAGTGAAGCTTTGTTTGAACTCATGCAAGACACAATGGAGCAGGCCTACACAGATGGCACTTGAGCTAAGAGATCACTAGCACTATCTAACAAACATGGCTTCATGATCCGCTATACAGCTCCTCAGTGTCACAGAAGAATTGTAATTAATGGCAAACCCATGTCTATTCATGGACATCCTTAATGGACTTCCCGGTAATCCCGGTAAAGAAATAAGTCAAGTAATAACAAATGTATTCTAATGAAACTGCAAAGTATTATTTACTCAGCTGTAGATAACGCCTTCTGGTTTTGAAGTTTTCCAAAATCTTTTCTTAGTATTAGTATTTGTCACATGTCTCATGCCATGTTCTACAAATGCCTGTTTGAACTTTTTACGGCGATTTACGGAGCCCACGCACCCAACGCAAGAGACGTGATGACGTCACAGGACACTGCATCAAGCAGAAACAAGAAGACACCCCACACAGCCCGAACTTTGCAGCACACTGGAACAACAGTTCTACGGAAAGAGTGATCACATCAGACAGCCAATCCAGGAACTAGGAGAAGAATCAGGT
Source organism: Morone saxatilis (assembly GCF_004916995.1). Classification (NCBI taxonomy): domain Eukaryota; kingdom Metazoa; phylum Chordata; class Actinopteri; family Moronidae; genus Morone; species Morone saxatilis. Next base: position 26,058,573 of record NW_023339663.1, on the reverse strand, counting down.
TCCACTGGGTCAGTTCCATTTTGGGCTCACAATACTGTCTTGTTTCAGGCTGAGGTAGCCATCCTTGATTATATGTAATTTTCTCATTGCCCTCTTGTCATTGTAATAAACATGAAGCCAGGTTTGGTTTTACGGGCTACTTCTACAACCTGCACCAGATGGGACTGATGTGTTCTTTCATTGTGAAAAACTAGTGAAAGCTGAACAAAGTGAGGCTGTAAAAATGGTACTCTCTCTCTAGTACACTGCTAAGCATGTACAGTTTGGGTAAAGCTTGCTGGGAAAAATGAAAATGCAGCATAATCTTGAGTGTGCTGCAAAGCAAGGCTGAGTGAGCCCTTTGGGAGCCCATTAATAGATGAAGTCAGTGAGAAAGAAGTCCCTGTCCTTTATATAAGGAGTTATTAAGCATTTACAAACACTTGTTCTACAAAAAACGTATGCTGCTTTTTTTCATGACTTGTTTATCGTAGAAACTTCAAAATAATCAGCTCAAGGCAATTTTTCCCCCATTCATCCTTACAGGAAACTGTTTAGAATTCAGTTTTTCATGAATCTTCCACTACTTACTAACATACTTTCTGTTTGAAACTCCCTTTAAACTCTGAAATGTTTCACATCTTTCAGACATTTTAGCTATCATTCCATTTTCAAATCCCATTAAAACCTTTCAAAATATTCAACTTTATTTGAAACAAAATTACAATGCAATCCAATTAGAAAACCCTTCAAAGCTACTCATCTTCAACCTCTTCCCCCGCATTCATACATTCTCAAAGACAACAAATGGGACTTTCTTACATTAATTCTGCTTTTCTGTATCTTTTATACTTTATATACAAACACAGTTTAAAATTCATGAAAATTTCAGCCCTTCTGAGACTTTTACATTAGTGTGTATTGTGCAAAATGTTCAGAGCTAGAGTGCAGAGAAGATTCAAAATCATCTAGAAATCTTGTCTTTAACTTTAACCCTAAAAACATAAATCTGACCAACTGTGCTTATCAGGTTTTGCACAATATCCCGACTGATAGTAGTTACAGTCTGGGCTCTAGTAGCATAATCATGAGAGGTACACCTCAGCTAAGATCTCTATGAAATTAAGCCTCATCTTGAACACATTATAACATTTATTAAACTTTTCAGTACAAAAGTACAAATTAAAGCCAGAAATTCAGTTTAGCATAAGCTTTTCAGCAGTCAGCATTCGTCCCTGCAATTTCTTCAGAAAGTGCATTCTCTTGTTATCAATATTGTGCATACAGTAACTTTAAAATAGTTCCACCCTCTTCCGATAGAAGATGTCACATTATGGAACAAAAGAATAGAAACCCTGATAATGATATCATACCTAATTGGCTCATTACAGCGTCTGCTTGTCATTAAGATGTAAGATGCAATTTAAGTGACCCTGTACTTGGCCTAAGTGTCTGTGATTTGAGGTTGCTGGGAAATTTCCCGCACTGTACTTTGGAGGGTAATTGCACTGTCATCTGCACAGTGTGATGTAGAGTTAGTAAATAAACATAACCACACTGCTTCCGCAAGTTCTCAGCAAAGGTCCCTGAGTTGTTGTATAAGCTTCTCATGTTTGACACTGCTACCTGATTACTCTGCTCCGGTCCACCTATTTGTTTGCATGTGCAGAGCCACACTGAAACACACAATATTAAGACTGGATAGTGGAAAGACTTGTGGGCTGAGAGGCATTTTCTAATGTGGCTGTTCCTGTTTTTTCTGCTATTTCTTCTTTCTCTCTGTTAATGTGTTTCTCTCAGCATGGATGCTTCTCTTTCTCCCCCTCTGAAAATGTAGCTTGTATTGTTGGTGGTGGCCACAGATGTTTTTAAATCTGAACAGTGTTACACCCCGGCGCACCACAGCTTGTTGCACCGTGCCACTGTGTTGACAGACAATGTGCTTATTTACGGCATGCTAAACCAACTGTCTAAAGCCCTTAGCAGGCTCTCCCTCCCTCTCTCCCTTTCTCATAATGTCTCTCCCCCAGTTGGGCTGTTGAGTTACCAGAGCCTGTCAGGCCAGTCTGTTGTTTGTTTCCCAAAAGCAATACAACATATCTGGTTGCAGCTGGAAATATAAGCAGTTGGGTTTCTCTGGTCGGGGATGGAAATAGATTGTAAGATTTAGAGACCACACTAAGATGAGATCCATCCCCAAAGCCTTCTGTCCTGGGAACACAACGTGAGAGGAACCATAGTAAAAAGACCCAATGACAAATTAATAGTTTTAAACAGTAGAATGCAAAAATGTACATATTCAGATCTATTTGAAGTCACACGGTAACAACATATGCAATTTTTTTTCAAGGTTGCACTTGAAGCTTTTTATCATGACAGTGAACATCTGCATGACCTGGTGTCATGCTACTATTACTTCTACTGGCTGCAGAAGCAATCTTGATCCAATCTAAGTGTAAAAGTAGTGTTAAACTAATTTAGCTGATGTTAGCATTCAGCTCAAAGCACTGCTGTGCCCAGGTACGGTTGTGAGCATAACTGTAGACTCTTAATCCAGTTTCAAGTTCATCGTAATACAATACTCACATGCTATGCAGTAGGTATGTTGAAAGAGTTATGGGGTGCTACAATCGTTGCTGCCGGTCACAAAGCAATACCTTTATCAGCAGTCGGAGTAAGCCAAATCAAGTGCCGATCTTAGTTATAGCAGTCACCATTAGACTTATTGTCAGTGTTTTGTCACATGTTGTGACACTCAACTACTAGACCCTCCACCTTGGCTCAGCAAGGCTCAGACAGTGTGTCTGGGGAAATTTCACAAGACCTTCAGAAGATACCCTGTCCTTTAAGGTTGTTGATCTGAAAGTTTGTTAACCATATGCAGCAGATCATAGACCCCCATCAATCCTTCTCAATAGAATATGAGTTACCTTTTATTAAATGGTACAGATTAATCTTTGATAACCTCTGTGACAAAACAGTACGGTATACATCCAGTGAAATAATATGTTTCTACTTGTGACTTTAAATATTAATATGTTCTTTCCTGGTGTCATGTTTGAACATCAGCATATCTGAAATTAATTTTCCTTTGGCATTTACTTGTATAGCTCTGTTCCCACTGGAACTAGTTAATTTCCACTTGTACAGTTTAGTTTTAGTTTTTTTAGTTTTAGTCAAGTTTAATTTTCTGCTCATATTTTGCACTCCATGTCCTACTTGAACAATGCGTGTATATACTTTCATTTATATTTTTATATCTTATAATATTAATAATATTAGTAATATTTTTATTTGGGATATTCTTTGTTCTCTGTTTTTTCACTACCCTATTGCTGCTGTGTCAACC
>NW_023339663.1:26006207-26055220 GCF_004916995.1 Morone saxatilis | reverse complement strand
GGAATATCTTATCTTATCTTAGCTCATCCGTTTTTGTGCAACACAATTTGCTGAATGCCAAAAAGCAGCTCACCACTGTCCCAATCTGACGGCACACAGTGAAAAATGCGGGCAAAAGTGAAGGTTGCCAGAGGCTGCCAGGTTTCTAAATTCTTATTTCTAGAAAACTAATGGCAAAGTGCTAAATCCACACATTTAATATTTCTATTTTGCTGGGGGCCCCTTGATGACGTTGACCCCCAGACCCCACCCTATGAGTGAGTCCTTGTTTAGGGGACAGGCTTGTCTGCACTGATTCGAATACACTGGCATCACTCATCACCACTCATACATTTCTCAAAACAGTGTACCACAGAATTACCCGTGGGAGACCCCTTTCCTTCAAGGTTGGGCGTAGCTGGCTGAGAAAGTGGATGTACTCTGTTTCTAATCAGATATAGGGCCAATTTACTGAACAGTCAAACACTTCACTGAAGCCTTAAGAGGAGCAGGCTGTTACCTCAGGAATATGTCAGTTTTTTCCCCCAGATTTCTCCCCCTTTTACTTACTTTTGTTTGTTTTGTTTTTTTCATGTGGCACTGCTTTTTTCCAGCGTGGGCTCCCAACGCTCTTCTCCTCTCCTGTCCTGTGCTCTCGTCCTATATCTTGTCCTCATTTCAGACCTTATAATTTCCCTGCTGCTTGTATTTGTGGGACTTTCTGGGGTGTATTATTTTGGGCTGTGTCAGTGGTTGCCACAGTGGCAGGCCTCTGTTTGCCAGTCAGTCTTGTCCTTTGCGGCCCTGTGTGTGGATAGAAACAGATCAAGTGCGGGCCGACCATGTGTAAAAATGTGATGGCTTGGAATTACGATATGAAGATGAAGATAGGTCAAATTACTCAGATTTTGAAAACGTCAAGCCAAGCTCCTGATGAATGAGTGTGCTTGCAGATAGTGTTCTGTGTGTGTGTGTGTTACCGTATTAGTCAGTGTCATTGATAGTCTCATCTTTTCCTGAGTAGCTCTTCTGTATTCAGGCCTTCTGGCATCTCTCTCTACCCCCCACCAGCATCAAAGACATGAAATGCTATAGTTTAACTCACAGATGGTTCATCTAGGATTCTGAAACAGCATCTGTGATATTAGTCATCTACAGAGTTGGAGAAAAACAGTACAGTTTAGATTATACAGCTCTACAGTGAATATCACCTCAGTTTACAGGCTTTTGAAAGGGATCTGTAAGTAAGTGTTGAATCATGCTAATGATAATTTACTAAGCCCCTCCTCCAAACAAAGACTGTCCAATCATAGCTGTCATACTTTGGATTTCTTTACATGCCAAAGCATGCCAGAGTATTGGGCTGTAGTAGAAGTGATACATATTTAAAGAGTCACATAGTCCCACATGCACTGTTACCCTGAACTTTTCCAGACATTACCTGTATGAGCTGATGTGTGAACACAAATGTCCAAATTAGTTGACCCTGACATTAAATGGATTCCTAGTACAGAGTATGTGTAATGTCAGATTGAGTCCATGTGTGAATAGAGCAGGTCATTGTCTGGAGAATACACAGCGAGCGAGTGAACATGTTCATGACATTGTCTACATATTGGTTTTAGCCCGTGATCCAAAAAAGACAATATTCCTAAACAATAAGCTGTTTACATGGCTAATGAAAATGAATATGCCATTAATATTGCCATATGCATGCAGTTAGGCAAACTCCAATTAACCTGACTGTTTACGACGTACTGTACATCGATCAGCCCCTGGAGTCTGGATGAAGTTAGCTGACAGTATTTTATTTTAGCTATCTAACAATTGGCCCACATAAGCATGAAGCTAATGATAGCCAGCTAAAACTGTAATATCACAATAAATTCTTACTTTAATGTTAACTTTGACTTTGGACTCTGTGTTAGACTCTGAGTTGTGGTGGGTTCCAGTCCTTTATGGACGTCATTGGACTCCATTTATAAGCTAACGTTAGCTGTTGACACTGTAGTGGAAGTTACACTTAAATAACAGTCTGATACATTTTTTCTGTATCATTGTAAATGGATGGATCATCAACTGGGGAGGATGCTTGGACATGGGGCTTTAGCCTCGGTCTCTTAGCATGATATTGTGCATGTAGCCATCAAGTACATATTTAAGTACATATTAAAATCTGGTAAATTAACCAGATTAGTTTTATTTATTCATCATTCATTCATCCATTTGTGCCCTGTTTGTTCTTAAGTGTCAGGTTTCATATAATGGGTCCATAATGACATAAAACACGCATTTCTTGAAACCCTGTATTTGAGAGTTAGACATCTAAAGAATATTTACCAAAAGGGAAATGACAGCTATAATCATCTCACACCTTCCCACTGGGAAGAAAAAAGAGATGAATGCATATTCTTATGCCCTGTGTGTGTTTGTGTGTGAGGTGGGATTCCCCTACTTTCACTTTGAAGTCAAGGGGATCATTACATGAAAAGGGAGATGTCATCAGTTGTCAGCCAGGTGCCAGGAGTCGGGGGAGAGCCAGAGAGACCATTTCCTATCCCATCAGCACCTGGGATTTCTGTCTTTGATGACATCACATGGGCCCGTGCCAGTGGAGGTGCTAACTGCCCCGTGTGTGTGTGTTTGATGTATTACAGTGTTTGTTTCCAGGCAGAATAAAAGCCTGCTGGTCCTGTGGCACCAGGCCAGACTATTTCAGATTAACTTCTGTTCTTTAAATTTATTGTGAAATGTGTGTAAGGTATCTGTGATACACACTCCAATTCAGACACGCATTTGCACACACACAGATCATCAAACACGTTTCATTGCCCAGTAAGTGATAAACCTTAATGAAAACGACTGTAGGTGTGGTATTAAGTCAAGATACTTTTACTGTCATGGTCTGGCTGTGTCTGTGTCATTCCTAGTGTATTTAGCTGTTTTCTCCACTCCCTTGTGTTTCTGCTTTTACACACTGGACCTTTGGATCTCTGCAACATCCAAAATCATCAGCTGCATCTGGAACTGGGTGGTGACTTCATTTAATGAAGTTTTTGGTTTGACAGATTAGGGTTGGGATTGGTGGTGCTCTTCGGAACGGCATTCATAGGCTAATATATACCCTAAGATACTTTTTATGAAGTTTAAACAAAGAACACCACAACACACAATACCTCCCATCCCAGACAGCCATACAACATAACCCAAAATGGAACAGAAAATCTAAAATACAGAGAAATAAGGTAATGATTAAATAATGATAATAATAACAATTAAAGAAAATGGGGAAATAAATAAATAAAAAACAAACAACCATAAATATACATAAAAAAGTATGTTTATTAATCATATAGAATTAAATATAGTTTCTAGTTCCCTATATGTATGTGAGTTTTAGGGTAACCAGAAGAAGCCATACTATTTGGTGTATCCCATACATGCAGGTAAATAATCTAGAAAAGGTGACCAAACTTTCTGAAATAGCTCTTCTTTTCCTTTTGACACAGCCTGTAATATTTCATTTGGGAAAGTGTAAAAAAATATCTCTGTACCAGGGTAAGGGTAACATTTGGCGAGGAGGCAATTGTGCAAGAGGGTCTTCTTTCATTTTTATTTGAAATATGCCTCATTACCCTGGAAATAAATGTCCAGAATCTGGAGATTAGTTTACACTTCCAGAAGCAGTGGAAATATAAGAAATAAGACATTTTTTGTTGCCTTCAATCAATGTTTTTTATTGTGTGGTACTGAGGAACAAGTTAGTGATTTTGGAATTCAGCAAGAAAATACGTAGTATTCACAATGCCATTTGTGTCATATGTGTAATTTAAAGGAATCAAAAGAAGACAACATATTTCCTGTGTTTTCTGTTGAAATTTGTATCAGACCAAGACATTGGCATCAGTTGGCACCGGTTGCCCCTTTAAAGGGAACAGTTTGATCTTACTTCACTGTGAGAAGACAGATACTGGTCTTCTGTACCCAGCGGGACACAAGGGGAACTCATCAAGCCAGAGGGAATATGGATTAGATGATTCTTGGTCCCACATTGTTTAAATAAGCTGGCATGGACAGCTACTAGCAGGAAAAAACAGATTAAACAGAGATTGTAGCTAATATTATTTTGGCAGAGATGTGTCTCTGGATGTGATCAAAGCTTAAATGAAGTGTGTAAGACACTGCTTACCATGTGGTAAGTCTACTAAGACCAACATTTGTGTACAACCTGTTGAAAATTACAGAGATACATAATTTCTTCCTTTCAAAATAAAAGCCAAACATTATAATTCCCCAGCCGTAAGTGCTAGAAACATGGGACCAAGTCCTACTTAGCATTAGGGATTGATTAAAACTAAAGAGAATATGTATGCATTTCAAAGTTTTTTTCAATTGCTCTGCTGCTCAAGTGCTGATCGAGCCAATTTCTATTACCCAGCTAATGAATGTTGGTGGGGCACATATTTCCAACACTCCCATCTAAATAAACTCAATTTATTTGTCTCATAAGGTACTTTTAACAATGTTTTGACAAGTAATCAATAAATAAAGGTCAATGTAATAAAACTAAGAAGAGTAAATCAATGACAAGGTATTTGATCTACAAAACTACTGTTAATTGTTAATTTGTTGTTAAAGTCAGGGAGGCCCATTTGTTGTCCACTTTAACTGCACTACATGAACACACAAATGAACAAATGTAAACAAATTTTACCGTTTACAAGTCTATTTTTTGAGTTTACTGGTCACACTCACTGCCTGCTACAAGAAGAATGCACATAGAACTGAACACTATTTTCACTCTTTTTAATTTTTCTTTCTCGAAATTTCACATTCTTATATTAATGTCTTATTTTTTACAGCACACACTGCTCAAAGTTTATATGTCTCCATCGGTGGATTAGATGTACAGCCTAAACTCGTCCAGTAGCCAAGCATAGGAAGTTTCCAACTGTTGTGACGAGGCTGAGCAGAAAGATGACTGGGCGATGTTTTAATACGCTGTTTAATTCCCATTAGATACGGTCTGGTGCTGCCCTGGGGTTTCACTGTATGTGGCAGGCTTCCCACACACACATACGCAAAACACACGCATACATACACACACACATACTGCACTGCCCATTTTACAGAGCTGATGCTATGTTATTGTGAAAAATCTCCCTGATCTGTATCAAAGGGTTCCTTCTTATAGGGTTGTTGTGATGAGGCAGTAGCCCAGTAAATCAGCCTACAGCAAACAAAACACAACAAAGACGAGAAAGTTGTTTCAGTTACAGTGGAAGAAAGCCCTTTTGCCATCACAGTACCCTAAATTTGAGAAAGTGAAAGTGTGTTAATGTGTGTTGATGGACACTATTGTCCTACAATACAATGCAGAACAAAAATTGAGTAGTTATTCAAACACGACTGTGCTTAGAATGCCAGGGACATACTATAAAATGAAATATAAAGCAATAAATCTTAGAGAATTTTTTTTCTCATTGGTCAGATAAATCTACAGTATTTTTGTCACAATATGTCTTTCCTGTTAAGTAGCTACATTAATTTTTTATATATGATGAAAAAATGATTTACTATAACAATTGTATATAATACATCCAGCATAATATTAAAATGTATGTATATCCTTTTATTCAGGTCGCAAAATAGACAACAACTTTGTATCTACTTAAATTGACTTTGAAGGACCGGTCTGTAGGATTGAGTGGTCTCTAGTGGTGTAGTTGTAGATTGCAACTCATTCGTTGCACCCTCCCTTTCCAAGCGCGAGGTTGAAACTACAGTGGCCACAAAACGTGGAAAAAAATAAATAAATAAATAAAAATAAAATAAATAGAACTAGTTTTTGGTAGGTTTTTTCTGGGCTACTGTAGAAACATGGCAATTTAACATGGCTGCCACCACGGAAGGTGACCCGCAACATTTGTAGATATAAAGGCTTCTTCTGTATGCACATGGAAGGGCAAGGAGCTCCCAGAACAGAGCCATACTATCAAATATAACATTCTGCTTTTGGAAATAAAGTTTTCTTTTAACAAAAGTGGTCCTGACTGAACTGACATTCTTCAAGGAGAGACCATGTGCACCCTCTTCTCCATATGTAAGAATCATTCAAGACTACAAAGATACCTTAAAGACACAGAGCTCTTGAGCTGAGATTGGGGGTGATAGCAGGCTTTTTGTCTTGTGTGTGGCCATTTAAAATAGCTATTACACTTCTTCCATCAGACATGGCTGGACAACATGGTGTAAAAACGTATTTGTTTCACGCATACTGAGAATGTAAAGGTTCCCTGTCTTGTTTACGTGTGGTAAAGTGTATTGCAGCAGAAGTATGGAAATATGTATAATAATAACGGCATCATTTCAGTGCTTTCAAACCATGGCTTTGAAAGGCAGCTAGAGGTAAACACTTTCAGGCCCAGCCATCCAGGATTAAAACCCATCTGTTGTTTTAGAAATACCTTCTTACACACCATGTTTTCATTCCATGCTCCAGTTACACCCTGCTGTCATTAATACAGTATACAGTACGCAAAGTATATATCAAATTTAAAATGTTTGTGAGATTCTGCTCAGCCACAAAACCACTGACTGACTCACTGTTTTCCTTGCAAAATCTGTAAACATTTCATTCTAAAACGCGTTCCTTGCAATAAATCCAACCACTGCTTTTCAGATATCAACTCAACTTTATTTTTGCCTGTACTAGATCACACAGAGACACAAACACAAACAGGAATTGTCAAGAGATGACTCAATAGTGTATTTGGCCAAGTATTGTGTCAGTGATGAGAAGGATGACGGTTAGGCTGAAAGGTATAAACTATGCTAATGAAAGAAAATCCAAGCAGCTGTCAACCCCTCCCCTTATCCGCTCACCACTGAAAATAGAGAGCCCTTAATAAACCCTTATTGGAGCATAATATTTACAAGGCTGACTATAGGGGTAATCCTTTGATATCTTAATGCTCCTAAAGAAGAGGGCAAGCCTGAGCTGGAGATGAGAGGAGGCAGATTTGGTGGAAGAACCAGCAGCTGCAAGTAAAGTCCTAGAAATAAAAAGTTGACATTGGACAGTCAGCCCACTCTGCTTATCCTTCAGACAATAAAGGTTTTTCACACTGAAGCTACCAGGCAAATTATTCGATAGCCAGACACACCAAGCAGTTTATAATAAAAGTATTTACTTGCAATGCTGGGCTCGGTTCACAGGTAAACAGTCCAAGAAGGCAAAGGCATCCAAACTCGCTATGCTAAGGCCGGGTCAAGGTACACAGCAGACAAGATCTAAATATTACTTGGAACATACCAAGGAAAAAATTGCTGGAACGCTAACTAGGAGGAGCTAAAGACATTCGAAAAAGAAAACCGGAAGACCTAGGACTGCGGATACAAACAAATGCAACCCTGCATGTAGGTTTGCCAGCTCTCGCTCATACAGTTTTGTGAAACAGCTGCTTCCATCATCATATCGTTGTTAAAATATCCGTGTATTTGAATGATCAGATGAGATGAAGTTGAAGAAAAATTAGACAATCCTTTGTGCTTAACAAAGTTGTTTGCTGCTTTGCTGGCTCCCATTTATCGCCTTGTGCACTAATACGCTTAAGATGAACATCCAATCAGAGATTTCTCAAGCCGATGGCCCCCGATGTCGATTCAACATGCTCAGTCGTCCGGAAGAGTCGCAGACGAGGGCCAGTGAGGGCCAACGGTGCAGAACATACCGCAAAAACATTGGCCGACTGCCGGCCATCTGCCCGGTGTGTCAGGGCCTTTAGACAAACTAGTAAACAAGGGAGAACAAAGACTAAAAGGCAGGAAGGTAATGAGGGACTGAAACAAATCAGGGCAGGGTAGGTAATCACACAGGTAAGAAACACACAGGGGCAGGAAGTGGAGTATCTGAAACGAGGGACAAAAGTGAGTACAACAAAATAAAACAGGAAATAATTACTGACATCTGGAAACAAGGAAAACAACAACCTTAAGCAGGAGATAGGGATGTAACAGGTTTATGACCTGTGTGTGCGTCTGTATTCATATGCATGCAAGTGCGTGTGTGTACGACGGAAAACATATATCTACATGAGCACATACTCATGTAAGTGGAGCAGCATTACCTCATTCTATTTCCCCCAGGAACTGCAGGTAAAGAATAACAGAGGGCGTTTGTCTTGTGTCACACGGCGCCCTGGCGGCCTGAGATACCTGCTTAATGGCTTTACACAGACAAAGAGTTGCAGGCGTCAGGTGACAGGTGATAAAAAGAGCTAATGTTTGGCAAAACCTCCCAGTCAGCACTATTCCATTCATATCTAGGTCTATTCAGGACATCTGGAGCTGACTGCCTTTCTTTTTTACCTGCCTCCTGTTAAAGGGTGAGGCACCGGGGACGGCTGACAGTAGAAGCCTTCAGGTTACAGCACCGTCCTGAGCATCGCTTACGACAGCTCGGCTTGTGGGAAGTGAACATTGAGCACACAGACACTGACATCCACCGAAGAGGAAATTAAATAAAAATTCTTGCCTTGAGTCAGGAAAGCATGTTATTAGTCTTTCAATCTGGAAAGTTTTTGCTCCACCACTTGTCACTCATCTTGATGAGGTATCTTTTAAATAGTGTGGGTTCATCTAGCAATGATATTGTCTCCAAAAAATGTCTGGAACATGGAGCTTAAATTAACAGCCAAGTGGGAAGTTTGCAAAGATTCTATGGACATGTTGTGGACTTCAAGCTGGTTTTATCTGTGAAGGAGAAATCTCTTTCAACAGCTTAATTTCAAGCTTTTATTAATGCTAAATAGACTAAAATCTGAGGGAAGTAACTTTAATATACAGGACAGAGACAGGACACTCTCAGTTTAGAATGTGGATATATGAAACACTATAATAGGGACAACAACCAGCAAACCATTGCAAGGGTCACATTTTTTATGAGAGATAAAATAAGGGAATGGTAATGACATGATTTCCATCATGGTTTTGGGTGAGTAGAAAACCAAAGTAAAGCATTGACTGGCCACATCCACCAAGCCTAAGAGACCCCTGATATGTTTCTCACAGGACAGAAACAACAGTGAATACTTGACTAACATTGGGCAGGTGTTTAGTTAGCTCCAAATGAACTGCCATGTTGCTCTGTTTCTGCTGCTGTTGTGTTTTTGTAATTGCCTACTAACAACACATAAGTGTTTTATGATCTAATGCCACTGTCAACAGGGAAAAATGATTGTTAGCCTTCCAATACTGTTACAAAGCCCTTTTGCAAAAATAAAGCCAGCAGTGGTTTTGGTTTGGTTATGTTTGGGTAGGAATACAACTTGGTTGGATGGATCAAGGGTTTTTATGAATTGCTACTTGATTAAGGATAGGGGACCTTCGTTATCATATAAATATAATAACTACTTGGTTAAAGTTGGGGTGTGATTGTAGGCATGGTTAAAAGAAACTAAGGTTGACTTTTGGCAGGAAGCAGGTTGACATGACAGGTTGACTCATTCAACCATCCTGACTTTTTAACGTTCAACCTCTGTTCAACAACACTTATAATTCCTATGACAGCTTGGGGTCTTTTCACATAGAACGTAAACGGAATTGTTTTGGGAACATTTGTTGAAACCATTTAGGGATGGCAGTGTTAGCAGGTTGGTGTTAGCATTTAGCTCAAGAGCTGTTAGCATGGCTGTAGACTCTTCATCTTGTTCTTGGGAGGATGGTCTCAAATTAGGCAACTCAATTTTAAGTCTTCCAGTGGTTGTCTTTCTGCCCCCTATGGTAAAAAGGCAACAACTCACATGGTCGTAAAACTTCTATGCCCCTAATATTTATTATTTTAAAGTGAGAGGTGAGATATTGCTGTTTAAACTAGCTTGCGATAAGTCAATGGTGAGACCAGTAAAAGGAGGGAGTGGAAGATAAGCCAGACTGGTGGAAGACAGAAGTGGTGAATAATTTGTGGACTCAAATCATTTACAAGTCAGCAGTATGTGTGAGGAGCCGTATATCTGTGTCGTCTGAAACCATCTCTCCTTGTGTACTCAAGAAAGCTTTACAGACAGTAAGAGTTTTATAGCTTTATAGCAGTCACCCCAAGTAAGATCTTTGGTGGGAACTCTGATCTTTGAAATATAAAATTAAAGCTATCTGTACTCCCAAGGATCTTTTGACTTGTGCTGTTACAGTATGAAAGAAAAGAAATAAAGCAGATGTGTCCAGAGACATATTAATGTGTCAGACCACTGCCTGTACAACCACATACTGTACACCAGATATGTCCTCCTCTTAAGCCTATAGGCCACACTTCAAGAGTCTGTTTTACTCTGTTTTAGACTATGGACATCATGCTATTTATTATATAATCTGTGATTATCTGTATTTCAAACCAATTATTATTACTTTAATTATACTTTAGGGTGGAATATATGTAACCGCTGTCATCTGTCTCATATTTGTTCCTGCTTGAATATCAGCTGTCTTGAGGCAATTTATACCATTTTTAAACTGATTTAGTGTTGAAGTTTTCCATTGTCCCTATTGCCTGAATATCCACATTGTCATTTATCTAGGCTGTGACTGCTTACAGTAAAAACAGATTCAACCAGCTACTTATATGTGCCGTGTGAAATATTTGACCACCAGTGGCGCTGTAGAGAAATGTTTTTATGAACAGGTTCCTGTATTTTTTGTTTGTTTTTTCGAAGCTACACATTACAAATGTGTAGGGCCACATAGAACTATTTTTTGCTGGCTGCAGTGGGTGATACCTCCCAAGCCTGACAAGTGCATGCAAGACTTGTTGGAAAAGCATCTTACAGCTGTCAAATGACATTTTCAATTTTTACTATTAAAGTGTTTAGGGACAAGTGTGTAGGATTTAGTGGCATCTAGTGGTGAAGTTGCAGATTGCAACTAACAAAAAAACTCACATCTCTACTTGACGACCTGGGAATGAGAACAGTGTGTAGGTGTGTAAGATAAACTACAGGGGCAGCAAAACTGGCCCTATCTACAGCCAATGTTTGGTTTGTCCATTGTGGGCTACAGCAGAAACACGGTGGTTCAACATAGTGGCCTGCACGGAAGGCAACCAATAGCATCGGTAGATAAAACCGACAGCTCAAGGTAATGAAACACAACTTCTCATTTTCTGGTGATTATACACTAATGAAAACATACATATGAATATTATTTTCCATTTCTGCCAGTAGATCCTCCTGAATGTTACACACTGGACCTTTAAGAAAATGTAGAATTGTTCATTGTAATCCTGTCATAGTGATAAAATGCTGAGCACTGCAGATTTTCACCTATCCTGCTGTGGATGACGGTTTAGGACATGCATCGGTCAACAGTCGAGAAAGTGGTTGCAGAATATTTTCCATTGTTTGGTATAGAAGTGTTTGGTTGACCTTATTTTGCACAGGAGTTTGGAGCAGCAGAGCAGCTCACGGATGTGGCAGAAGAAAAAAAGTGAGACCAAAAATATATAAATAGTGGTGAGGCTCTTCCTCAGTGGACATGGCTGAAGAGAGAGTTTGTTACAACAAATAGTCGGTATTGTCTATACTGGACTAGTTAGTTAAATTTACTTCCTTGTATTTACATATTTTTATAGTATACTGTAGTTAGTGACAATGTACTGTATCCTACATTTTTAAACTTCAAGTAAGACCACAGAGGAAGACCGCAAACCAATGCAGAATGTAAACAGTGTAAGTTTAAACATTTGCAAATGTTGTATGAGGTGGGAAATGTATACAACACTTTTGTTAGACCTTCAGGACATATACAATTTATTTTGTATTAGTTTTGTGTAAGAAACATAGACTGTAAACAAAACTATGTTTGTTTCAGCTCCAAAGGGTACTTCAGTATCAGTAACTCCTCCTTTCTCTCTGGCTCTTATTTCAATTCCTATTTTTCCAGGCATGGCGAAGCAGCTTAAAAGGACCGTGGGGCTTTGATGAGTCTAACAAGGATCCGTCTTTCATCAGCAACTATACAGACACTCACACAAACACACGATATTCTGTTTCACAAAACTATTAGAACACCTTCGGAAAAATGAGAGCATCTAATATGGTTGGTTCTTCCTTCCCGTCTACAGTGTCTGCTGAAAGATGCTACCCATTAACCTGTAACAATAACAAATGTGTGATAACCTTTTAATGTCCTCACTAACAAAAAAGCAATGGAAAAAATATTTCTTTGCATTTTGTATTTCCTTGCTGCAAAATAACAGACCCCACTGTGTTTTCAAACATAAGCGGGTTGAGACGTCACTTCATGGTAAATGTAAAGGTCAACATTCAGGAGGATGTATTCTATAATGGAATATAATATTCATAGGAATGTTAGTGTTTTTGTTGCTGTTCACTCCCTTGAGAGGGAGTGGGTCCTCTCTATGGAGTCTGCCATGTTGAACCACCATGTTTCTACAGTAGCCATGAACCAACAGACCATACACTGGCTCTGTGTTTTTTGTGAGTTAGGCTATTCAAATGCTTGTAATCTGCAACTTCACCACTAGATGTCACTGAATCCAACACCCTGTCCTTTAAGTATGAAAAATCATGTCATTTTTTTTTAATACAATTTTAAATCTATTATCTTAGCATCGCTTCCTTCACTATCACTAAAGGAGCTTTACACATGTAGGTGATTAAAATTAAGCAAGCAGCATTCTGAGCCTGGATATACAAAGAAAGAAAGAGGATGAAGGTGCAGCAGCTAAAACAGAGAGTGAGAGTGAGGCCGGTGACAGCAGCAACAGAGAAAGTCTGCCTCAGTGAGTCACTTCAAGGCTGATGGGATAATGAGGTCCGGCCAGGAGCCCCAGACTTGCGGTTCAGTGTTTTCCACCGTGCTACAAACACAACGTGACAACTGGCAGCACTCATCTCTCTCCATCTGGGATGCGCCGCCTGCCAATGTCCCTCCTGTCTGCCCTCCCCCTCCACATCCACCTCCACACCAAACCCATCTCAGTCAACACATGGCCCACTGTCTGTTGGCTTGCCATCAGCGCAGGACCATTGGCCTGGCCCTCCATACTGGGATTTCCCATAGTCAGCCCTGGTGTCCCCCTTCCTCATATCCCCTTACCCCACCCTCCTCCTGCAGACCAGGTCAAGCCCACTCACTTCCTGGGGGGACGTGACAGAGTGCAGGTCTGTAGCTGTGCTGTCATGGCACAGTGAAATAGGCTAATTGCTGCTTGCCATTCCTTTTCTTAACACCACTGATTGATGCAATTTCTGTTGAGACCTTGGGTCAAGAAAGACCTAATTTGAACTCTGAGATTTTACCTTGACGCTAGCTTCTTACACATATTTTTCCAATCAGATTTGGTTCCCTGTACAGTGTGGATAACATCAATCTGTTTTTGCAAATGTGCACTGTAATCTGTTACAGAGTCTTAAATAATAGCTGACTGGATTAAACAATGCATTTGAAAGTCTTGTCAAGTTGTATAGAAACATATTTTTAATTAATCAGAATGCTGACAAGGACTGTGGGAGGAAACTGGAGCACCAAAAGGAGACACATGCAAAAGTGGGGAAGTGTGCAAAATCCACATAGAAGGGCTCCAAACTGCCACCCAGACATGGCATGTAGATTAGTGGTCAAAAAATTGCCAATAAATGTGAATGTGTACCTGCAGTGTGTGTTAGCCATATGATAGACAATGCTCAGGGTGTCTTCCACCCCTCACCCAGCCCATCCTGAGACCCCCACAACCCTCAGTGGTAAAAACTGGTTTAGAAAATGAATTGATGGATGGACTGATGGATTACTGATACTAATGAACTCAAATTGTAGTTCCCATGTGAGCTATGTAGGTCATTTTTGTGTTCAGAACAATTAGAGTTCTCTTTTTTTTTTTTTTTGAAAATCAAAAGACTTCCATGCAACAACAACAAACTGCTGCCTCA
Source organism: Morone saxatilis (assembly GCF_004916995.1). NCBI lineage: Eukaryota > Metazoa > Chordata > Actinopteri > Moronidae > Morone > Morone saxatilis. Next base: position 26,041,298 of record NW_023339663.1, on the reverse strand, counting down.
AAAATGGAAAGGAGGAGTCAAAATGGACTAATTAGGGACACAGTCTATCTTTGTATGGAAGGCCTGCTTTCAGTTTACAACAGTGGGAAAGAACTTGACTCCTGTATAGACTGAGTATTTATTTGCTAGATGGCACTGCAAATATCCACTTTAAAACCAGATAAGTTAATTTAACTCAAAATGTGTTGAAACTGATTACACTGAAAATTTTAAGTGGCTTTACTAATTTTATATAGCATTGACTTAATTTTGAACTGTGACAACGAAATACAAGTAGTTAATCAGGAATGTTTTTGTAACTTACAAAACTAAGTTGGTGTCACTTAAAATTGTTAGTAAAAGCTGCTTAAACATCAATGTTTTTTAACTTAAAAAATTTGTTTGTGTTACTTTTAACAAATTTCTATGTAATCCGTTTCAACATTCTTTTTTGAGTTAAAATAATTTATTGGATTACAGTGTATCAGAAAGAATCAATGTATCCTGTAATTAAATATAAAATGTGTATTATTATTACATTTCTCTTTCTTGTAGTGGCTGTAGTTATTAAACTTATATTCAGCTGGATCAGAAGTTGTTTGAAGGCACTGCATGTGACTCCATGACTCATGCTCTATGTGTCATATGGAAATAGACAACAGTATGTTATTGGGCTAAAATTCTAATTTCAGAATTACAGCTCTTGAAGCACAAATTCAAATGAAACAGCAACAACCAGCATTTCTTCTTCTCTTTTAAGTGGCCTCAGAAAGAAGCAGTGTCCTGACCACGTCAGAGGTGATGCACGTTGCACAGAGTGTTACTGTATCAGCCACAGGAGAAGCTGTACGAGCAGCTCAGCCCCAGGCTGTGCTAGTGGTCAACAGCCACAACCTCTTTTCTCCCCAAGAGAGCAACAGACAGACACAGAGACGGATGGACGACCCAAAATTACAGCTCAACCGGCATTTTAAGGATAAACATCTCTTGTAAAAATACACCAAGCAGCCAGGAGCAGCAGGTTCACCAGGGCGCGACGGGGGGAAGGCACGTTGGCTGGCTGTATTTAGAAGCTGTCTTTCCAGGCATAATCTCATCCTCTGACTTCTGCACTTGGATCTCAATTTGTGGCTTCTCTGACGGGCCGAGGGTGGAAGGGCACCCTTTGATGTATTTATAACTATGTATTGCTTGTTTGTAAAATGTGCCACAAAGTAAAAGGGAAGCAGAGAGCATAAGAGAACTTTGAACCACAGGGAGGTCATTTATTTCATGTTAAATGGTGTCTCACTGGCAAGACGATCATAGCATGAGAATTAGGATGTAAAGTGCTGTATCAGGCAAAATAAGTCTTTGGGAAGCACCAGTTTAAAAAAGAAGATCTGTTGGGGCACTGTGAAGAGCTAAAGTTGGTTAAGTCTCTTATGCTGACAACGTTTTTAATCTGTCAAGCATCTGTGCTTCACCTGACACAACTTCAGACAGACGTCCATGAGTGATCACTTTCTGACAGCCAAAAGTCAAACACGTTGAGGTGGGAAGTCAAGTGACCCCTCTGACCCCTTCTATCTGAACCAGGGCCCTTGTTGTACTTTGTCAGTCCTGGCCCCCTCCAAGGGCCCCATTGTCTGGGGGCGGGAGCTGGAAACCCTCCCCTGTCTCTGGCCTCCGTGGCTGGACAATGGGCAAAGACAAACCCCTGACACCCCGTCCTCCAAGGGGACAGCATGGGATTATTGCTGGCGATGTTGACTTTTCTATCTCCTCTCTTCTCACTGGTGTGTGTGTGTGTTGGCGTATGTGTGTGTGGGTAAGCCAATTTGTTCTTTCAATGAAAAGAAAAACACAGAAGGAAATACAGCGAGGGAGAGGAGAGGACAAAAGATGGAGGGCCTCAATGATGAAGTGACCTGAAGAGAGGTGAGATCATTTCAAATGGGATTACACACACACACACACACAAGCTTCATTGTCCCCACCCAACTCAACCTACACAATACAGAGCAGGATATTGCTGCACCATGCAGTCTTTTCACTATGTGGTCTCAAGCCTGCTGAGTTGACAAAAGCTAAAGCTCAAGGTTTTTTAGGGTCTGCAAGCACAGAAAGTTCTCTTACAGTCAGAGATGAAGCAAAGTAGTAGAATATGCAGACAACCATTTTCTGTGCATTTCTTCAAACAAAACAAGTGCTAATAAAACTGTCAACAGGTGCACATGAGATTGTTGCTGTGTTATTTGCAGACGGATTTAAGAAAAAAGAAATACGCAGTACACACACTTCTTCATGATCTGCATGCAGCCCCAGGGTTAGCATAATGAATCAAGCAATAGATCAAGATAGATAGCAGCACCAGGCAAGAAGTGTTCATGTTTACTTCCCTGCTAAGGGAAACCCCCTCCTCCACTCTTCTTGAGTTTGGGTTTGCGTCTATAAGACAATGAGATGCTGTGTTCTAATGTATATGAAAACAATATTCAAAACGTCAATCATGGGGCTGCAGCATGATAGAATTATTTTGCACCCCAGGGAAGCTTGTCATAAGATTTATTTTTCATATTTAAAAATAAATAGTTTTCCACTCTAGGTTGTGCAAACAAAGTGACATGATTATTACAGATGCATCATGTAGCGTCATGTGGTGTGAATGACGTCACAAAGTTGGCAGGCAGTTACACTGAAGCTTCTGTGGTAGGACAGTATGCTGATGAAGCTTGGCGGTGACAGTGAGAAAGACTTCAAAACGTGAGCGGTACAGTGCTGACTTGTGCAGGATGGACATGGCGTTCACAAATTGCCAACCTGAATTGAAGGCTTGTGCGGCAAGAAAACAAAGTGCCAACTGTTAGCCTACCAACGGCATGGTAAACAATGAAGACTGCTATATTTTCCACCTGGCTCTGCATGGCTGAATCCTAGTGGAAAAATTACTGTGCTGACTTTGACATTTGGAAGTTGTGAAGAAATGGATTTAACTTGTCGGTTGCATAATAGCGCTTTACATGTGGTGACTTTGCTATTTAATAGCTGTTTATTCTCAACAAGCAGTCTTCCCACAGCTTCAGCCACCTGCAACTCTTTGATCATCAGCTGATAGAGATTCAATATTCAGCATTTTCCCGCACTTGTCGATACACAACGTGTGGCATGCCAGCAAGACCAAATGGATTGCAGCCAGAGAAAATGCCTAGGAGTGGTCAACACTGCAATAAACTACTGTCAGAACAAGCCTTTGCTCAATTGCCAAAGATAAAGTCTTTGTTTAAAATCCTGTGGTTCAAAGGGTGGCAGTGGATTCTGACAGGGCGTGACTTCCTGAGGATATTAATGATAACAAAATTAAGAGGTTCAAAACAAATAACAGGCTGTGTTGGCCAAAAGGACTACATTCAAAAAACAATAAAGGCAGGTGATTCTCAATTCAGAAAATGTAGAAACATTGAGCTCCAATTCAACACAGATGGTTGTGTTTGTTTTAATTCTGGAGTGCCAATGGAGTAGCAAACAGGACTCAACACATTTGTTTGGGATGGGTCCTGACATCTACTCTTTAAGAAAAAAAAAGTAAAACTATTATACTTCCATTTAAATCCTAGTTATAGTGAAATAAACTTCTTGCCTATTGCAAATGTGTTCAATGAGTGAGAAAAACAAGAATTACATGAAGCTGATATAATCTGATGCAGGCAGTACTGTAACAGCGAACTAGTACAGTGGGAAAGGTCTTGGGGATGAAGTGTCGACATTTGCCTTCAATCTCTAACAAAGAAGGTTCATGATGTCCACACTAATGTTGATCACCTTACTATTGATGGGATCTTCAATAAGATGATCGTCAACCTGACAGATTTCCATAGCTCCATAGGTGCTTCCTGGTAGTCTAGGGCTTTAAAATGTTTACTAACATTTTCAGATTTGTAGAATTTGTCCTCAAAGTAATCTAAACCATCATTCACTTATCAGTGTCTGATAAGCAGTCAAACGTGGATCTATTACGACCATCTTGCCAATCCTGCTTCTTGCATTGTTTTATCCCAGTAAGGCTGCATTTACAGCACCATTAGCCCTTTTCTGTTATTTTAATGAGACCACTCTTTAGTCCAGCAAAAAAACAACAAGATAGGTTTGTCCAGCAACACAGTTAAACCTGACACAAAGCAATGCAACGTAATCTGACTGTGTTGGCCAATGACATGCTCATACATGACCTTGTAGTGCAAATGCCATTGAGATGGAGGATAAAATGCTTGCTGTGGTGATAGAGTTTCCAAATCTTATTCATCTTGGGACAGTATATGAGACCAAGCAAAAATGTGTCTGTTGAAAATGTGCAACATTTCAGGCCTGATCCTTGCCAGATCATGGTTGTAATGAACACCTTGTTGTCTGCCAAAAGAGGAAGGGGATCCAATACAGTATAGACCTATGTGTACTTATTGTTTTTATAGAACAAAATCTGAAACCACCATTGTGGCCAAAGTCATTGTGTAATTATTACACAACCTTTTGAATAAGTTGTTTTCACAGTTAATTTCATATTCTGTTCTATAGGAATTATGTAGTTTATGTCTCTGCTGGAGAGCCAATCTAAAAGTCTTAGAAGGTTTTATAACAAGAGAAATGTGTCTTTTCCTCATCTGTAAATCACTGCAATGCTCTGAGCAGAGGCAGCTGTAAAAGCACACTTAACAGATGAGTTCTCAATTAAGATTCCACAGCCGATTCACTCCCAGTTTAACACCAGCGCTGAGACACCCACAGACTCTTGAACATTAAAATACTGCATGATGTTGACCCTTTTTCATCGAGTCATTACTTTGCCATTCACCCTTGTTGATGTAAAGTACGTCAACATAAAATCTGACACATTTTAATTCAGATTTAGGGGGAATTCAGAGGATGTTCAGTGAGTTATTGTTGTGGAGGAACATTGAGGATTTAAGGGTTTACTACATTGTGGGAGGTTTCTTCTCTCCCGTGGTTTGGGCTGAAAGTGATTTAATATCAGTATCAAAGAGACAGAGAACTGAGGCCCATTCATACGAACTGCAGCCAAGTCAACTACAGGAAGAAGAGGTCTTCTCTCTTCATAATCTTCCATAGGGTTGACTAGTGAAGGTAATGTAGCCATCAGTGTGACAATGGCTCATTTTTTATGTTGCAATAAGAGCCCTGTAACCAGGGGTAGACAAAGAAATGCCATAATCTAGCTGCAAGCAGCTTCATCAGTGTAATTTTATATTCTTTATCACCATATAAAGCATCTAAACTCATCCAGAAGCTACTATTGTCTACTCTCACCTTCCAGAAGTCATAAACCGGACATATAATTGCTTTCTAACCAAATGTGTCACATTCATTTCTGCATAGCCAACGGTCCAAAGAAACACAGGATATTGGAGGCAGCCATCATGCGTACATGCATAGTTAAAAGCAAGTATATCTCTGGTTATAGGCTCCCATTGTCTTCAAAAATACAGCACAAGCAGCTCACAGCAACCAAATGCTATGTTGCTAACATTATGCATCATTTTAAATATCACATATATTGTACTTTTTGTCCTAAAAATTAGGGGTGTAAAGATCAGCTGATACAAGTCAGAAATTGGTTTAAACATCACTGATGCGACTACAGTGGTATATGTACACCTGGATCGATCTAAATGTACCATGAACCCGTTGATGCTCTAATTCTAAAGTTATGAATCAGTTCACTGAAGCTTTGCTGCTAACAGCGTCTCGTGAAGGAAGAAAGGTCAACGCAAGGGTCTGGCGAATTAGAGCGACGAGAATAATGTTAGAGGAGTGTGGCTTGCGAGCTCGGTACATAAAAAAACATGACCAACATGATTTGCAGTGCATCATCAAATTAAAATTTTAAACTTTGAAAGATATTTGGATTATATGAGAAGGAAGGACAGTTTAGCCATTTCTAAGGGCTGTTGGACAGCAATTAAGTACAGCGGTAGCACGATAAATCTGAAGACTCACCCGGTGAGACGGCATTGTGACACCTATGCAGGCAATGAATCTAGATATATATCAGCTCCTCTAAGAAAGAAGAAATGCACACCCCACTAACAATAGTTAATAATGCAACAATCACGGCAGCTGCAACCATATCAAAAGCAGTTATGTTCTGCCCAATTTAATGTGTAGTTAGTGATAATTGAGTTTTTGGCCACTTGCCCCAAGTGCAATAAACTGCAAACACAACTTTTACATTATATCACTTCATAAAGCTGTATATGATGCCTGGAAACAACACTGCTAAATTTATTTAATTTGTCGGTTAACCGACTCATTTGGATTAGACAGTTCATGCACAGTAAAGTTAGTTTTATACTGGTTAAAGCTAAAAACTGCAATGGCTCAACATGATGTATTACGTTAGTCAGAGCAGCAATATGTATCTCCGAGCTGAGAACAATAGCATCCTCTGACTTCTGAAGGATGAGGCAAACATGACAGTAATAGCTTCTGACTGTGACAGATGCACTGGTGGCTTTACAGATCATGGTTTCTGATCTGTGCTCCTGTCCACAAAGAAGCGACATGTCAGCGCAACCAAACACCAGCGACAGTAAATAATGACAACAAGGGCAACGACCACGCACATGAGCTCATCCTTTTGACAAGCCTCACCCACCCTACAGTGGAGTGGCGGGGAGCCTCAGAGTGGTGACACGGCTCTTCTAGTCATCTGTTACAATAGAGGCCTAACTCGTTTCGTCTGATCCCACCGGCCACTTTCAACTGCTGCCAGGGCCACAACAAGCCAGCAATCCTCAGTGTGCAAGTGTGTGTGTGTGTGTGTGTGTGTGTGTGTGTGTGGGAGGGGGCGTTCATGTATGTGTGTATGTGTGTGTGTGTATTAGGTGGGAGTCCAGCAGGGGAAGAGGGTCTCTTGTCTCTCAATTTTCCGCCCTGATTGGAGTGAATGAGTGACCATTCTTTGCTCAGCTGAATCTCTCCATCCTTCTTTCTTTGAGTTCACAGTGTGGAGGCAAAATGACACACTCTTACAGCTCTAGACGTGACATCATCCCAGGTCTGATGCTTGTTTACATGCCAAGCCACTGCTGACTATTAGCCTTTAAAAAGATTTTATATTTTAAATTTAATGTTGTGATATTATCTTCTGCTTAATCAGTTTTAATGGAGTTGTTATGCCAATAGGCTTTTTCAAAGGACAGGTGTAGTTAATAACATTAACGATAGCAGCCATTAAGTTCAGTTATGAATGATTTCGGTGTTTTTCAAAATGACTGCTGTGAAAAAGGGTCCACATTTTCTTACTAAATGTTTCTTCTTCATTTTCCAAAAAAACATACAGCTTATAAAGTTCCCCTCACTTTAAAAAAGTTTTTGTATTGTTTTAGAATCTTTTTGTAAGGCAAGCCCTTTTGAAAAATTGTCCTCTTACTGTCCAACCACCTTAGTCCTGATCAAAAATGTCTATATGCCTGCCAGTGAAGACAAACATGCATATGCAAAGGTTTAGATAGCATTTCTACTTTTGTTAGTTTAAAGAGAAATGCATGTGTAAGAAAATTACTAATATTTCAGGTCTGGTGTGTAAAGACTTTTAGAATTGACAGGAGCAGGTTTTCAGTCAGAAGTGGACACTAAAAGTTTAGGTATTCAAGCCATGATGGGTCACCTTTTGTTTTTCAGCCATTTGTGTAGCCGCAGTGTTGTGAACAGCCTAATCTGTTACACTTAATCTTTAACCTAACACAGTCTTATGTGTGAGGAAGTGAAGAAGCCAAGCTCAGCCTGTAACTCCCTCATAAAGCAGCCTGCATCTGTGTAACTTATAAGCTCACGTTTCAAGTTGAACATGTAGACCCGCTGCTCACTAATGCATTACATCTAACAGGACGAGAAATGTTCTTTCAAATCAGCTTTCTTCCTTTCAACTAAGCTGCTGCCTGCAGCAACCCTTATTAAATTACTGTATATATCTAGGCATGCTGGGTCTTGATGGTGAACACTGCGGTGTGTGTGTGTGTTTTTTTTATGTGTGTGTGCAGTACAGAGTTTAAAACTTACAGATTTGTTTTCACTGTAACCAGGGATTGACTTTATATATGCCAGACTTCCACCTAATATCTCTTCAAATCCCTGTGAAAATTATGACTCAATCATCGCTCGGGGTAATGACTGTTTACACTCTGTTTTACAGCATGGGTTTTTAACAATCAATCTGTTCAGTGGGAGTGTTAACGCCCTGACTTGTATCCTTTGCCCCGGGTCTTTTGCTAATTTTCTTTAGCGAAGAACGGATACGATAATGAGCCCTTGCAAAGTCCTTGGCCTGAAAACGGGGAACAGATATTCTATGTAAAGGTTCTGCTAAAGGTGGAGGGCCAACAGTGAGAGGTTACATGGATTGAGGGTGCTCTGGCAAGCGTGTCCGCTCACATCCTCCCACACACCAGCGCCAAGCATCAAACCATGCAATTTTCATCATCTCAGACACAGAAACCCACACATATGGTACAGGCATTTCTCCAGTCTGCAACATTTACCCTGCTGTACCACACTGATATGTACTTCTAGCCCACATACAAACGAGCAAACATTACAATAAACATACATACAGCATTCATTTTTGTCCATAAATGGAAACATCCAAGCAGTAATTGGGCCCGCATAAATTCAGTTAGACATAAGGAAACATACTGAATAGGTTGTTCATAATGACGTTTTAAAATGTGTTTAAATTTATACATTAGTTTTTCTCACACATTTCCTTCCCAGGCAGCATGTATTAAATAAAATATCTGCCATGATTCGATGTGGAGGCTGCACTCTTTCATGAATGAGAAACATGATCTGGGAAACCACTAAATTTAACTGTGGAGTTCTGTGGCTTTGATAAGAGAAATCCCCTCATCTGGTCCCGAGTGTCTGCATAAACATGTTTGATCTACAGACACAGGGACCCTTACCTGCTGTCAAACTGGAGAACAGTCGTTTAAAGACAATCATACCCAACAGGCAACCATTCTCTGACAGCTCTCATCTTGGATTACTAATCAGAGAAGGTGCCCGAACTTCAACAGAACAAAACACAATGTGACTCTTTCTGTGCACTGACTGACAAGGAAATATGAAAAACATGAGTGGGAAGAAACAGACTAAATGTAAAAAAAGAGACAAAACTCTATAGCCAAGAGTATTGCTCCCCAAATGGTCTTATTATCTGAGCTGGTCTTCATCAGCCCTCTTTATAAGTTCCAATTGGAGCTCATTTGAGGGTGTGATTAGATTTCTGATAATAGATTATGTTTACTCTCAGCAGGTTGCTCCTCTCATGTTGGCCGGCACTCAGTTTGTGACAGTGTGTGTGTATCTTTTCCAAGCCTCCAGGTTGAGCTCGGGATTGTGAAATTGATGATGCGTAATGGCTAAAGTTGCAGGTCACGTCATGAGAGAAGAAACGAGGATTACGCACATCTTCAAAATGAGTCTTCAAATAGTCACCATCTGGTTGAAAGTCTGTTGCACCTCTGACCTCTGATGGCTGGGTGTGGTCAAAAGAGTGCTCTGTTGCACCTGTAACCCAACAGTGATGTCACAGTGCACTGACACACCCTTCTACATCACTGCTCAAGGTCAGAAGTTAAACCACTGGAGGTCAGCAAACTGCCAGCAAATTGTCATTTTAACGTGTTAACAAGTCTGAAGTCAAACAACATGAAATGTGTTTGTTTACAAATTTCAGAGCTATAAAGTCCTAACCAGAGATGTTTATAAGGTGTTTTTCATCATATCTCAGCTCCTCTGAAAATAGGTTTTGGAAAGGTGCATGTCTACAGATGATGTAAACAAAAAATAGATGAATGACATTTAGATTATTGGTGCTGACCTTGTTTTGAATATGTAGCACTCTGGGATCAATTGGTGAAATATTGGAAAATGTCAAGGCATGTAAAACTACTTCAAAAGTGGCTGAGAGGGCCTCAGACTCCATGGTTAAAAGTCAATATTATATATAATATTATTATTATATAAAATATAAGTCAATAGTCATATTAACATTTCCAAGTGTGCAGGCAGACAGCTGGTTCAGCCTGAGGAGGATACTCAGCTGTTACTGGTACCCTTACTATCACTACTATTTGTGCTGCTATTATCATGATTGCCCACATAGTGTTAGTAGGCTATAACTATATATACAGCTTGAAAAGTATCTACAACAACTGACATCTGATGAATAAACATTCGTCTGTACTGTCGTGTATTACGTTTTATACTCCTTTACTATGTATGCTGATCAGTCAGAAAATGTAAGCGTAGACTTAGGGGCAAGTCATGGCAAATGTTTTTCAATGTATGCATGAGCATGTGCAAAAAAAATATCCCATTCTGTTTATGTTTGGCACTGTTGCAGCTTTTGAAGACAACTATGTTTTGTTCAAACTGCAAGTATGGACACACACTGCAAGACCGCAGTTCACAGTGCAGAGAAAGCAAGAATCATTTAACATCTCCCTGCGTCATCGCAATAAAGATGGGACTTTTCCCCAGCAACAGAATTGACTTTGCAAATGATCAACACCAATGGTATGTTACTTAAAACTGAACAAACAACAAAACAACAGAATGGCCATATTTTAAATTTTTATATTTAATTTGTATGGACCACATAAAATAACCTTTTCATAAGAAAACTTCAGAATTAGGTCAAATTCATTCAAAATGGCAGAAAGGTCAAAAAAACATTTAAATTTCACAAATGGTATGGAAATGTCTGTACGTTTGTTTTATTCAAAAGCGGCACAGTGTTGGCAGTGTACAGGCAGCTGTACAACCTGAGTATAAACATGGCTCTTTAATCAGTTATTCATAGCATTCCTGCTGCCTCAAGGCTGCCCTTGTTGGCAAACACTGCTTTGTAAACCAACAAAAGTGCACGGCAAAGAAGCAGTGTATAATGAAGCTGTTATTAGAGCATGCATACAGCAGCTACGCTTTTGATACACACTAAAGAACCAATTAGCAGCAAACAATTCTCAGGGTGCACAGGACCAGGAAATTAAAGCACTTAAAACGTTCAGGCAAGTAAGAGATGCAAATGTGGCTTAGTTTCTCATCCCCCTGCATTTACTACAGAGGGAAATGAGAGCTTATTAGTCATCTATCACATCTTACTGAAGAAAACATCAGTTTGGTTTCATTTTGTTTATCTCCCAACTCTACACACTCAGCATACATATCTGCTGCCAAAGAATAAAGCGATGTGTAATGTAAGTCTTTAGTAGACAAAATCATACCTGGCTCTATTTTATTTTCAAGATATTGATAAAAAATCAGTTTACCAAGTACTGCATTAGACCATGTGTTGCAAACAATGGGCTTTGAGATTAGAGCTCTTTTTGGCAAATCACAAGTTTGAAATAGATCATTTCAACAGTTACAAGTTACAACAGTAACTTCTGTTACAAAAACAAAAAGTTGAAAAGACAGAATTAATTTCATACACAGATTCTTTTCCACCTTTTTACTCAAATACAGACATAATGGAAACATGGAACAAATGCAGCATACATGCAATAGAATAAACCCTCCGCTAAACCCAACTTAAACTAAGGCTGAAACTGTATGTATGACAAAGAGTCAGCGTCCTCTCTAGACATGATCCAAGACAAGACTATTGTAGTGTAGTAGCACAGTGTAGAGCTGTACAGTGTTATCATGACAAACCAGCTCTACTTTTTTGGACTGAGGTTAGATTTTTGCTTTTTCAAACACCATATTTAACTTTTAACGGTTTAAAAGGTTGGGGACTAACTAATAACATTGATGAACGTAACACTGTATCAGCTAATGAGCTTGGTTGGGGTTGCAGATTGATTAAAGAACTGGACATAGCAACTGATGTTTCCCTGCACTTGTTACAGTGTGTCTAGCTCACGCAATCCAGTATCCAGGAGCAGCTTCCACACAGCGGGGTAATCTTATATAGTCGATGTGCTTGAAAGATAGACCATTTTTAACACTTTTGTGATTTTTGGTTAAATATTGTATATTTTGTAAGGTATATAAAGGGTGTGTTTACTGTAATCAATCAAATAAGTTTTCAACTACTTGGTATATATACTTATTTGTTATGGTCAGCCAATAATTATAACAGTCTTAGCCATATGACGCTTTTCATCTGATGAACAGAGCCAGTAGCGTGCTTTTTCAAAGCTTTCTATTTTTACTTTACAACCAGAGATTAGGTACTTTTGAGTTTTGAAACTATGTACTCTTCTCAGTCCTAGTGACCTCCTTGTAGTATGATTAACTAATTGTGGTGCATTTATAGTTTCACAGAGGAAGCCAGAGAAGATTACGATAGTTGCAGTAACTAGTGATTGATGGACCATCGATTTGCAGCATCATTGTCAAGAAAAAGTTTATCAAGTGGTAGAAGGATATTTCTCATTTCAAAATGGAAATGGCTATAAAAAATATCAAAGGCACTTTTATTCTGAAACACCATGATTAATGACAAAGAAGTTATCTTTGATTTTTTTAGAGCCTACTGTCATTTTGTTTTAGATGGAGGAAGTTATTGGCCACCCATGTGTTGATGTCTGAATTACAGTTTACATTTACAATATTAATCTGAATTGTAAGTATCATCTACATAACTTAAATGCCATAATTGAGCGTGATAGACTTTAGTGGAAGGATTTACACACTAAACATTACGAGGCCGAGGACTGAGCCCTGTGACACACGGCATGCACTGTTTGTTCTGTGAGAGGAGGAGTTTTTCAATTTATACAAAGTAATCTTGTACTACCAGATAACTCTTAAGTCATTTGGCAGCCTTGTCTGAGAGGCCAACCATTTTTTCCTCATGTAATGTCATCTAAGGAGTACATACAAAGCTTTCAGATATCACAAAGAAGATGGATGGAAGATATGGTAAAGGGAAATTTACCACAAGCGATTAAGTGATCTCTGTGTTCAGAGATTCTGTGCTGCTGAAACTGGTGTATGAACAAGAACTGAGAATTGACAAAAAAGTTTTTATATAGACCCATGTTTGATTTTTAGAAGAAAGAGGAAGGCAGGTTGAGCAAGATGACCTTGTCTTTTAAGAGTATATGATACTATATGATATGTCTCAATAGCCTAATATGCAGTAGTATGTGTTACGTTCTCAAAAAAAGCTAATTCAGAGATAATAGCATTATGTTTATGTCTTTAATAGTATAAAAGAGAAAGCTTTGCAACAGAAGAAATGAGAGAGTCCTGCTGGATGGAGCAGCCTCAGTGTGGCTCAGGTCCTTGCCAGGAAGGAAATGTGAAGTTCTGTTTGTATTCACAGGTGTGGTCATTACTTAGAAGCGATATACCTGAGTTTTGATTGTTTGCTTACATGTTTATTGGCATAGAAATAAATGTAGGTCTATGTTTTTATAAGTAACGACATTTGCTTTAATATATCATTGCATGAGATGGCATACAATGCATAGGCATACTATAAACTAGTACAGACAGTCTGCCCATTTGTGTTGAATTTGTGGCTATCTATCCCCATCTTGTGGCCTGCGTTGATACTGCTAGGAGGTAAACCATGAATAGAAAAAAGATGGCAAAATTGATGTGGTACTTTATTGATCACTTAGATGTTTTCTTTGACTTTGTCTGCAGTGTCAGAGGTCAGGAAGCACACACAACACATGAGAGGTACAGTGGGAATAGATTTTAAATCCAAGATCACCAAAAGTCACAGAAATAAGGAATTCAAAGGTCAGAGTCTTAGTATCGCTATAATATCCATGCGATCTAGGAGTGTTTCTTTCTGAGAGGAAAAAAAGGAAATAGATTTGCTCTCAGACAAGACATTGTTTCCATATCTGCTCAAATCTTGATTCTCTAGCTAAATGTTCCAATGTGCATATAAAACATCAGAAAAGTAGCATACTTATTTTTGTATTTTATTTTGCTCTATAAATCCTTTTTTCCCTTTGCCTCTGCTTGACTCAATGTCCCACAGGGATCAGTAAAATGTCATCATATCTAATCCTAAACAGAAATATATAGGGTAGAGAGGGAGACAGACAGTGAAGCAGATAGACAGTCGGACAGACAGTTGTATGATCTGACAGAGATAAAGATGATGTGGATAAGAAGGGAAGTGAAGGTAAAAGAGCTATGATCAGCTGACGGTGTTGGTTAAGCACCAACATGACACCAGCAGATGTGACGCCGTTTGAAGCAGCACATCTCCCTCGTTGTGGGTGCTGGGGCACAAGACAGATAGCTCAGCAGACAGCCCATCCTGCCCCAGGGCGAGACTGATTTATAGGGTAGACTTAGTGCATGGTGAGGGCAAGGGGGAGAACACAGTCCCTTGTTTCAGCACCATTCACACTGTGTGCACACTGAAAGACTCTGCCTGCAGGGCAAAAGAATATAAATTTTTATAACTCTCAGTCTTGTACAGAAACTTATTGTGGAATTATGCCCATCTCTGGTATTATTAAGACTGAATAAAAGATTTGCTCTTCTTTTTGTACAGGGCTTGGACTTTGACCTGATGTTGCCATGTTTTCTCCCACTATTTCTCTTAAGGCATACTGTATGTGTATGTTTTACCACACAGGTCAGAGGGCAAGCTCAGCTATTTTACCTCTGGAAAAGGTGGAAGTTCAGCTGCCCTTGTTCAACTGTTTGCCACAGCAACAGCTGCTCTATCGGTTTTTGTAGTTAGTAGAATATACAGCATGCACAAAGAAGAGGTCAAAGTCTATGTTTAGGTTTGCTTCTTTATACGATGTATGCTTACAGCTTGCATTGCATATGTATGTTGAAAGGTAAAATAAGTAGAAAAAGGCAAAGGTCTCTGTATAAAATTAACAGCGTGTTTGCTGTTGAACACTTGTTTTTAATGTGCATTAATCAGTTTTTATGGCTACAGACAGTGTAACAAGTTGAAACACAACCTTATAAAGCTGATATGGTAAACGTGTTAGCATACACTGGATGTGTTAATATAATAATAATAATAATAATAATATCTGTTATTCCTTATTGTTTGATCGTCTGTTAACAGTGAAATAACTATGAACTAAAGTTTAATTAAGTATCAACTTACCATTTATTTTTATTATATATTTTATAATGTGTTTCCAGCTAAATAAATAACTAATCATGATAATAAATTCTTATTTGAAAAGGCAGGTTTGGACAGAGGGACAAAAGGCAACTAATGGGCTGATACTTGCAGCTTTAAGCTTATAATTACTTTAATGGTGCCTACTATATCTGCCAAAAGGCTCTCGAGCACAGCACTGAACCCTGAACTCCCCGTAACATAACCACTACTCTTCCAGAAGACGTGAACTGTCTTTGTAATTGGACTTTTATTTAGAGGAATACAGAAAAGGCAAGTTGATTTTGAGCAAAATTGGCAAATTAAGTAATTCTCAAACAAAGCAGCAGCAAAAAGCATGCACGTTTTGTCGCATCCCGCTGTGATAGTAATTCAACATTTAAAAAAGACTGGAATTAGGTTCCTCCTCCATGTCTCAGGGCTTCTTTTACTTCTCTTGTCTTCATTGTAAAATTTATTGTAGGATTCCCGTGTGTTAACCACATCCTCCCTGACGCAGAAAGGAGCGGGCCAGGTTTCTTTCCAGGCTTCTGTCTGGCTTGAATTCACTTTTGTCCTACACTCCCTTTTCCTCTCTGTCAGCCTCCTGCTGCGAGGGGTTTCTCTCTGACAGGGTCAGGGGCTGTGGTACTTCCTCCAGTCTCCTTGCAGATTTCCCATCGTTTTCAATCTGGACCCACTGCGGCTGCTGAGATACACACACAGCGGGAGGTTGGACATGAATGTCCTCCGTCCTCCTCCTCTTTGTTTTCTCATTTCCTGCTCCCACTCTTTCAACTGTCCTGTCAGCCAGCATCATCCTTCTATCATACTGCACATCTGCCACCTTCTCTTACATTTCCTCCTTCTACATCTCTTCTTCCATGTCCTCCTCCCTATCTTTCTCCACCTTCCTTCCACACCTACTCCTGTCCTCCTCTGTCAATGTGCAGAAGGCATTAACCCTCACTTGGGTCTGGCCCAGGGCGGTGGAGAGGATTAAATTTCCCCTGGAAGGGTAACACTTGCCTCAGAAGTGTCCAGACTGAAAGGGATATTCATATTAATCTCACCTATCTGCCTGCAGTTGTCTTACTCCAGACACAGAGAAAAAGAGGAGACAGGATGTGAATGGGAGGATCTGCTCACCCTGCCATTAATCTCACACACCCCCATTTACATTTGTTAAATATTAATGAATGATTAAAAAGTAAAATCTGACACATAAAGCTTGTTTAAAGGTGCTTTTAGTCTAATAATAATTTTAAAGTGGAAGATGGTTCTAAATCCTGAGATGGAATGCCTCACTTTGGTGAAATGTAATAAAATTTAAGCTCTAAAGTAATAATTATAAATCTGGAAACTATTTTTACAGTGTATGTCAAATTAACAGGTCTAATCCAAAGTTCCACAAAGTAAAGACATACAGGTATATTTTTATCTGAGGACACCAACATGTGCTTCCTATAAGCATACAAGATCAGTTTTAAGCCCCAGTATCCAAATGAAATGCTTTTATCATCCTCTGCATCATCAGTGCTGTCATCACCATACCTACTCTATTTATTATAAAGAAGTTTATAAAGAAAAAAACAGTTTGACCCAGTAGAATCTGATTTCAGATGTGGTGGGGCGTTTCTGTCACACATGACCTCCTAGATCATAGAACAGGACCACCTAATGACCACCTTTTTACCAAGTAACAGAAGTAACCCCTCTGTACATCTGTATAACCCCCTGTGCATCCACTATAAGCACAATAACAGCAATCATTTCATTATTCCAAATGCAAGAAACATGCATTTATCAGTGTATAGTATCTCTTTACCTCGGCCTCTGGAATAAAACCAATTTTAAAATACATTCCTGATGGCATTAACAATTACTCATAAAGGAGTATTACGCCGTATTTAGCTGTGCAAGGGATGGTGTGTTCATCATTATTGTAAAAAGGATCATCTTCACTACCACTGATAAAGAGGTATGCATGCGTTACTATGCACAAAATATAAATAAAAGTGTTTTTAAATCTTCTTACAGTGACAGACTTTATATTTGTGTTTTTGTGGAATAAACTAAAATGTATTAGGCCGAGCTGTTTTTTGTGTAGTGTCGTTTCAGCTTGAACTGCATATTGAGAATTATTGGCAAATGTGAAAGTGCATTTGATACACTCGCCTGTGCTTTATGTTGGTCAGCATCTTTGTAAAAAATGGGTAGCAAGCCTGAAAGTGGCACTAAGCTTGTTTCCTTTTAATTAAGCAGTGGATTGGTGCCCAAAAATGCAGCCAAGCGTGTTTGTTACGGAGTCCCAAAACACAAGAGTGCTTGTTTTGAGTATGGTGCCTCCACAGAGCAAATTTCATTTCATTTGACTCAAATTTGAACTCTCACAAGGCCACATCATCTGTACATTCAAACTCAGCCCTGCATACAGTGCTGTATTTGAAGTTGTTGAAATTCTACATTTGTGCATCTCAGTCTGTGTGGGGACAATAAAGATTTGTCACGGACCTAGAGTTATAGCACATATGAGAACATCATTCAATCACTCCACTGTTTTTTAGGATTGGCATACTGTATGTGATACACAGGTCACATCATGTAGGCTACTACTACTAATAAAGCCATCAGCTCTGCTCTGCCATTAATGTTTTGAGAAAATGTAATGGATGGAAGTCAGTCTTCAACCTCTCAGCTAGCTCTACAAAGTGAACCTTTTATTATCTCATGCTGTACATTCGTTTAGCCATGATTAAAGACAGAGACAACATGGCTTACCAGTCAAGGTCTGTGTTTATGTGTATGTGTGCATGTGCCTTGGCTTGCTGCCATCTTGAATATGAGACGTTGATAGATGTGTGTCACCTTGGCTCTCTTGACGACAGATGCTGAGTTATGGGGCCATAGGAACACCAGTGTGTGATAACAATGTTTCAGAGAACCACAATGCACTGCTGTCCCGCTGCCCTTCAGAAGATAATTTGCTCCTTAATTGCATACAGTATATTAACACAATGTCATCTTTGGCTGCTGTGGTAAACTGCATCAACACTGTAGGACTAAAGAGCATTTTACTTTACTGCAAGTGCAACAAAAAGGTTTCATATTATAAGCGTGATTACAAGAAACAGCAATTAACGAGGTCAACAGTCAAGGCTATACTAACCTTACTTAACAGTATTGTTTTGACCACAGAATGATGTAAGAGTTTATAGCTCTAAACAAGATTAAAGATTTTGAACTAAATGCTGTAGCATGCTATCATGCTCACAACAACAATGTACTGAGAGTAAAGGAGAAACTACAGTGGCCCTATCTACAGCTAGTGTTTGGTTTGTCCATTCTGTAGAAACATGGGGGTTCAACATGGCAGACTCCATTGAAGGTATTCCGTAGATAAAAACGGCTTCATTTAAGGTCATAAGAACACAATTCCTATTTTCAGGTGATTATACACTAATGAAAACATCCCTATGAATATTATATTCCATTTTCTGCCAATAGATCCTTAAAAACATACACACTGTACCTTTAAAACCAAAAATGTCAACCTGATGATGGTGCTCGCCAGGAGAGTCAGTACAAAATTCCATGGCAATCCATTCAATAGTTATTGTGATATTTCAATCTGGACCAAAGTGGTGGCCCTCCCTGGGGCCATGCAACTAGCTAAAAAGCATATTTCGGACAAAGCGATTTGTCAGAAAGACCCCCCACCCCAATAAGTTCTTTAAAGTAACCATTGACTGATGTGTATGACGGCGGCCTGTGGATCTGCCGGCTGTATAATTCCCCAGTGGTTGGCTGCCTGCAGACTAAACACATTATTATGGCAGTTTTATCTACAGTCTGGCAGTCACTCACACATCTCAAACCCAGATAACACCAAGGGAGGAGGCGGAGGATGTCATACTGTATTATAGCAGGAGGTGTGATAGAGATGCTGAGGAGGGGAGGCTGCACTCGCTGCTATGGGAGAAACCTCGTCTGTTTAACAGTGAATCAGAGCACACCGTATGAGTATGTCATCTATGATTATGCTTCCTAATAGATATCTTTATGTTGACAACACGTTTCCAGAGAAATGTATGCTTGCATACATTTCGTGTCGAGTCTGTGGCATGTGTGTATATATAGACAATGTGCGTGTCAGACATAAAAGAAAATATAAGGAGTGGAGAGATGAGCATGTATGAGAAAATGCTTTCTCATGTTTGCAGTTAATTTATCTTTCATCATATTTCAGGCCTTCCTGTTATTTCACTAATTTATTGACTGAACACTCAACTACTGTCATATTATCCTCTCTTTACTCACACTTCTGTACATGTGCATAGCCCCCTAATCTAAAAATCTGTTTAGTGAATCTATTTTGAATTTATTTTTCATGGTCCTTGCATAAAATATTGTAGGGCCACTGAGGCCCCAGATTTGCTTACTGTTAGTTGATACTGTCCCTTCTTGTTCTTCTCCATTCAGCCAAACTGCAGGGCCTCTTGTCCGCTTCCACCAGTTTGTTTTTCTCCCCCAGCCACTCTGGCCACTCACCTCGTGCCCTTTGGGCATAAAATAACAAAATAACATGAAGCGCAGGTAAAACCTGACCTGTTTCTTGAGTTGAATTATGGCACATTACTAATGGACTGCACGGAGAAAATGCTTTTTTACATTTATTTGAGGATTCATCCATTGATCATCTGTGTAAGATTTATTTGTGCAGCCAGCAGTAGCTACCTTTCTATCCATTAACCGACATACATATATACAACATATTACAGATTTGAACAGAGCAATAGTCAATTGTGAGGAATACTGGATACATAAAATAAGTATAATATATTATTGATCCTGGAATATTAATCTACATAATTTGCATTTTACCATTTACTGTGATTTGTCTTATGAAGAAATAATGCCTTAGAAACATCTTTAATAAAAAAAACAGGCCTTTTGAATTTCTTTTCTTGAACTCTGCTGCATCCTAGTGGACTAATGAGGCATGAACTCCTAAACTGCAAGACACAAATGTATCAGGAGAACCATGCTACACCAAGGAAAATATGAGCCAGGTCCCTCCATTTGAGTGTTTTTTGGGGTTTTTTTGTAGATGGGGAGTTGACATTAAATACATTGCAATCTCTAATTATACATGCTTATCCTGTTCTCTAACTCAACCGGTATCAAGCCCTATAAAGGGGTACTTGTGATTTAGTATTGCACTTCCATAAAGTTGGGTGACTCATACTGGAGAGATTTAAAAATTAACATCAAAATTGAAGCAGCAGAGGCTGAAATGTCCTATAATATAATAATATACGTTTAGCCCCTAGTGTGGGTCAAGCTCCAAAAACACTGGATTCTAGTCTTCCTATAATGTGACTAATAGCATTTTCTTGTTATGCCCTTCCTGATGACATCGTCGGGCCATTGTCCCGAGAGCTAGAGAGGATGTACAAGTGTTTTCGCAGTATAAGTAGTGCTCCTCATAAATACATTCCAAGATGAAAAGCTAATAATAATAGCTTATAACAATAATAGATAGCAACACATATAAAAACTAAAAAAATAGATCGAAAAACAACTTGAAACCTTTTTGAGATCCCTTACTTAATGTTGCGAGAAGCACATTTCTTCCGGATTCGTTTTGGTGAAGAAGAGATGTATTTCAACAACACAGGCAAGATCTCCTCTCACCAGCATGCAAGTTGATTTGAATATATTGAGCGTGAGGCAGAGCTCATTTATCTTCTCCTCTGGCTCTCGCCCACCTCTCCACCTCCCTCTGCCAGTCAGTTAGTCAGTGTTGCAGACAGCACACACAGCTTCACTGGCAAGATGCAGATTGATAAGGGGTTCGGGCAACATAAGTGGGTGTAACTGGTAGGATTCGATACAATGCCAAACACACCCCTCAGGGCTGTAGCAGTCACGCTCCATTTCTGCTGCAGTCTTAGCCAAGGAACAAGAGATTTTTGCTTCATGTGAAGTAATTACATGTCTGTATTTCATACTGGAGAAGATGTTCCAGAAGCAGCTGCATATTACAAATCGCACATAGTAAAGTTGGAGGGGAAATGTTTATAGTTTCCATAATAACTTTATTATTTGAAACTACAGTTTTGAGTTAAAAATACTTTTTTTGAACAACAGTAAACAACACACACACACAGTGACAAGGTTGGGCGGATTCATCACAGTGATGATATTCATAGAGGCACGCTTTAAAATAAGTCAAAGTTAGTTTTTTTTTTATCATGTCTACGTAAGGATGACAGCAGGCTTTTCTGTTGCCCATATTCAACAAAACAGCATTTTCTAAAGGGTCCTCAGTCCCAGGACTTCAGATGAGCAGTAGTCATTGTCATGCAGAGCCCTAGTGTGCAAAACAGGCCTCTCAGAAACTCTATTTTGTAGCCCATAACATTCAGAGCAACCATCATGATGGCTGTGGCAAACAGTACCTATTTTCATGCAGCAGACTGTGCATGCATTGAGGACAAGGAGAGAGAAAGAGGAGAAACTCAGCACAGTTGAACAAACACCACACGCTGACATGTATGCATTTTCAGCTGAATATACTGTGTAATTCCCTATAAAATCCAAATATTTCAATATATGCAGTGGTTCTCAAACCTTCTAATGACAAAGACCCACAGACAGTTTAAGAGAAGATAACCATATCAAAATACAATCTGATGATAATTCATTAATTTATACTGATGAATAATAAAGAAAATAATGGCAGACCTAACCGCTTTTTATGCCTGGTGATATGTGATGTACTTATAATGCCCCTGGGAGCCAATTGGGCCAATTTGAGAACCACATCTCTCATTATACTGACTAATTGCTATGTAACAGCTGTAGGTTATTGCTGGTGAGGTACAGTTTGAACGGTTGATCCGAGCCCATGGTTCATTTAGCAGAGTTCATAGTAGCATTATTTTGAAATACCTGATAGTCAGAATACACACTGGATTTCTAAGCAACACCAAAAAAGAAAGAAAAGAAAGTTGGGACATGTTGGGAAACATGCTGATTCTCTGATGTGACAAGATTGATACACACTCAAGTCTGTATGCTAATATGGAGCTAAACTGAACTGAACTGAAAGATGTGTAGAGGTAAAGCAAGACTCTAGGTGCTACTGGGTTAAGCACAACTGGTGGATGTATGCTATTATCACAACAAAGTGCAAACATTCTAATTCTAGCCAGTTGCGGCAATGTTAGCTAGTTATGTGGCATTTGACTTTAATAGCCACCAATGGTAATAAATAACTAGAACAAGTCAAGGTAAATCTTAATTTGAATACACAGCACAGTTGGCATACAGAACTGCAAACTGCAGACATGTTCATCTACGGCTCTTAAATCTTCTGCTAACTGTGCTATTGTTGAGGCAAAACTCCAGGAAAAATCTAGTTTGCAGGACTGGGCAGAGTCCTGCCAAGGGGAGCATTAGAGAGGCTAGAGGTTATCTTCTGAATACATGTGATGGATACTCTGTAGTCCTCGCCAGACCATTTGATGACTACACTGTGGCAGGTAGAGATTAGGGGTCAAAGAGTTGTAAATCTAGCTAACAGAGCACGGGTCGTCTTTGCAGGGCTTGACATCCCCTTGCAGCAACTGGATCATAACAGCCTTGGTCAGGTAGCTGGAGGTGCCTCTCTTTCCCACTGGGGGTGTGTTGTAGAATGCCTCCATGTCATCCTGGCAGAGGCAAAGATGAGAAATGATCTTTGTAAGTTTACAAGATGTTTTTTTTAAATGCTCATAAAAGTTGTTTTAGAAATTGCATGCTATAAGTAAAAGAACATCCTGGCAGTATTATATGTCACAAAAGCTCTACTGAATTGGACAAGGGCAGTCTGTTTCTATTAGGCTTTTAAAAACCATTTAATTAGGCTAACCCTTGAAATGATCAGTGTATGGCTGGAACAGAAGCTCAATATTTGGGATCACTTTAGAAAGGTGATGAGATCATTTTGTGGCAGACACTCGCATTCAAATAAGAAAATGTTGTTATATCAGTTAACCTGACAGCCTAGAGCAGGGGTAAGCAACCTGCAGCTCCGGAGCCAGACGTGGCCCTTTAGCCTCTCTCCATTGGCTCCCTGTGGCTTTGACTAAAAAAATGTTACACAGCTACAGTGATTCTTACATTCTCCAACTGTGTAGTTGTGTAACCATTATATACGGAATGAAAAAAAAAATTAACATTCCGTCAACTAAAATGTGCGTCATATATTACGTCCTGACCCGCCGCCATTGCCTCTATATTTTGCCAAACTTCAATAGCGGTGGACATTAGTCTTGAGTCTCCTTAGCTAGTCTAGCTATGGATTCTAAATCAAAAAAAGAAGGAAAACACTGAATAATCCATGTTTACTGGTATGCTTGAACTGTGGTAAGCATTATAAGGCTAAAATATATTTTGCCAAAAATGTATCTTTTGAGAGTAAATGTTGCTGACCCATGATTTAGAGGGAAGCCACTCTACCTGCTTCTCTATGCCTTCAAAGCGGCTGCGATCCCTCTGGAAATCATTAAAGGCTTCCTTCACCAGGCCGTCCAGATCCACCTTATCGCTGAACTCCAGCTCTGGGTTTCTCTCCAGAACTATGGACACCACCATCAGCAGCTACTCACACAGTGGAGATAGAGACAAGGCTGTCAGAAACTAAACACATAATAACAGCAACATAGCAGAATGTATTATCTTTTTCAAGGTCTAAACTTGACTTAATCACACAAGGAATCTTTTAAACCAAATAGCAAAGAACTGCTACAACTGGAGCCACTTAATATCCTCACTGCTTGATTCTGGACAAACCGCAGTGCTTTAACAGAGATACAGTATGTGACTGACACCATAATAAAGGAGCAAAGTCAATGACATGCTGATTAAAAATCCATACACATTTAATTAGCTTCATGTTTTTTATTCTCTTCTATGCACTTTTGGTTGTTTTGGTGTTTATTTACCTCCACTATGATTTGTCTGTACTCAGGCAGGACAATGCTCTTCAGCGTGTCCTCCACCAGCAGGGAGAAGTTCATCTCATACATGGTCATGTCAGACAGTGTAGGTTGCTACAGAGAGACAGTAAGATTATAATTATCAGTTTTAATTATTTTGTTCAGATATGAAGTGTCATACTGAGTCGCCTAACTCCATAACTGTGAGCACGCAAGAGGCAGATGGTTGTGGGCTCTTGTCAATTCAGTCCATTTTTAATTCATTTTTATTAGAGATGCAGTTATTAGAATGGAATTGGAACTGGTTCCTCAGCATTTGGAAAATCTAATTTTCCAATACGTTAACAAACAGAATACCAGTTATTAGTACTGTTAGCCAGCACATAGGTGTTTACTGATAAAATCTTACCTCTTCATAACAGTAAAAGCACAGATGTTACTAACAACATTACCTGTGTATAAGGGGGAGTTATCAGTGTCTGAACTGTACTCCTATACTATTGAGTGTATGTTAAATAGGGAATAATGAAGTGATTTCAGACACTGTCCCGGTAAACCATGACCGTGTGGCAGTGAGACGAGCCAGCACGCACAATACCAGTACCTTGAAACTGAAGCAGCTAAATGGAATTCAGCTATTATTAATTTTCTCATTTAAACCTGTGATTTTCCTTCTGTGATATTTTAAAATGTCTTTTAAAAAGGCAGCAAAGCAGAACACTATTAATGACATCCCTGACTATTGATTCTGATAATAAATAATAATTGTAACAATGGAAAGTGATTAAACAAAGAACAACTTTGCAGATTTGTTTTTTTCAATGAGACTTACAAACTAAAAGACCAATTTATAGTATGCAAAGTCAAAGCAATACATTTTCAGTGGAGACACTGAACACGTTAAATTGGCTTAGGTACTCTGTATTACTATACTTTTTTGTACTATCTGGTCCACACTTGCAAAAAAAACTAGCCCTTGAACCAAGCAATAAATGGGAGCAACACTCTTAATCAGATTTTTTCAGGTATTCTTTAAAAGACAGCAAAACACAGAGTGTGTGTATGTGAGGGATATAATTTCATATAAAATTGAAAATGCAGTCATGCAGGTTTCTATTAACTGTAGCTGTTTGTATAGCAGAACACAATACACAGTGTCACATTTAACCAGCATTGTTCAGAGTATTCAACCTGCAGCAGTGTACCTGTGGGAGGTGAGTCCCAGCCACCACAATACCATTGGGGGTCCTCTCCAGGATCTGCCACACACGATCATAAAAGCCCAGAGGGGTCCTGTTCAGAGACCCATCGATCTGACGCCTGTTCAGCCAAGACCTGTAGGGAAAGAGAGGTGAAACTGTTTTAAATACTGGGGAAATATAATGTTGATAGCCTCTGAGCTTAAGGAAATTGTCTATGAGTCAACGTGTATTAGATTAGATGAGATAAGATAAAACTTTAATAATCCCCATGGGGAAATTGGGTTGTGGCAGCAGCAGATAAAAGGATACGGATGTAGACAAGACAGAAGATAAAATAATTAAAACTCAAAAAGATTACACAACAAGTAAACGAATGAAGATAAAGACACGGCATCTTCAAAGACAGATTAAGTTTAAAGACAGATGAGAAAGCATGGGTAATGCTTTTGATAGTGTGAATGTGTGTTTGCAGAGTACCTAGCTGTGTGTTGTGGCTGCAGGACGTCCAGCAGGAGCTGCTTGATGTCGCTGGGCGAGAGTTGGTGGATGTCCAGAGGAGGCATGTCTCCTGCCCGGATCTTCAGCTCATGTTTCATGGCCTGGACAATCCATCTGGAGATCCATAGTGCATATGTTACAGTTTCACATTGCCTTTATCACAAAATGTATCTGGTTAAAGTTTATTATCGACTAGAAGGAACTCCTAACTCAAGAATGTGTATGTGCTGACGTTGAGAGCCCATCCTTGCTCATTTCTTCTTCTGTGGTTCTGACTATAAATTTCTTTACCCCTTCCCCTCTCCCCATTTTGTACAAATCCCCCAGTGGGAGAGGTGGGTGTCATTTCTTTTGACCCAGTCATTATCCTAATCTATTCCAATCTCGTATTTTATTCTTTTCACCTGCAAATTTCAATGAACTGCCACTCAAAAATAGTTGTTTTCATTTTTTCATTATATGTGTAGAAGCTGGAGTGGGGAGTAGAAATTATTATGGTTCTGTTTTTCAAAATACATGTTCAAAATAGTGTCCTTTTTTCAGTATGGCTTCATAGTTTCTTACAGCTCAGAATATCTTCATTTACAGTCAAAGAAATAAGCAAAGACCAAAGCTGACGTGTACGTCTAACTAGGCTGAGGGAATTTTGATAGTATAAAATGCTACACTGTAACAAATTTCTTCCAACGTTGTGCTTCTTTTGGACCACACATGTTCAGAAAAAATGCTTTATCCTTCTATTGCAGTACACTTCCAATGGAGCTGCAGTGCGGTTAATTTGGTGCAAAAACCAACTTCAGAAAAACAACCTGAAACACAAAGTCTCATTGGTATGGAAACAGATATTTCACACAAGCGTTCCTGGTGTTTTGATTTGCTAACAGCAAACTGTAGCCTGAACTGATGCTTAAATAAATTGATTTTTTTCATGTTTTGTTGAGTGGTCTTAATGCTGGGGAAGGAGAATACATACTGCATGAGGCCATCTTGCTTGACTAAATGTACAGGAGTTGTTAGGGCACCATTGCAACCATCCTGAACCCCAATTTGCCCTACCCGACTCTGATCTTCAGCATGCCGCTGAACAGCTCAGGGTTGTTGGAGATAATCCACCCAATATGGATAACCAGCTCTTGCTGAAGAACGGCCTCCCGCTCTCCGCCCTGAGGGGAGCACTTGCTGTAGATGATGCCTTGGATCACCCCTGGCGACAGTGGATTGGAGATCACCTCCTCCTCTTGGCCGAACAGACCCAGGGTCACCTGGTAATCGCAGGCATTGTGACATCACAGGAAAGAAAGCACACACCGGACCCACATACAGTTAGAAAGTGCAGTGCAGAAGAAATGTTGTGCTTAATATATCTAAACTTTTGTGAGTATATGCTTATCCAGGTGCACGTGTGTGAAAGTGTGCACATGTGTAAATTGGCATCTGTGCACAGCACTTCCTCCAAGGTGCAATTCCTTTAGGTATCTTTGTTCCATCTCTCTAAAATTGGCCTCCTCTGCCAGAGTCACATAAAAGTAAGTGGGAAAAAAATGACATACCTCAAGATTGCTCTTTTGTATTTTTTGTTTTTTTGTTCTGAAAGCCATCACATGAAAAATTAAACTTCGCCAGTCTTCCTGATGAGAGGACTCACTTTTATCCTTGCCTTCAGAAGCACAACACTTTAAAAATGTATCATTCGTTTTTACATGGGAACTGATTCTAACTGAGCAAAGAACAGCATGGAGATGGAAATGTTTGGAAATGACCAACTTTGAATTCAAGTAGAAATATAGAAGAAATATAATCAGAACTAGAGTCAGAATTTACTTAAATGGGGAGGCAACTCTTATTCCTCCCAACAGGGCTGTTATTGTAAGCAGAGGAACACAGCCGTCTCAAATCTTAAATCAGCTTTTCCAATCATGTTGAGAGGAGCATTTCCTCCACTAAGCAATCTATATGCAGATTCACACCTTGAGCTACTTGAGCATAATGAAATGCCTAAAACTGTTCAGAAGGGTAAAAATGAGGCGAGATAACTGACACTCTAGAGAGGAGGCTAATCTCTGAATAACACTTGACAGGAATTGATGCACCGAAACTCATCCAGCGTGAGGGAGTGGCATCGGACAGATCCCTGGGTCACAACACATAAACCTGCATATGGAGTGTGTCTAGACACGGGGACACGGTGCATATTAGCATTTTGCGCTGGTCACACTGGCAGCCTTGCTACAACTACAGCTTAGATACACACACAATGGAGGTGAGCTGTGATGAGGAATATGAGCATGCAGCTAGCCTAAGTCATTCACATAGGATGACAGCATGAGGAGCTTATAAATGTATATCTTCAATTTCATGTCTTTAAATCAGTGAACATTAAAATCATTGTCCCAACATGCCATTTTCCCAAAAATGATGTACAAACTTTGTACAAAATTATTTGTACAAAAGGGATGGTAAACTGCTCAGGCCCTGATCTCTGTGTGTCCACTTACCTGCTTGCCATGCACTAAAACACTAGTAATACTGGGGGCAAGGCTGTCCACTAGCTTAGTTAAGAGACAGGCGGCAAGACGGACAACAGACCTAGTGGGCGAAAAGACACAAGAACAGTGATTTTTATTATGCCTAATAAAATATTGAATATGTGGAGAATATGTTGTGCGGCCTGGCCAAACATGGTACCATTACTCAAATATTTGATTCAGCATAATTAGAAATACATACAAATTTCACTGACATGAAAGGCAATAATTTGCTAGTTGCTTCCTTTTCTAATTGTAGCAACTCAATGCCCCCAGATTTAAAAACCATCCAAACATCAGAATGAAATGAATGAAAACAAAACCCACGAATGATTCCTACCATGTAAGAAATAGCTAAATGTGTTAGTCCCAGTCTCAGTGAATGAATCTGATTTAGTTAATGAAAGCCCCAAATAAAGGTTGGCTTCCCTGAAAATATTTTAATGTTCACTAATTTCTCAGTTCATTATTCACTAGAGTCACTGCAGCCTTCACACTGCCTCCCCTTGCCTGCGGGAATCCTATGATGAAAAAGCAGCACACATAAACTGTGGTTATCTTCACAATGTAGACCACAGCCAGGATTGCTATAGACACAAACATTGAGTTAAGCCATCCTCACAGAAGCAGTGAACAAATAAAATAATTTCATTAAAGGGGTCACAAATACAATCAGCTGAAACACAACCTCTGCTTATTATATGCTGAGAACTTCTCTAGTATAATCTATGTGTGTGTGTGTGTGTGTGTGTTAGTGCGCGGAGTTATTCAGTGCTTAAACCTGCGGAAATACGAAGGCACATCTTGAGCACAAAGCCTTAATGTTTAGAAAGCATGATGTGGTGTCAATCCACTGATGCTTTGTTGGGGAACCTATTTCAAGCTTCACTTCCTGGCCCATGTTAGGTAAATGAGAAAGTAAATTGAACTGAGTATTGATGTTATTTCCCAGCCAGTTGAAAACCAGCCTCCAGGACTTTTTTTACTCCATGGCATAATCAAATTTCTCGATGGTAAAATCACATTAATTAACAAAACAGCATATAATAGAAGTTGTCATGTCAGTCAATCTGACAGAAATACAAATCAAACCATGGACACAGAAAACAGTGACCACTAAAGAAGGGAACAAACGCTCACATGAGAAGTTGTGACAACCATCTATAATATTTGGTCAATTCTTCGTGAGTCAGGCCAGCAGCATACACCAAACAAAATCGAATTTTAGCAAAGATCAAAAAGAGAATGCTAGTTTGTTTGACTGGAACGTCTTGCCAGACAAACATTTCATTTAACTTTGTTTGTTATAAAAATAGATTACACTATTTTTAGGACTTTGAAACACAGATTCACACGTATCCTTGCTTTGAGAAACATGAATACTCAAGATGGTGCAATCCAAAAGAAACTGGAAAACCTAATAGATATAGAATAGAAAAATACAATTACAACAGTCAATGTGAAAGGTCACCTTTAAGATGCAGAAGGTGCTACAGTGTTCAAAGGCAACCATAATCCAAATAGGTTATGTAAATCCTGTGAGACTAGTGTTTTTGAGTTTCATTTGTTCTATACACTGTATGTATATTTATTTTTGATATGATGAATTTGCAAGAGGTCTCTCCCACAGCAACTATCAAGCTCCTCCTTCTAGCATGGACAGTGAGTGTAAAGACATGTATCGCCTTATCCAATAGCCAAATTATATTTCATTTGGAGTATACAGCCAGCCTTATTGCAGTTGGTGATGGTACAGAAACGAGGGTCCAGCCTCTTTGATGGTTAATGAAGAAAGCAAACACTGAAGACAAGCTCCTGTACACATCTGACTCAAAGCGCCTGCTGGCTTTGACTAATCGGCTTGGCCAAACTCATGACTGTGTGAGCGTTAGCCATCTTATTATGCTAAACCTGGTGGTTCAACCAGAAATAGCTTTCACTGGTTTTAGCCAGATGCTATGATAGCAGCCTGCTACTGCATTACACCACCTGTTACCAGGCTGACTACTGGTCACTTTAAATATTTACTTAGTTAAAACTGTTTTCTTTGAAGGTTTTCATATATTTATTTATATAATAAATGTATTTTATACATTTACAAAGGATTTATATATTTTTTATTTAGCCCTTCCAGGAAATGTCGGCTACACACTTAGCTTAAGTCTTTATTTTAATGTGCTCATTTACATAAGGTAATGAAAGAGTAAAAATATTGACTCACAATATAATATAATTGAGTCACAAATCTTAAAAAATTGAATATAGCAAATTTTTCTTTCTGACTTTTAAAAAGCACTGCTGATATCCTGCTTATGAGGAAAACTGGCTGAACTTCACACAGCTTTCAAGCTAGCCAGCTAGCTATAGCCGCGTTTCCACCCAAAGTATATGGAACTTTTAGTCCCAGGAACTACTTTTCAAGGAACTAAAAGGTTCCTTCTGCACGTTGTTGTCAGCTGATGTATGAAAAATATATATTTATTGTATATCATATACTATAACTGGACATCATCAGTTCATCAGTTGTATTTTTTGTTCTGTAATTCCATGATTTGTTGAGGCACAAAGAACAAAAAAACAGACTTGTTTGTGGCATTTTATAAATGGTGGTTCAGCGCTGCAAGCCCCACCCTCAAATTTCCTCTACTGTAGTTCCAAAGTACTACTCCCGAGCATGGACTTTTTGGGAGGTAAAATATAGTCCCCAGAACCCTCCAAAGTTCCTCCAAAGGTTCCTAGTCCCTTAGGAAACTTCCTGTGGTGGAAACACAGCTAAAGACTGGGAGTGAACATGCAGAGTCTTCAGTCCATCTCTGCCTGAACATTACCTGTTTCCCATGCACCAGTATTGTGGTGATGTGAGGAGCTATAGAGCTGGCGAACTTCTTGATAATGGCAGCAGCACTGCGCACTGCCAGCCTACAGTTCGGCCAGATTAAATAACAGTTATTTTAAAGTGTCAACATGAGAAAAGATCTTGTGAGGATAAAATCGGGGACACAGCAGGTACAGAGACAAGACATTTGGTTAAGGGGACATCTCATACAGTTTTCCAACATAAACTCCCAACCCCTTTTAGTTCACACAAAATTATTCAACAGAGCAATAATTAAAAATTACTTAGATCAATGGGCAACAAAATAAAATACTAATTTTAATGAATGTCACCACTGCCTACCTAAGCAGCATGTGGCAGAACGTCTTGCTTTCTATTTCGGTGCCCATGTTAACAGATTATAGCCTGAGTCGCTGCAGCTGTCACAACGCTTCATTGGAAAGTTAATGTCTGGCCTATTCTTTCCTTAAACCGCGCACAGTTTCCAGCAAAAACAGTGAGTGAAAAGGATCTGCTTATAGTCGTACATTACATTATATAGCAGCAACATATACACCTTTCATTACAGTTTCAATATCTGTATCTGTAGAATGTCACAGACATGGAAACAAATAAAATAAAATGTTCTCCCATATCTGTTTTCAGATTCTGTGGACAGAATCCATTCACATGTTAACAAGGATTTTATTGAATGCTATTTATCGAAGGCCAATTCTATATAATAAGATAGCGCTGGCAGCAGCCGCTCCGCAGCAGCTCTGCAGCTAACACGCTGTCGGTGTAAACACCAAGCGTGTGCCAGTCACAGCTTTTCAATACCATAGCCGCCACGCGCTGCTCAGGTCGGCAGTGTGAACCAAGTGTTAGTGTTTATGGTACATGGACTCTATAATGAAAACAAATCTGATCTGGACTATGTAAGGTAAGAAAATTGAGAGAACAGTGTGTATTTGTTTGTGTGTGTGTAAGAATATCAGACCAAAGCTTTCTGCTGCCAGCTCTTCTGTAGATTCTCTCCAGTTCATCCATCAGGTTCTCTGGAATCAATCACAATGTTTGTGTTAAAGACAGACAGATATACAGTCATATCCACATTTATCCTTTGTTCTCTGTCAATCACAGGTGCTTGATAAGCACATAGAAAAGCATCATTCAACAGCACCCTAAAGACTTGAACTTCATCAAAAGACTGATGAATGCACTGAAAAGGGGTTTTAAATCCGGGATAAAATGGACAGATAATAACGTAAGCTGCTAACTGATCACATTTCCTTTGTATTTAACGAGAAAACTGAGAAAGTCTGCTGTTCTGTTTCAGTGCATCTAGTGACAACTTCTTCATGCTGCTGACTAACTCGCAGTGTGTGTGCTTACCGTCTTTGGCAAGGAAGTCTGGTCCTTCTCTCCTAAGAAGGATGCCGGCAAGCTGAGCCTGACTGGCCAAGCAGTCACAGTCCTGACACACACAACACACACACACACACACACACACACACACACATAGACAAATGGGAAGATGAGTCTGGTCAAGCATACAAACACAAGTTATTGCACACTGCATATTCTATATACAGCTGCAATATTATCCACTCACAGCAAGCACTAACAAGGCATATTGAAACTATTATCATTACCAAATTGTTTTCCGCTGTCATCCAAGTGTGGTAATAATGGCTACGTTTTTAAAGTACTGCCTTGTTTAAAATTTAAACTTGCCTTAATGTGCCTAAAATCTGGGAAAGAAATAAGCATTTTTAAGCATGTCAGAGGATGATTAAGGTAAATAATTTATTGTTTTTATTATTTATGATAGTTTACTAAAAACACAACAAAGTCTGATGTAGATGTGGCTTTTCAGACTTTTTGTCTGACTTCTATCCTGAATTCCTATTTGAGCCAACAAATTACAATTGCCGAAGGGGTGTGCTGAAGTTTGGATTTTTCCGAACACGAATGACCACTTGAAAACTTGAACTATTCATGTTCAGAGCCAGACTGAAGAGTGCTGTTAATTGTGAGCAGACTTGGACGGATGTAACCAAAACCTGGGCTCCAGGAAAAATGTTTGAACACATTTATAAGATTGTCATAATAAAACAGGAGGCAGGTGGCCAAGTGAGCCTCGACAAGAGTGGGAGTTGTCAATGAGCCATACAAATACTGTGGCAAAACGTTCCCGCAATTCTCTGAGGGGGAGGCAGGTGGTTGTGAGATGTTTACCCCAGGTGAAAAGAAACCAGAGGTTTGTTGATTAATAGGAATACATTTTGAGTAATATGAATTTCATGTTTAACTTTCACATTTCAATGGTTAAATGTTTGTGTAAAATCCAAATGAAGGTTAGATTCTGTTCTTCTGGCAGTGCTGCTACGTTTGACTGTAAGAATCTTTCTCATTTTTCTCCACAGTTTACAGATTTCTTAGGCTGTAGTCCTTGTCACTGCTAACTCTCACTGTTTACCTGGGGGTGGCTGCAGACAGTCATGTGTCACCTCGAATACACATTGAAATGCAGACGCTTCTTTTCACCTGCCACTCTGACTAGCGCACTGACAAGAGCATGATTCATCACCAGTGTACCCGTGCAAACACTACCTATGTGTTTATTGTAATGTATGATAAGTACACAGACAAGCCTCAGGATCAGTGCTCAGGATTTATTGCAGCACTCTTTGATGGGGGAGTATATTTCACCTCTGCCCAACATGTAACTTTTTTACTGCTTCTGCCAGTCTTAGTTAAGGAAACAGTGAATAATATAATAGCAATGTACCAACTACTGCTACAAATGTAGCAACAGTTACACCTAGCAACATTTGCTGCTTGCTACTTTTTGACCCTAGTTAAAATATTGCCATTTTATTCGTATAATATTGTCAGACAGTTTTAGTTAATGGTTAAAAAATTCTCGTTCTGCTGTGAATGAAACTTGTCATTTTAAATATTAGCAGAGATTTATGTATTTACTTTACTGCTCCTCTGCTTTACTCATGTTTCATATTTTGTTAAAAAGAATTCTTATTTTAATAGCAATTATTAATCCCAATATGTATTTGTGAGCCCTGTTCGCCAAAAGCCAATGAACTCACATGGAACTTCTGGATGATCTCATTGGTCGGCTTGTGCAGCCACTCCTCCACACTGATCTCTGGCTGCTGCTCCAGGTCTGAGGCGTTGGGTGTACTCGTCTGTCTCTTCACCTTGGAGTGCTTAGGCAGCTCCAGCTCCTCAAAGCTCTTAAACTCTGGGATCCTATGTACACACACACACGCCAACACACAAGTTACGCCATGTGTGCTATTGGCTGGCCTGTCCACAGAAATGGCTGACCCCCTGAGAAGGTCCAGCAAATGGGCCCTACCCAAATGTGTGCTACTCATATAAATATGCACATGCTCTTTTTCTTCTATGTAGCATGATTATTACTGGCCTTCATGGGCTCCCCTAGCAGCTGGGCCCCAAAAAATTATCCGATCAGTAGACATATGCAGTTGTTGTACTGTTACTGTTTTTCTATTTGAAACATCTGAGGCTACAAACAAATGCTGGCATCATTCCTTTGACAATTTGTTATTTTACACTTAACTGATTAATTGGTCATGAAAACATTCATAATCAAGAATCTATGTCAGTTATATTGCCATTATCAGATTTACATCATTGAAATCCTTAGTGATTAAAAAAAAAATCCTGCCAGCAGACTAACTAAGAGGGGCAAAAGTTCTGACCTTTGACACATTAAGTATAAAGACTAGAGGAAGCTCTTACTCTGCCTCGTTGACACGTAGGAAGTCCAACTGCTCCACCACTGCTCCAGATATCAGGGTCTTAAGGAAGAAAAAAGGCACATTAAATTATTTGCTAAGTCATTATTCTGTCAATGTAGACTCCTACACAAGAGATACCACAGTAATACACATACAGTACAGATAGGAGTAAATCAGAATCAGAATCAGAA
>NW_023339663.1:25952230-26006110 GCF_004916995.1 Morone saxatilis | reverse complement strand
CAATATATCTAGAAATAAAAATAGAAATGTATATATCGGTATATACACATTAAATAAAAATAAATTAGAAAATAGTATATAATATAATAAAAGTCTAAGTGTGTACATTATAATACAATATAGGACAATATATAGAGATAGAAGTGAGCGTACGCTACAGTATGACCAACAGAAGTCTAATGAAAAAATATTAGTGAGTACTGATGATGTTAATAATAAAAGACTGCAGTATTAGTGCAGATAAAAGATAAAGAAATGTATGAGGAAATCATATCTGAAGGTGTGCTCAGGAGCACAAAAATACAGGAGGTGAGAAAACAGAGTTGTATAAATCCCCAAGAGGAGCAATGTCGGGCAATTCAGTACACAAAACAAACACAAAAACTAACTGAATAATGCAGTTCATCACAAATAACACATGGAGTAGTAAGGTGTGAACAAAGTTCACTGTTTAAGATTTTACAAATTTATACAGGAGCAGTAACAAGCAAGTGTCTAACACGGTAAAAGTTTGAGTATTTTAAAAGCATAACAGTGTAGGAATAAAGAGAGCAGTTCAATACCACTTGCTCTTGTGGTATAAATGTGATATTAGCCATTCCAACTGAAGTCAACTCCAAAACAAAAATAAGAGGTGTATGAGGGGAACAATCCTGCTCCCCATAACAATGAGATGATGAAGAGTCGAAGTGTTTCAAAGCTGTAGGAGTTAGCTGTGAAGTGAATAGCAAATAGGCAAAAGGAAGGAAGAACTTTAATGCAAAAAAAAGAAAAAAAGGATCATATGAGGAAGTCTCTGCTGAACACCACAAACACACTGGGAGAGAAGTTAGGGTTGGAAGACCTGTCAGAAGTTTGACAGCGCAGTTGGTTAAAGTTACCAATGTGAAAATAACTCTAGCCTTATTCTCTTGCTTTTAGCCATCACAAGGATTGATTGTGTTCATGAAAACTAAGTATCATCCACAGTTAACTGTTTATGGTTCATTGTAAATTCATGAATACTGCTGTGAGCATTCTGTGCTTTGAGAGATGACATTGGCAAAATCCAACAAAATAAAGAGCATGTGAGCAATGCTCTTCACTCAGTATAAAGACGTGTAAGTTTTACTTTGTTGTTTGACCACTTGGGGGCAGTAAAACCAAGCTGTACACGTGACACATACATATTATCACCTTTTAAGCGGATATGAAGAACTCTTTAGAAAACTGATGGTTTTTACTCATCTAGCAGATGCAGAAAAAAAGTATTTTGTGTCTACCTGGCAAATGTCCCATGTTCACCTTCCTTTCAGCCACTTTGTTCACCAGTTAGTTGCTTACTAGCTAGTTGCTGACTGTCTTCTTTTTGATGCTAGGAAGATAGTGTGCAGTGAGTTTTCGCTGAAAACAGCTGCCTGCTGCTACTGCTGGGAAGGAGGTTGATGACAGTGATGAGACTAAACTGTACAATAATGTTGCGCGGTTGTAAAGCCAAGGAGTTAAAAGGTGCTAAAAGGCTCCATCGAGCAGCGTGGGGTGATTCCTCTGTGGTACATACTATATTCTGGTATATACTGTGAACGACACCTTTCACATAACATGTAGTCATGTGATCCAATGTATAGATATAGAAAAACTGATTATAGCAGCTTTAAAGAAATAGTGATGTGTTCTCATGGCCCCTCCGCTGGCTTGGAGAGAAATGATCCTGATAAAGCTAAATTAAGCAACAAAGTTACAGTTGAACTTAATTAACAGTTAGGAATGCAAAATCTAGAAAATAGGACTCATTATACTGTGAATTTCCCTTTATCCCTTGTTGTGGTCTTTTGTTTTTAGATGTGATTCAGCATTCATTTACAGTTACCCTTTCTTACACTCTTGCAAGCTTTTAGGGGGCACTGCAGTGTCTACTGAGGATACACTGACCCTGGAACCCTGTCTGACCCCTTCTGGTTTCACAGTGTCTGTGACACACTATCATCCAGTAATGTAGATTGATTCCTTAATCTATGCTAGCACTGAGTGTCGATTCAGGTTTCTTGACTGCCTTCTCAGCAAGCAGAAAAATACATTAGAGGGATCAACCTCTAATCTATTAATTCACCATTTAATTTGTTGCGTTCCCCTAAAGTCATTCCAATGTATTTTTAACAAGCCACTACAGGCTTCACCACAGTAGTTTCCATCCCCTTTTTAAAACCATCCAAGCTCAATTCAGTTTCACCTTTCCCAGGCAAACAAAAACAGTTTGCCTCCCAAATTAAATCTGTCAGACCAAGGTCAAAACACAGACAAACACTGGTATTGCTATTGAAATAAGAAAGGACTACAGATTAACGGCTGAGAAAAAGCTTTTGTTTTTCCCAAAGAAAGAGATGAAGCCCTGCAGCCCAAATGTATTGAAACATTTGTAATATTAAGCTGTTGTTTATTACACAGGCGGCTGTAATATCCGTTGTAACTGAGCCAACAGGGGAGATCAGGTGGCATATTTCCCCCCAACAGACACTTTTATGAAAACTCTTCACAATATGCAAACAATCAAAAGTGCAGTAATATTAATGGTAAAATTAACTTGTATGGATTGGAGTTGTGACAATGTCAAGACCTAACACCATTGATCCTCTCAATAAACTGTATTATCGACGAGTGAAATCTATTAGTAGTTTTCATAAAAGAACATAGAAGAAGATACTGGCTATGGATATGAAATATACCGTAAAGATGATGGACACATAAGCAGAAACCACTGCATGACCTGAAACCAAGTCTGATGGCCAACATAGTTAGTAAGTATGCTTACTGTGTGAATAAAATCAGTATAACTGAAGTCGGTTGTGGGGAGATCAGTGTAACCTATTTTATGCTTACTTGGTAACAGGGAAGGCTACAGCCCTTTTTGCTGACACAAGAGTAATGGGTTGGACTGTGTTTTAAAGTGCTTATTCTGTACATGATGTTCAGTCTCATTTTATTTTTATTCCTGGAGTTTGTAGAACATTATTAACTCTAATCGATATTTTAAATTTGTATAGTCATTTGTTGATTAAAGCTAAAAGGGAGTCAGAAGAAAACATTATTCTGTTATAATAATTCAAATTGTTATTGCTCAAATATCTAACTTGGATTGTGTGCTGATTGAGTCAAGCTAGCATTTAAAAAATAAAATGTGTAATTATGTAAAACTCGCACTTTGTGTTGTTATTTTCTTAACAATCAACTAACTACTGATTGTTGCAAAATACCTCCAATAATCAATGATAGGAAATTCCTTTAAATTGGCATCCCTAAAATGAAGAGTGATTAAGGAAGACCAAATGAAAGAATCAATACAAGAATGAACAAGTCTGTTTTAATTGGATCAACAAACCTGAAGTCTGTCGACATGAACTTTGACCCCTCCAATGTTGCCTTTCTTGAACGAGGCCAGCATGTCCAAGACTGGGTTGAAGCGGCTCCCCCTGGAGAGATTATGTTTTTAGGTTATTATTATTTCTTTCACAGTGCACAGTAGAGTGAATTCTAAGTCCAAACATTTGTGTTAACTGTTATATACTATATATATCATCAGTATGAAATCATCACAGCTGAAAGCTTTCTCAATAAATCAGCACATTTCACCCAGACCCTCATTGCTTTATTCGGTTTGCTGTCGCCTTTTATACCGGTCATCATCCCGATCAATAGCAAACTAACGACTATTGAGCTGCTTCTATGAGAGCCCACTGACTCATTCCAGATGCCGCAGTGTGGCTGTTTAAGTGTTTGCAGCACATTTAACATACGGCTTCCTGGATAATGGTCAATACCGCTATAATTAGCCCACCAGCCACGCTGTAGTGATACAAATGAGAAACATTATCACCCAATCAGCAAGCAAATACAGTTGCACCTTCCTGCTATAAAGATAAATAGTACACATAGAAGGGAAGAGAGGTAGAGAAGAAGGGAGGAAGAGAGAGAAAAGTGCACTGTGAGTGTCAAGACATTTTGTTGCGAGCTTGAGCCAGTATCAGACAGCAAAAGAGGGATATAGGGTGATGTATGGAGAGATAGGAGAAGGAAGAATGATGTAAGAAAGCTATCAGAGGACAGGAAGACAGAGAAAAAGATAAAGCAGCTATTATGGAGTGTGTATATTACTTGATGTTATCCTCGCGGATGAGAACCAGGAAGAGAGGACGTCCCTGCATCTTCCAGCACTGTTTGATGAACTGCAGGGCGTTCTGCACACACGTACACACACACACACACACACACACACACACACACACAGACACCATTTCAGATTGGCATGGGCATGGTGCTGGTTCAAAGATTTCAGTTTCCACTGTTTCTGAGCATAAATTGAATCAGTTCCATTTCTTCAACTTGCAGCTCCCAAACTTCAAACGCATCAACTGTCAAACTGAACAAAGTTTAAACTGCAAACTTTTTGATTCTGAAGATTCATTTATGTTTAGAATATAGACTAAACTGAAATTCAACAGTTGTTACATTAGATATATACATTGACTATTTGTGATTTGAAACAATATAGTCTGAAAATGGGGCATTGGCTTATTTATCATAACTATACTCCATACAACTAGAACAGTTCTGTGGTAGGATTTGAACAGGGGGAATCGTAACTATATTGGTATACAACTCAGACCTCTAAGCCATAAGGACACTCAGCAGCTGATGGTTTGTTTCAGAAAAGAAGAACCTCTTCATAAGTTTTTACAATTTTAAAAGTGTTGTCAACTGACTGGAAGCTGTTCCATTACTGCATGGCATCAGTTAGCGATAAAAATGATTAATTATGACTCTAAGGAAAGCACTTTGAATGAGAAACAAGCTGTAGTTTTGTGCGCTTGCAAACTCAATAATCAATCAATAAATCTAGTGCTTGAATTGAGTCAGTACTGTCAGCACTTTCTGTTTCTGTCCATCTCAGTACTCATTAGTCAGTGCTGCCACTTTTTAATAAATGTACCACAGGTACAGATGATGAAGTTATTATAAGTGTATGGGGAAATAGGGCAGTTTGCTGCTCAAGAGAGCTGCAAGAGGAGGCAAAACTGTAAAGCTACAATGTGAGCTAGAGGTCTAATTCAGCTGGAAAACTGCTGGTTAAGTGCTTAGTTCTCTGTTTTTGCTGTAAAATTGTTGATCATTCTTTCACATTCATTATTATCAGTATTTAGTGTTATGAATTAATCATGATTTGTACCCTCAAATTATTTATTTTTGTGCCTCAAAGACTGCTTGTGCAAGCTAGGCAGACAACCGGTTTAGACTACTTGCACCTTTTATGTTACAATTTAAGCACTAAATGAATTACAGAAGAGCTGAGTTTAGGAGAAGCCAGTATCAGTGCTGGTACTATGACTCTGGTATGTGCCCTTTCTGTGGGGCCAAGTAAAATAAGTATGCAATCAAACTCAGCTGATTTCCCGTCTTTTACACAAATGTCAGACTGCATCTATTTAGACCAGACAAACTGAATGTATCTCAGTTATCATTTAGGTTCTACAAGCACATATAAAGTGGTTAGCTGTGGAGTCATGGCATCGGTGAGCTCCACAAGTGAGACCCTGGCTTACCTTAATGTCATCAATCAACAGCATAACATCTTGAGACAAGTAAAAGTCACTTAGATCAAACACTATTGGGTAGCACACCACCGTCTTGCCCAGGATACGATAAATCTGGAGAGAGATACACACACACACACAGGACTGCATTAGAAGACGGATGGCTCACAAGTAGCCACGTATACATTATTCTGGGCAGTGTATAAAACAACCCATCAATCCTAAGATAGAGGGGACACACAGAAACTACATAACCACTCCAGATAACACACACACACATACAGTACATACACACAACTCGTACAAAGCTCCGTTTCACACATACAGATTGTCACAGGGGCACACACACAACCCTACAGACACACTGATGATGATAATGCCCTCTGGCAGTCTGCCATCTTCCCCATAAATGTTCCATTATAATATTGTCTTAGCAATGCGTTGGGAGCCATGATTCATTTGTTTGGCAATGTCTTTGTTTGAGAAAGCTGCTATGGCTCAACTTATTTGGTCGTGCTATGACCTTCATTTGAGAGAAACGGCAAACAACATCAGCAAGAGACGTAAGCACACACACACGCACTCGCACACACATGAACTGTACAGACACACTTCCACGGCTATATAACATGCACAGGGACACACACAGACTGCCTGACAGCAGCTTTGCATTTGAGGATAAAATAAGTCCTAAGAATAAGCAAAATCTATTCAGCATTCACTGATGTATACTGTATCTCTGAAGAATATAAAAACTCTTGGAACTGAGTATTTTCTGTCTTTGTGTTGAGTTTCTGAGCTGCAGTCGACTTGTCAGAGCTCTGGGAAATGTATGCAGATCAATATGTGGGAGGTGTGTTGGTGGTCACTCATGACCTGTGCAGCAGGGCAACATGAAGTGCACATATGTGTGTGCATGCACCAGCATGTACGTGTGTAGGTGTGTTTGCAAGCACATATACCTTGCAGGTCCCGATGCAGCCCACTGGCCTATCTGGACGCCCACTCAACCCCAGTTTCTTATTCACAGCAAGGAAACGGTATGCCTGCAGAAAGACACATGCACACACATATTTGCATAAACAAATACCTTGTCAATAAACACAGCATTCATATTGCACACAATCTTACTGCCAGCCTTTCTGTTTACAGACAAAACTAAAATCTTTATCTGTACATTTCCCTGTGATCCTATCAGTATTGCTTTGAGATTAAAAATATCATATTTGATTTGAAATGTCATGCCGCACAGTGCGATTCCATATCGTAATGAAAGTGCGACTCCATCATCTGTCTGTCCCACTGAGACATTTCTGTTGTTGCAACACATAAGCTGAAATTACAACCATATGGCACAGCCACCTACTGATATTAGCTCTGTGTAAAGTTATGAGATGTGCCGATAATGAAAGGTCCCTCTGCTGCCATCAGCAGCGTGCTTAGTGGACCCAAGTACACCCATGGGCACCGGAGCTGATAATGCTGTTATCTGCTGAGATGCAGAGGCCCGTAAGAAGAGAAACAGAGACCTAGCTGAGCCCTC
The DNA here is from genome assembly GCF_004916995.1 of Morone saxatilis. Lineage (NCBI taxonomy): Eukaryota > Metazoa > Chordata > Actinopteri > Moronidae > Morone > Morone saxatilis. The sequence goes on along the minus strand of NW_023339663.1, from coordinate 25,999,003 downwards.
ATTAGAATAAATAAACGACAACATGCTGTTTGATAATTCCCGGATGAGCCACTTAGCATATTATACACTGCTAAAAATATCCATCCAGGCCCCACCCCCCTTAGTTATTGTTACCTGCCGTGCTTTACATTCCATTATACCACATATGCTGTTTACAATGGTAACAGATTCACCACTCATATTTAGATTGGGTCTTCATTTTTACACAGAGGTAAACAAAAGCAGGTTTCTCAGTTGTAGCTGCTGTCAGTTGATTTTGTCACTTAAATGTCTACTGTTGCTAGCAGATCTATTCAGATTTATTTTGCTTGCTAATTAAGGCCAACTCCATGAATTGGTTTTAAATGCCTTCTCAAGCTGACTTTATATGCTTCCAGTTGAATTGAAATAGAGAAGAATAAATAAATAGCATTGTTCTTGTATTGGAGGGTGAAGCAAGTTCAATCTGACATTATAGCATAGTATCCTAATTGAAAATGTTAGACTGTTATACAGTAGAAACACATGCCCGGACAGGCAACACAGGGGTTCGATTTATGCTCTATTGCTTGTATTTTCGAATAATGTTTCTAATCTGTCCAAGCAAAGAAGTCTAAATAAAGAGCAGGACAGGGTCGCTATTGTTACTCCAACTAGCATTGTGGCTTCCATGCTGAGGATGTGGCAGTCCTGAATGGCGATATTTCTGATGTAATAGGTGTCCTGCAAAACAATTTGCCCCACTTGTTAAGAAATGTCTTCCAATTATGCTATTTTGTTTTTTGTTTTAGAAAGGCCAAAAAAGGTCACCACCCATATATGACTGAAAAATTGTCCAGGTAATGGTCGTTTTCAGTTTCATTTGTTAACAGAAACGTGTACAATTTTACAGTTAAGTCAGTTTAATCATGTGGAGTATTACTAAGCCATGGCTGTATAATGTATGTGGCCCCTAAGGATCTGCGTCAAGTCTGAGAAAAATATTGGTATACTGCTTGGAGACTACACATTTAAAACAGGAAGCCTATGTTACAAACCAAGAGCATGGAGTTTGTATGGGAGGGTGTAAAGAAGAGACATTGTTTACGGGCGTGCAATGCTACAATAAATAACTATGACAGGTTAAAATGTACCAGTTGAGTCTTTTTCTTGCTGTAGATTGACCGGATTTTAAACAGATGAAACTGAAATGAAATTAGTCAGATTAGTCACTTACTCATTGAACAGATATCTAAAACTGCCTTGGTTACAGCACCACACTTTCCACTCAATAAAAATGCTCCAATCCAACATTCACCCCAAGGATAGCTATATATATTGGAGGTGGAAAGAGAACCTTTATTTTGGGCCTGATCAATGCATAATCTGTCCACACACTGTGGTATTCTATAGTTTAACTGTAAGTCAGATGTCATGCCTCAAGACTCAGTTTGGTCCCACAGACTCGAGGCAAAAACACAGAGTCAAGTCAAATGTCAAGTATAAAGCAACTTCAGGAGCTGAAAAATGTTAACATCAGCAGTGCAGGATGTCCACTGTGCAGAAGCTAGGAGAGAGCTCGACATTACTGCTCAACTCTGACAGAGTTTGGCTGCAGAAGATTGGCTTAGAGTAGCTGAGGTCAAGTTCCACGCTTAATTAGTGGACTGAAATTCTGTCAGTCATGTTGGAAAAAGTATAACTCCCCCGCAAGTTCAATTTAGATTTCAGGGCTAATGCAGCTCAAACCCTAACCCAAGCTCTAACCAACAACACGGTTTTACTTGAAGCCTTTTGCACTCATTGTGGCATTAGTAATACAGCTGCACAACTACCCAGGTATAAAGAGCAAGACAGATAAACAGACATATTTTTTCTCGCAGGTGCTGCATTAATTACCCAATTGTTACATCAAGGGCTCCGCAGTTTGTCAAAACAAAGCAGAGAAAAAAGGTCATGGCCCTCTCTGCAGCTGAGAGAATACAGGAGCTCCACCCTATCAGTTTCCAGAGCATTTCTTTGGTGCTTTAGATAAAAGCTCCTTACTGCTGTGTCGCCTGCTGTCAAAATGCACTGATTCAAAGATGCACAGAGAAAGAAGATGGACATTGATTTCTCGGCTCTGCTTGCTAGGAGCCCAGTGGTGTGACACACTCCCCACAAGTTACCATTTATGTGTGTTTGAACTGACTGTACGTTTGTGAATTACTTTTCTGATGTGAGTGTGAAACCAGAGTACTTATTCCCTTTGTGACAACCTATAAATTCTAAATTTAAATACCTCCCAATCCATCCTATCATGAAACAGCATCAGTACACCCACACACTCAAGTGGCACTGCAGGAAATCTGCCTATCAAGCCCTCAATGCCGCATTCTTCCATCTCAAACAAACTGCAATTCACAATGTCGGCCAAAAGGTGGTGCTCTGCTACTCCAGTGTACTTCCTCATTGTTGGCTGAGCTGAACACAACAGGAGGAACCAATGTTGGACCAATTAAAAGAAATTACACTACAAGATGAGAAGGAATTGTCTTTATACAAATATATACAAAAAAAGAGAATGTTAATTGAGGATTAAGTGGCATTGCAAATCACTGCCCTAACAGGCAAGAATGACACCTGGAGGAGAAAAGCCAAGGGAGGTTGGAAGAACCTCTGCACCCAAGACTTCCTGTGTGCAGAATACCAATGAAGAACGACAACACACAGGCAGCCTATCAAAGCATCCTTTCATTCCCTCACATTTACACTGACCGCAGCACAAACAGCAAGCCTGACAGGTGGGAGGGATAATAGAATGCTGTATTTAAAAGCTGTATTTCACATTTTTACAGTGGCTACAATGTGTGAGAATGTAGTATTGACTGACAAACCCTTTTAAAACTTTTAATTCAGTATAGGGAGATTCCTCAATTTGATAGGAGACAGGACGAGGTTCTTGCACACTTTTATAGCTGCTGCCTCAAGTAGTGTAAATGTTACTGTTGGTGTCACTAAATGTGCATAACAGATTTACTTTTACAGCAGATGCTGTCATCCAGAGGGACTTACAGTGCAGGTTGGAGTTCAGCATCTTGCAATACAGCTCAAAATGATTGAATTTGGGATTAAACCTTCTGGTTCTTCTGTACCCACTGGTTTGCCCCGTAAAATGTCTTTAAAGGAAAGGGTCATACATTGAAAGAGTTGTTGGATGGTGGAATTGTTCTTCCTGTGAAGTAATTCCTTACCACTGGTAAGTAAAGACTGGGCATCCGCAGTCCTCCAGTGTAAAAAATGCTTTCTAAACCTCAGGCGAAGCTAATGGCTTCTGCAGTCGTTGTTGGTTAAATGAAGTGTGTATCTTTGCAAAGTAAGTCATCTTTTAAGTTCAAAATTCCCTTGGACAGCATTTCCTTGCTGAGCTGTGGTGGAGGAATAGTGACACAAAGAAAGACTGTATTGGCTTCTGCTGAACTATTAACTGTATTCTTCTGCAAAACAGGGCCTGCAGATTTTGACCCTCATCTTTGTACTCACGTTAAGAAGGGATCTCGTCACAGCCAGAATGGAGAGGAGAAACGATAACAGCAACCAATAACTCTTTAAATGTCAAAGAAAAAGAGAATTTTTGTACCTGTCGAGCTGGGTCTTATAATTCATATATTTGTCCATTCTGACTGCTGGTCATGAATGATGAAAATGTTACTCACCACCTCTGTTGGAGGGATTTTGGAAATGCAAGAATGAAAGTCATAGGGCCAATGTCAATACAAAGAATTTCAGTTTTACAAGAAATGTTTCCCTAATCTCTGAGTTGGTGACTAAGATGTTATAATGACCAATGATCTTAATTAACAAAAGTATTAGAATAAGATCAAGGTGGGAAAATACCATAATTTCCCTTTAATGTCTCTTAAGACCTGCAGTCTTTGTGCAGTGTCTCTTTAGGACCTCATTTGGATGACCCCAGGTGTTGCCTGAAAGCGCAACATGCGGAGAGAATGAGAGTCTCAATACACAAAATATAGTCCGCATGATGTCCACATTGAGTATCAGATATAAAAGCGGGAGAGAAGCAGCTAAAAGAAAGGCTATTTTTGGGCCAAAGCTGTGATTTGCAAGGTGATAAGCTTTAGGGTGTACGGGTGGGAATAACACATTGCAAAATGTAATTGCCACTCTCCCATCGTCAGGCAGCTGTTGTCAACACAATCAAACGGCTGCGAGGGACGAGGTGAGGTGAGCAAATGCAGCCTGCAGCACCCGAGATGTTGGTGACTCTGAGATAAACAGATTCTGTCGAGGAAGAAGCGTCTGGCTGGGCTTAGGATTTAATATTCAGCACAGCGCCCGCTCTGACTCACAATTGCATATCCATCTAAGAGACTGAGCGCCACGCAGCAGAAAGAGGCAGAGGGGAGAGAAGGAGAAAGTAACAGGTATGACAGTTCAAAGGCAGATGATAGACCTGGAGGGGAGAGTTGTTTGGTGTAACAGACATAATGGGGGCGGGGCAGGGTGTAGGCCTAGAGGGGAGAATGGGGTTAGAGAAACGGATGTGACGGATGTAGCAGGAGATGGACAGAAGGTAGAAAGGCCTAGAGTAAAGAACAGAGACCGCAGAGATGACACAACAGAAGAAATTGTTTGTTTATGGAAGGTGGCGTAGAGAATAGAACAACACAACAGACCTGACAGATGAAGAACAGAGGCTAGGAAGGAGACCAGGGTTTAAGTGATGGATATGACAGAGGAGAGACCGAAGACAGGGGGGGAGATAGCAGACTTCAAACAGTACACATGCAGATGAGGGACAGTATCTAGAAGAGAGACCAGGCTTTGAGTGACGGATACAATGGGAGTGAAACAGAAGTTGGAAGGGAGGTAGTAGTTGGTGTCACAGATATGACAGTACAAATGGTGTAATCTGCTGCAGATGAAAGAAGCAGAGTGGACAGGAAAACAGCATCTAGTGCTGGACTTGTTACTCACAAAATGTTCAAAAGACTGCAAGTTCCTTCCCCCGTTACTGACAGAGTACCTCCACTGTTAATAATCAAGTAACCAAACAGATTTGATCGTATTATGTCATCCCACTGCAATATTTACACCCACAAAGGATTGGCAGTACCTCCATCAAGGCAGTCAAGTCAACTTTTCACCTATTTAACATTCACAATTGTTTGTTTACTAGGGTTGGGTTCCAGTAGACAACTCCATTTTGGATCCAGTTCCAAGTTGATAAAGTGCAAGTTAAGTCTAACAAATATCTTCTGTCTCCCTTTTTAATGAAAGAGTAATGTACATGTATAAAACATAGCAACCTAACTAAAAAGTAAATATTTTATATATATTGGAACTTAGAGAATTACACTGAACTGAAAGTCAGTCTTTGAGTTTTAGCTCTTAGATATGATGAGTAGACTTGCTGGTTTCAGATTTGATGAAATTCACATTCCTTTTGTTGAGAACACAAAATATGAATAATGAAAGCCCCAGCAGGGATTTTTTATAGGTTTTGCGTACTGAATTTCAGTTTTTAGTTGCATTAGGGCTGCCACAAAACGTTATAGTTTGACGTGTAAGAGTAGCATTACTGCTAAAGTAAAAATGTACCTTTTGTTCCATTCTTCATAAACAAATAGAGTCTACTTCAGTAGAATGTCACTTAACATGGCCATGACAGTGTCATAACCTGGATTAAAGACTAAAGTGACTGATGAGCAACAAAGAGATAAAAAATAAGGTAGGACATTTTTGTTCAACAAAATATAGATAGGGAGGTTTGGAAAATGTAAACAATAAAAAATTTTAACCCTTTTCTTATCTTTTATGGGTTGAATAAGTATCATAATACCAGTGTAAAAAAAAACAGCTTCTCTAAATTTTTTACATTTTAAATGTTACTGGGATTTCACCGGACTGCAGCTTACAGCTGTTTTAATATTCTCTTCAGAAGCTCCTCAATTCCACAAACTCATCTGCTTGTTTTGACCTCCAAGTATTCAAATGCAGGAGTGAAACAGTTTTTAAGGTAATAATGTGATTCTAAATAAACCATTCTGAATATCACCGGTCAACATTCAGAATATCTTTCGTCTCTTACAGAACTGCCTAATGTAGCCGCTCAGCTCCATGAATCTCTAATTTGCCTGAGTGACACAGTGACGGCTCCACCATTACGCTGATCAATCAACATGAACAATCACTGTTCGACTGATCAGTCACTTCAGCCAATCCGCAGCCTTGCTGTGATTGATGGGACAATCGTGAGGAAAATCTTAAGAGCTAGGAAATCTTGGACTGACAGGCAGATGGACATACCGAGCCAAGTTCTGCTCAGGTATTGATGGCTAAAGTAACCGCTGAAATGTAATGAGTGAGGTCTTGACTCAATCCTCCCTTGGACAGTGATTGTCCAATCATAGCTTAGCAACTGTAACTAGGCACACCAGGTCTGTTAAGCATTGTATTTATCCTGTAATAAGAGCGATATACCACACATGAAGAGCTTGGAGGATGGTGTCATTTGACTAACCTTTCCAAAACCAAAAAGAAGAGTATTGTAAGGAACAGATAAAACAGTGCATTTCTCTAAGATAAGCTGCTAATGTTAGCATGCCTGGCTAATTACAGTCTGATATGAAAACCTTTCTCATATTGTAACTATGAATCCATATTTTAAATTATTTTAGTGGTTTCTCTTTTTGATACAAACTGGAAACTCAGCTGGAGACTGACTGATGATGGACGTAGCAACAATACCCATGGGGGGTGGGGCTCTGTAAACAGCTTCGAAACTGTGTGACCAGGGTGTGTCTGTGTTACCTTGACCAGTTCCTTCTGAGGCCAGATCTGGATCGGTTCCACCTGCTGGGGCGTCTGGGTCTGAATGCCATAGGTGTTCAAAAACACCTGCAGTCTACACACACACACACACACACACACACACACAGACACAAAATAACAATATTGCATTTATAATTTCAGGCATTGTGTAGGCTATGTAGCTGTGGCTGGCACTGGTGCCCTTTTAAACTTGATAAATGCCTTCCCTACCTGCTGTTTGGGAAATAAACAACCCTTCTACCAGTCCCAAATCACAGACACACAAAAATATGTATTTAATCGTTTGTGACTTTATACTTCTTCAAAATAAATGCTGGAAATTACTTTAACTAATTATCCCCTTGTGAATCTACTGTTTCTACAGCAGCCTTTGACCTTTAAATCATACATTGTAAATCTGCGGCTTTATGAGTCTATACAGTAGTCCTTGAAGCTATAGCTATTGGCCTTGTGTTCCTGTAAATATAAAAGTCATGTAAATCTTTATCATGAAGTTACAGCTGTTATTGAGCCACAGCACACACCGGAGAGCATAAGTGGACCGCAGTGAGAAAGATGATGCACGAGTCTTGATGGGGGCTGGCCAGCAGCAGTAATTGAAGCTACAGGTTAACAAGCTTCACAGAGTCGTTTGACCCTGTTTGACACACATACACCCACACTCTTACACATGTATCCAAGCGTGCATACACACAGACGTACTCACACAAACCCACGCACACAATGATAAGAGTGACAGATGATGGCAGAGGTCAGGCTGAGCTCCAGCTTTATGAGCTCACCACAATTACAGCTCTGAAAGAGCTGAATAGGAGAGAGGAGCGGAAAATAACCACGCTTTATGGCCTGCAACACATTAAGAGGCACACACACTTATGTACACACACACATTACCTCTGGCTTTCTGCTATCAGGGCCACGTGAACAACTACGTCGTTCTCTATGGGACCCTGTGAAAGAGACAGAACAGAGAGATTAACATGTGAACCACATCTCTACTACATGTCACACAGACAGAAAACACACAGACCTGTGTGTTTTCTTTCTTGAGCTCATTCCTGCTTTGGCAACACTGTAAATGTGCACTGGAACTAATGCAAAGCAATTGAATCTGTAAGGATGGATTACAACGTTTAGATCCAAGTGCTCATTCTGGTATTTCTCAGTCTAGTGTGACTTAGTTTTTTTCAGATTTTTTTTAGCTAGGATTAATGTTTTACATTCTTGTTTTTGTTACTAATTCATTTCCTTGCTTTGGTAATGCTGTTCATTTAACACCCATGTCAATAAAGCAAACTGGAAAAGGATTCAACTGAGATGAATTAAAAATAGTTCATTTGTAAGTGTGTGTGTGTGGGTTGTGTTGTTAGGTGTTGTGTGTGTGTGTGCTCGTGTCGTTTGTGGTGTGTTGTGTGACGGACGAGTCGTGTGGTGTTGTGTGTGTGTGTAAAAGAAAGAGAGAGAGGGAGAGAAAGAGGGAGGAAGGGACATTGGTTCAATTTAAAATTCACCTCACTCCCTATCATAAAATGATAATACTGTCTGTGTTATTGCTACCTCCGCTTTCTCACACAATTTCAATGAAAGTTAAACTCTGAATAACCAACAAAGGTTGATGAGCGACGTGGAAGCGCTGGGCTCGGAGGTAAGGAGCTGGGAATTAAGCAGGACGAGGGAAATGTAAAAGAGAAGGAAGAGCAGAGATGGAGAGAAGCATGAGGCTGATACACCAGACACTCTCTCCGCTTTGGTGCCCACACAGTGAGATGAGTTGAAATGACATTAAATAGAGAAGTATAATACAGACAAAAAGAAATAGAGAAGCGTGACATTTGTGATGATTTTTTTGTCATAAGTGAAATACCAATTAAGTTGAAGAATGTTTTGATAATAATTTTAAGCCTTTTATTAAGTAGAAATCCTACGCACTTGCTGGTTGCAGCTTCTCTAATGTGAAGATTTGCTGCTTTTCTCATTTTCAAATCATAATACTTAATACCCTTGGGAGAAGTGACATGACTAATTATCAGACAATTTCAGAAATCTCAATATAATAACTCACTGGGCTATGGTAAATTGTGGCGGGCATTTGGCATTCATTTTGACTAAATGGCCAAGAGAAATAATCTAAATAAAATTAGTTTCTGAATCAGGTTACTTAATCAGGAATTTTTCTGTAACTTATAAAACTATGTTAGTGTCACTTACTAGTAAAAGCTGCTTAGAAAAGAACTTTCTGAACTTTTAGTTTGTGTCACTTAAAATTTTCAACGTAATCTGTTTGAACAATTCTTTTGTTAAAATAACTGCATTTACTGTACAGTGCAGCACGCTTCACATTGTAGCATTCTTTTTCTCCACTATACCTATGATACTGTTTCAGGACATTTAACATTGTAACAAAGTAATCCGAAAATAACCAATAGAACTGCACAATGACCACCATAAAATAAAAACATTTATACATTGTATACTATGTAAATAATGCATTCTAGTAAACAATGTTTCTTCAAAATGAAGTAACATCAAGGTGGACCGAATTAAGCATTAAAAACACATGGCTTTTCATTGCTTTCATGACTGTGGCCTCATGAGGAGCCCATCAAAGCAACACTTCCACTTGCACTACTACATACAGACAGTCACAATTGGCCAGAAGAGAGCATCCGATCACTCATGCTGCCTGCAGTGTGAATGCAGGGTGAGAGACAACATGAAAGACAAGGAGAAAAATACACAGAAAAAAGAGAACAAACAGTAATTTCAGAGGTTTTTTCTGCAGTAATCTCAGACCTTTTGGGCTCGTGGACAATCATGGAAAACAGACAAGAGACATCACAGTTGTTTGTCTTGTAGTGGAGCATCTGAGTACATCACACAGAATAAATCACATTCAGATGAAGCAAATATGTCGAAAGAGACAATTTAAATTTTGAATTCACTAACAAAGGCTGGTATTGTGTTTTTGTAACAGAAAAAATGGAAAATATCTGTATTAAATGACTATCTCACTAGTTGTATCCCTGACTTTTTTCCCATGTGGTTTCTCTTAAATGTATATGACTGTAAATGGTACTTATGAGAGTGTGTATCTGTCAGTCAGTTTGAGTGTGTGTCACCATATTTCTTTGTCTTATTGCTTGGCAAAAGTCATATTTATTTGTCTTTTTGTCCTATTACTTTTATTCATGATAGGTTTACGGGTGTTAACAAGTGTGCATTTCTTGTGTATTGTTATATTTATGCACATATACAATTCTCTCTGTATGTGTCCTTCAGTGCCTTTAATCTTATTGTTCTTTACATGTAGAAGTACTATTTATATGTGTAATTTATACGTGCTTGTGAAGTGAATTGGAGGCAGAGATGATCATCTTCAGTGCGCTGAGTGACGGCCTATTCAGGGCCATTTAGGAAGCAGGCAGCAGCTTGTGACTCACAGGAACAGCGGCCTTTCATCTCGTTCTCATTGTGGGGATGCACACACACACCCACACATACACACATTCACATAGAACATGGCAACACTCTTGCACATGAGGGGAGACAAGCACTGACCGGCAAGCACAGATGCTCAGATTCATAGTCAGTTACAGAACATAGAGCCAGGGAACAATACACACAAATAAGCATGCGAGTTGATGCGCGCGCACACAGACACACACACAGAAAGCTGGGAGCCATTTTGTTTTGTCGATAAGAGCTGGTTTTAGCCAACAACCTCGTTATCATAAATCAGAGAGTAGAGAGAGAGAGCAGAGAGATGGGGGTGGCTGAGGAGAAAAAACCGACGTCTGAACACAAATCTCTCCTGATGAATGGGGGAGCAATGGCTTCTAAAATGCTGCAGAGCAACTATCTCATTAGCGCTGGTCTCTGAGCAGACAAAGGACTCATTTGGCGAAGGAGAAGATATGGAAATGCATAATGGAGACACAGGAGAAATGTACTCTCTCAATCGCTCCTCCGTGCACTGCAATCGAACCTCTGCAACAGACAACTGTGCAACCGCAGAGAGGACAATGAGATGAGTCTTCAAATGTTTCTTTAAACAAACTTTTTGGCGGCACCCTAAAAACATCAATGTAGTGTGACCGAAATGGTGTCAAGTCTGACAGGGAAACAGAAAAGGAGAGGTGTGCCATTTCACCAAAGTGGCTCTGCTGCAGACTGCTAAAAGGCAGTTAACAAATCATATTGGACCCTGGATGTACCCGGTGCTGGGGCCATTGGTCTGATGTCAGCACAGCTCAGGCCAAATCTAACAGTTTAAAGACCTCTGGAGCACTCCCTGGAATTGGAATTCAGACTAATTAATGAAAAGAAAAAAAAGCTGGTAGAGCAAATTAGTTGCAATTGAATATAGATAATTAAAGTTCTGAAACTTTAACTAAGCATTATAATACAGTACAAAAGGAAATGGACTGAATTGTCCAAATGCTGAGGCGGATTTGATGAAAACAGACATGCTGTTTCAACCATGTGTTACATTGCTCTTAGAGCGGATATGCATGTGAATACAATTTTCTTGACTGGAAAAAAAACGTGCTCTCTTGCCCTTACTGCTGTTACCACCTACACATTAAACCTACACGCTAACCTACGATTACTACAAGTTCAAACAGCTTCTCTCTCGGAATTCTACGGGAAATGATTAACTACAGAAGACAAGGTGAGCTGAGGGAGATTGAGTAAGCCAAAAAAAAGGATTGCATCATTCTAAAATGAAATAACTCCTGGAGTGCACTCAACCTTACAGAGTGATGATATCTAACAGTGTACAGTATGTATCCAAGAGGGAACTTGCTGCTGGGCGAACAATGGGGATTCAGCTACAGGGCAACATACTATATATCTAACTGAGGTGGCAGGTTTACCATAACATGGCCAGGCAGGAAATCTAAATGTACTGTACATAAGCCCATAAAACCAACATCACTTCTGGTACCTATAAGAAAACATAGAAAACTTCCTCTGTGGGGGAGTTTTGCATAATTTGCCCTAACAGCAGGATGATTCAATAACAAACCTTTGAATTCATCTTAATTCAAATTCAAAATCAAACTCAACAGGCTACGCTGCATCATAAAATAAAATAAAACTATAAATTATAACTATTAAAATCAGTATTTTAATATCAAAGGACTAGTTCAATATTTTGGGAAAATTAGATTTCAGACTAAGAACTGAAAAGAAAAAAAGCTGGCAAAGCAAATGAGTTGCAATTGAATACAAATAATTACACTGTGTTCCAAATTATTATGCAAATATGATTTCAATTAAAGAAAAATTAAATTTTTTGTTTTTCAATGAAGGTTTTCAATTTCTTGCTGCTTTTGCGAGTGTGGTCTGTTGAGGATGTCATTGGACATCAAATCGTTTCAGACAGATTTGTTCTAATTTGTTGGTGCCAGTGTGGCCTAAATTATATGAGGAAGAGCTACATGAAGGCGTTGTTCACATTTATTAAGCAAGTCAGCAGGTTGTCATTTGCAATATGGGGGGAAAAAAGGATCTGTTTTGCTGATGAAAAGGTAGGTGTATTTGGTTGGATGTGGAAGTGGGGGGGTGGCGTTTCAAGTTAGGTTGAAACACTGGATGATATTTGAAATAGTAAGAGAGATCTGTGTGAAAAAGTATTTTTTGTGTCTTGATAGGTTTTGCAGTGCTGTCAAGACGGGGTTCATTCGAGGATGAAAAAGTGCGTGTTAGAAGAAAAGTTTCTAGTCGAGGCTTAATAATCTATGAGTATGTAAGGAGTAGCACTGTTACAAAGCAGGGTATTTGAGTGTGGTTGGCCTCTGAGATGAGTCCTACGACCTCTCGATAGCAGGAGTTGCTCCATGAGAGGCTGGCTGATGTGCATAAAGCTGATATTTGGCACCCCTGGTAAACATGCAGATCAAAGGATAAGATTGATTGAGTAAGGGCTCAGAAATACATGAGGGATCTGAATGTTTCTAAGCAGAGTTTTTTCCACTGATGATATTTGGCGTGGGCTACCATCTGAGTGGTGTCAGCGGTGTATGGAAAGGAGTTCTGGATGGCCCAACCATGTCCCAACCAAGCTGCGACGTCAGCAAGGAGGTTGGTGGAGGGATGTTTTTGGGGCTGGAATCATGGGGAAGTGAGTTTGTAGGCCCTTTTAAGGTGCCTGAAAGGTGTCAAAATGACCTCTGCAAAATATGTGGAGTTCCTAAACTGCCCTTTCCTGCCATGGTATAAAAACCGTGCCTTCCGAGTACAAAATCATTTCATGTAAGACAACGCACCATTCCATGCTGCAAACAAATTACCATTGAGGCCTTGGGCTGCTATGGGCTGCTATGGGGCATTAAGGGAGAAAGAATCACGGTGTGGCCACCATCATCTCCTGACATCCAATCCTACTGAGAACCTGTGGGAGCATCCTTAAAAGGAAGCTCTATGAGGGTGGGGTCGCAGTTTTACCTCAAAACAGCAGCCACTGGGGCCAATTCTGGCATCCTTAAAGGAAATACAGGGCAGAAACTGTACATGGACTTACAAGTTCAATGGATGAGAGTTGTTAATGTGGTATCAAAGAAGGGCTCCTATGTTAATTGTAACTCGGATCTGTAAAAGATGTTTTTGATGGAAATAGCTTTGATTTTAGAACAATTATCCCCTCTTAATGCAGAAAATACAGAACAGATTTTCTGTTTCAATCCTTTAGAAACTATATGTTTGAAACTCTGTTTTGCATAATAATTTGGAACACTGACATTTTGAGTATTTTGCAAAAAAAGGATTTTCATCATTGGTAACTGTGTTTAATAAAATTACGATATAATTGTTGAGGAATAAAAACTCCTATTGACTGCCAATTATATCGACTATGTAGGGAAAAAAGAACAAAAACAGTATATGCATAATAATTTAGAACACAGTGTAAAGTTATGCAACTTTAAAGAAGCATTATAATACATTACAAAATATTAAAGGACTAGTTCAATATTTAGGGAAATAACCTTTCGGTAAGAGTTAGATGAGAAGATTGATAAGACTCTCATATATACATCTGTTCGATATATTGTTACAGCCAGCACCCGGTTAGCTTAGCTTAGCATAAAGACTAAAATCAAGTGTAAATAGCAGTGACCAACCAAGAAATATTCTGGCTACACTTTTTTCTGTACACACATTTTTTGTACAGTTTAAAAAAACGAGATACAATGTTAATCAATGAGCTTCAGAGGTGCTGGTAGGCAGACTTTGTTACTGTTGGACAAAGCCAGGCTAGCTGGATTTAAGTCCATGCATGATCATCCAACTGTAACTGGATGTGTTGCCTGTATAAGATACATTTTTGTAACATGTTGGCTATATCATCCTAAAAGCTGATGATACTCTTGTTGTTACAGCTTGTTTCCGCTGCCAAAATGGCCAAAGAAATCCTGCATGTAATGATTTTGATACAATGAGGTTTGATGGTAGTAGGAGACTGGTATTATAGCAGGGTAATCTCTGGGTCATAGCACAGTATGTTTCATCTTTCAATTTTGAGTGCTTTTCTTATAATACTGAACTATTCTTGCAAATACACAACACAGAATATCAAAGATGAGTGTGCCTGAGGGAAATCCGGCTCACCAGGCAAGAACATTGAATACCTTAAAATTGTATACACAAGAGGGCGTGGGCAGGAGCAGAGACCTCAGAGCTGCCACCAAGCAGAACTTGTGCTCTGTTAGGCTGAGGTTTAGGGGTGAAGTAGAAAAAGATCATAATCATTAATGCAAGCATCCTGCAACCCATTCAACTGCACCAATAATTAATTGAATCACTGAATACCACTGAGTTTTGCCTCCAAGTTTGAATTGATATGGAAATAAGATTAATTTATTCATGAATTGAATAGAAGAAAGCTAAAACAATGCAATGAAGTATTTAATATTAACTTGAGACCCCTTGTAGGAGGAGTGTTTGAAAAAACCAGATGGAGTTAGTGAAGTATGCGGTTATAGCAGGAACAGGCAGGTGGTGCAAGCAGCGTGGTTGGGCCATAAGGAAGCCTGGCCAAGGACTTTAAATATGGATATAAAAACAATAGAAACTCAGCAAGACCAAATTCTGGTCCCACGTGGAGACTCCCGCAGACTTTGGTCCGGTCCAACCAAGTTAAATAATTTTACAATAAGCATATATCAAAGCACTATGTACTGTATAAAATGGTTTAATCAACAGTAAATGACAAAATGACTCACTATGACACCTAACTCACAAATAGGAATTACACAAGTCTGTGCCAAAATGCATTAAAGGAAATCTTTCTGTAGCCAACACAAAGGGCTGCAGCAGCAAAATGACATTTGTCTACACCTGGAAAGCAACAACTCAGCAGTCCTGCAGTCACAGCCCTGTGCTGAGCAAGACTGGTCTGGGCCTTTTTAAATAATGTTTGTTCTTAGATGATAAAGCTGCTGTTATTCTGTCTGTTTATTGTCATAAAAAACCCAAGAAAAAACAAAATAAACAAGGAATTAAACACAATGTGTAGAGTCATCTGTTTAGCCAAAGCCTCATCCTTTAACATTGTTTCACATTTATACATTTATACCTGGTCACCCCATTCTGACCACGAGGTTGAGGCCTGTTCGATAGAAGTTAATCATCCATTTGCTCTTCATTTTCCACAAAGAATATCACTTCCCTGGTTTTCACTTCTCTTATGCGAAAAGGAAGACCACGACTTTGGTACATGCTCTGGTAGCTTATAGACTTGACTACTGTAAAAACATTTAATCTGGACAAAATAAAACCTTTTTAGAAAAGCACCATCGTGTTTAAAACATTACTGCATGGATAGTAACTAGCTTGCTATTTTAACCATTTAACCATAACTCCACTCCTAGCTTCCCCAGATTTACCTCCTATTAATGCCAAAGCAGAGTTTAAAATGCTCCTAACAAATTAAATATTACATGGACCTGCTCTGCCATTAAAGGAATAGTTTGATATTTTTGGAAATTCCCTTTCCCTATGTATCTCATGTCTGTGTACTAAATATAAATCGACAGCCAAGAGAATGTTATATGGAACACCGGGAGCGCTCTGACAGCCGTCAGACCACAGCTGGGCCCCCAATAGTTTCCCTATAGGGCCAAACGAGGGACAGAGGATGCTATGGCATGTCTCCTTCACTCCCTCCTACAACATCTGGAATCACCAGGCAACTTTGTGCAACATTTCTTGTTGACTTCAAGAAACTTTACGATCTCAACATCCCTCCACTCATCCACTGGGTTCAGCCATTATCACCAAAACCGGAGTCGCTCAGGGCTTTGTCCTGGGTCCCTTCCTTTACACCCCTTTAAATACTCTGATGACACTGCCATACAACTTGGACTACTTGATGACAATAACTCCGTAACAGCCAATCAGAACTCTATTTCTCACTTCACACAATGGGGCAGTGATAACTACCTGCAGCCGAACATGGACAAAACAAAAGGACTGGTCATCAAACACACTTCACACTGGACTGGAGACCACCTCCATCCATGGCAAGACAGTTGAGCAGGTGAACAACTTCAAATATCTTGAACTCAAGTTTTGATCAACAAATCACTTCTATCCTGAAACAATTCCAGCAAGGACTCAATCTCAGAGCACCGTCTGTTCAGAGATACAGGACTTTAAAATGCAGAAGAGCTTGCTTCAGCAGGAGTTTTGTCCCTTCTGCCATAGCACCTCTGAACAAACTGCCTCACTGACAATGCTGTGAGCTGGGATGTATGAATTTAATGTATTGTCTATATCTGTACGTTGCTTGGTGTATGTTTCTGTGTTGTACTGGCTGTGAAAACAAAATCTCTCGCTGAAAAGATAAAATCTGTGTGCAGTGATGCCGCTTATGCCGCCTGTCTCTCTCACCACATCTAAACCTAATTGAGCGTTGCAGTCCTCAACTCTCCCACTCTTGCCCTGCTGGCATTGACCCCTGAGGCAAGTTGTATGTTTCCCGTCCTGCCACCTCAAGTGAGTTGTGTGTCAAATAGGCACCCAAATGTGAAGGAGTCAGTTAGCTGCTTGAAAAAACTTGATTTCCAACAAGGGTAGACATTAGGCTCGTTCAAGGTGAGCCAGGCTTGCGCAGAATCGCTCACCGTTGATCGCCGCACAATGCATGCCAGTTAGATTTGTGCCCGACTTGATGCAAACTGGGCAACGATTGAGATCAAGGCAGATGCAGTTTTTAGAGCCAGATGCAGCTGTTGCTCTCCTCTGACTGACTGGGAAATGCCTGGCTGTCAAAAGCTGACTGGCTCTTAGTTTTGACAACAAACACCACGTTTACTGGATTTTCTGACTGTAGCTGTTCCATGTCTCATGTTGTGCAATGAATCTGTTAACATGCAGATCTTGTGTGGTTGATAATGATAATAAAGTCACATTATATATCTGAAAACTACAGGTAGTCCAAGGATGGTCTGACATTTTTGTGACTTTATTCTCTGAAGGCTGCTGGAAACTGTCAGATTTAACTTCAGCTTTTTGTCACCTCCTCCCGCTGCTACTGCCTGATCTCGTCCACTTTCCAGTCAAAGTGCAGTTCACCTTGAGCGAGCCTATTGATTAAAAAAGTATTTATGTATGTATGTGTATGTGTGTGAGTGGGTGGGACTGTGTGTGGAGAAGAGGGTAAGGGTAGAGAAAGCAAGAAAACAGCATAGAATAATTATTATATATCTCACTATAAGTGAGAAAAAATGGATGACAGAGCTACAAAGCAGGTAAAAAAAGACGGGTAGGGACGGAGGCAGAGAGCCGTGTTCTTATTAGTTTTGTCTCAATAAGTCTAATAACACTGTCTGTTCCCACTGTGTATGCATGTGTGTACCAACCTCAGGCACTTTTCTGCGACAGGAAGAACAAACACTACTGTTTACCTACGCATGCACAAACACAAAGAATGACTAATGAAAGAGGCACATTAATAAATAGAGATGGCATACATCTGTCACGAAAACTAAACAAATTAGGAGAAATAACACTTTCACCATCTGCACAGTGTGTGGAGACACACACTCCTGGACAGAAAGAGACAGAAAAAAAATAAAAGATCTTTAATTCAACCCAAAGGTAATCCTTTACTGTTCTAGTACAATCCAGGAAGTGTATTACTTTGGACAGTAAACATAAAAGCTTATCTGAACTGGCTATAGGATGAATTACTACTTGACAATTATGAGTATAAAATGATATATCAAATGAGAAAAGTTGCAGTTAAGAAATGAAAAGGTCTTTACAAAAGTGCACAGCGTGGCCTCTGACCTGCAAAAACAACAGGAAGAAATCAATGCAGACAAGAAGGTGGAAAAAGGAAATAAAAGCAGTCTTGAGATGGGGCAAATTGAGACATGCTATTAACGAGTGCTATAGTGCATTTGCAGCTGCAGGACGGGCTGGCGGAGGTTTGCAGCGGGCCTTGCTGCTGCGTCCTGTCCCTCAGAGATATGGCCGCGCTAAATTTGACAAAGTGAAAAGCCATTTGCCAGAGAACGCTGCAGTGAGTCCCTGCAGAACAGAAATGAATTTCAGCTCCGCTTCATTTGACTTTTCCCCCAAAATTAAAAGCACTGAGTTGTGACGCAAGATGGGAAGCGTCTGAGATCTTTCTTTCTTATTTCCCTTTTTCTTTCTTTCTTTGCTCTCCTCTTTCATTCCATCTTTTACCTCTTTCCTCCCTCCCTCTCCCTTACTTCCAGCCTGCTTCATTTCCTTCTTTCCATCCGTTCTTTCTTCCATCTTTCTGGTATTCCATGCCACCTTCTTTTTTCGTCTGTATTTTCTATATTTCCTTCCCTCTTTCTATTGTTCTTCCGTCATTCCTTCTGTCTTTCTATCCCTACATCGTTTTGCTCCTTTAAGATGAGCCAGGTCTGTGCACAATCGAATGCACGCTGGTTAGATATGTGTCCGACTTGATGCCGACTCGCTGTGACGTCGTGCACATGTGGGCATCGATAACCTTGCAGGGTCGAGGCCGCAGTTTTTAGAGACAAGCGCCACATTTGCTCTCCACTGACTGCAAGACCCAGGGCATAACGGTAAACGCCTGGCAGTCACCTGATCTAAGAGCTGATTGGCTCTTAGTTTTGACCACAAACACCACATTTAGTAGAAAACCTAATTCCCTGTGTGATTACACTATTTATTGCTAGATTGCAGGCTGTTAGCCTCATGGTGCTGCTGGAAACTGTCTGACTTGACTGCAGCTTTTTGTCACCTCCTGCTGCTGCCGCCTGATCTCTTCCGCTTTCCCGCCGAGGCACAGTTCATCTTCCTCCTTTTTTTCCTTCTTTCTGTCCTTCCATATCTTCTCATTCTTTCCTTCCCTTGTCTGTCCTCCCTGGTTTCTTTCTTTCTTTCTTTCTTTCTTTTCATCTCTTCATCTGTCTTTCTGTCTGTCTTCCTTTCTTTCTTTTACCTCTCTCTGGAACTCACTACCTGTCTTCATTCCTCTCACTCTCTCGGTCTCACAGGTCAGAAGTAAATCGTCTACAAACAAACAGAATCTCACAGAGTCAAATCTCAGACGTTTGTGTCAAAACAGCTCTGCCAGAAACACAGTCAAAACTCAAACACTCACACACACACAGGATGGAAATGACTTGAACCAGCAGTAGCTTTATGTACACAGCTGTTAAATTTGCAAATCAGGTAGCTGACAAAGCATCACCACATCTGATTAATGTTGTGTACTGAACAGAGACTTCATGAATTTTTTCCCCATTATAATTACATTTCTGGTGTTTGTTTTCTTTCAATTTCCTTCTGACTGTTTAGAGAAAATCTTTTAAGAGTAAGTGATAAAATTCAATAAGTGCAACAGTGGAAGAACTTTGCTGTGTGTGTTTAAAAGCAGAATACACTGTACAATAATAAACGATTTAGCATGAAAAGGATGCTGTAGCATGCTGCTGTGAATGTCTACTTAGATAACAGTCACACATACACAGAATGATGGGTTGTATTAGATCCAAATGTCTTGTTCTTTCCCTCCAGACAATACCATACGGTGACTTATAAACGGACTGATCGATTGACTGACACTGATTCTATGGAAAACAAAAGTCCTGTTTTGTGGCTAAATATTTAACCATCTAAATGAAACTTAGAGTGAAAAAAAAACTTCCGCTGAACTCAATGAGACTCTGCGACGTTTATTTCAAGGTCAGATCCCTCCCACTGTGTCGGCTGGCAAAGCGCAGCACGAGGGAGGCAGCCTCGAGCGAGCATCACATCACAAAGGAATAAAACATTCAAAGACTTTTATAAAGTTAAAAAGCAAGCGAGGGAATTTATCCGCCACCAAAAAAAAAAGAGAAAAAACTATTTGAATGAAATATAATCCCTTCTTTTCATGCCCCTGCACAGACGAATGACTCCGGGCTCTGTATCGTCCTCAGGAAGTTGGTCTCTGTGCAGCTCAGAGATTCATATTTTGATGAGGGTATTTCAAAGTGTCAGGGGTTTAGCAGAAATACGTTGGGAGGGAAGAAAAAAAAAAACATGAAAGAAATGCTAAGTCATTCTCAATCCGGGCTGTGGGAAAATGTCTCGTGTGTGCGTTTTTTAAAGCTGGATCTTTTCAAAAGGTCATCTAGTGGTAGTAACAACGAGACCATGACAAGAATCAGTCGCGGCTTCAAGTCAAACAAAACTGGAGGAGGGGAGGTGAGGAGGCGGGAGTTTGATTTAGGGAAATGCTTCCAGCCTTACAACACGGAGGGAAAAGAAACTTGCAGAGCTAGAGACGGAAAGACCGGCAGAGAGGGAGAAAGAAGGAGGGTGGAATCACCCCAGCAGAGGAGAACCAGGTGAAGAATTGGATTGCACGCCACTGGCCGGTGTAATTGTAAAGGCGCCCTGACTGAGAAAGCGATACATTGCTCCCTGGACTCCGCTCAGAAATATATATCCTCCGCAGGAGAATCCTAATGAGTGGAGCAGCAGAAGAAAAAAAAATCTATTGATATTAAAGGGAAGCCAAGGTGTGAGCTACAGGAGCCTCAGCTTGTCAGAGCGGCCCTGTTTGATATCATACCTGGAGAGCCAGGGAGGCTGGGGAAGATAAGTGGCCTGATTACTACCGTCCGTGTGTGACGTGTGCATAATGATCTGAGTACTGCAGTGAGAAATAAATACAAATGCAGCCACATATGAAAATCTAATGCCTAGTGGTGACAGGATGTCTCACAGTTGTACAGGTGATGTTTCTCTTTCTGTGTGTGTTTGTAATTCTGGATAAAGCCTCAACTTTCCATCCCTGTACAAGCCGTTTCACAGCCGCAAACACAAGCAAACAAATGGCAAAACTTGCATTGCCTCTAACTTGCCAGAGGGTGTGTGCGGTATTGTGAATGAGCTCTAATGCGCACACACAAAGCCTGGCTGACAATGACCCTGGAACAGAAATATGTCCTTAGTGGCTGTGCCAGGCTACGCTCAGAAAGATGCACCCATACACCCATACAGTACGCACATAATTACAAACTCTGAGAACAGATGGGCATTACGGTTCTAATGTGCTCTCTCTCTTACTCTGTCATTCGCACACTCAAAACACAAACAACACAAAAGCTCTAAAACTGCTCAACAAACAAACAGACTGCACTGTTATACTTTCTGCCAGAAGAGCACTTAGAAAGCAGTCCCAGCAGTTCTCTTTGGACACAGTGAGAGGTGAGGTCTAGTCAGATGTATTAGTAATAGATAAGAATACTCAGAGAGCAAAGCTATTATTACACAAGAGACATGTTGGCCACTTGTCAACAGGGAGGCTAAAGTGCCAAGGCCGTTACAGGAGGTGCTATCTGTGGCGTGTATGCTTATACAGGATGTCACAGGCACAGATGAAATAAAAGCTCCTGGTTCTATACCTTCAGTCAGTCTCCTAGCATTTTGTGATATTGACCTCTGTGAGCCTTGTTAATGATTTGATGCTGCATTTCCTGTGTGCGGACGTCAGTGTCCTCTTAGGGGATGCTTTTGAAGTTAACCACAATGAACCCACACAGGTAAGGACAAAAGCTCTTTATATTCCTGACCGTGCTGTGGCTGTGCTGCATGACTGCCCACATCATTATTGGGTTTCAGAATACTTTCCTCCATCACAAAAGAATTATGTGACAATGATTTTAATTATACTGAGCGCATTATAATGTTTGATACTCAGGGAAGGTACCGACAGTTAAGTTCAGACCAACCGTTTTGTTTTAAGGTTGCAGTTGCATTTAGAGGTTTAAAACAGGAACCCCACCATGTCCCGCAGATTCACGTCTTAATCCAATGAAGCATTTCAAAAGTGGAGCATCAAAAGCAGTCTGTTCTCCAGCAGCCATCCTATATAGTTTGTCCTGCCAACATTTTTTGTCTTTTACAAGCATACAATTGAAGCATATACAGTTCATTTAGATGAGAGAACAGATGCTTAGTGAGTTACTGTACTACCTCTCACCATCTTATATCTGCATTTCCTGAAAAGTTAGATGTTAGCAGCAGGAAAACCATCTTTATGTCTCCTGTCTGCACTCTCTGCACTTTCTAGCTATCTGTGTACCAACAAGAACAAACAGTTGTGCTGTAGTCTACGAATGTTAAGACAAGCCACTAACAGCAGGAAATGCAACATTAAATGTTCATTTTAAGTTAACTGTCAATAAATGTAGGCATGAACAGGTACAGCAAGAATAGAAAGGAAGCCGTGACAGAGCCGGGTCGCAATGCAGCCATGTCTGGTAGAGCAATAACAACAAGGAAACTGAAGCAGGAGAAAAAGCTTTCAATTGCACAAACTCTAAAGAGAAAAGAGAAATTAAAATCCATGTTTCGCCAGGCATATTAATGCTTTAAAATGCTCACAGAGCATCAAAATGGATGGTTTACAACTTGTACAATACATAGACAAAACATTGAATCTAAACTCAAAAATTATGAACTGATACCACAGATACAAAGAAACACATTATTAAAATAATATCAAGATGTTTAAAATGATGGCAATATATGAGGCATGCAGGCCTCAGACACATTCACCATGCTTCATTTTGCTACTTTTAAGTTTTTTCATACACCTTAAAGGACCAGTGTGCAGAATTGAGTGGTATCTCATTTGCAGGTGATCATACACTAATTTAAACATACCTAAATAAGTCTTAATATAATCCTTACGAGTTGTAAGTGATTCCCTTTTTTTGTGCATGGGGAACATTATTTGCATCTTCAGACTTTGGGCTTCAGGCTGAAAAAAAAGACCATTTCACAAAAAAGTGTCTGAATCTTTGTTTGCTGTAACAATTCTTGGGTTTAAAGTAGAGCTACTAAGTGCAGGTGTGAGTACTGTGAACAGCCCCCCTATTGTGATGCCTGAGCTTGTACACTGTCAGCAGTAACCATCAAAAAGCCACTAATAGAAGCCAAGAAGCCTCCCTCTCAACACACCTGGCAAACTCAAATCCTGTACTCCTCTAATGCTCTGAATCCAGCAGCAGGAGGGGCTGATGTACCTTAATGTACGAGGGATGTGACAGCCTTTTGTTCAAGTGAGGGTTTAGATGAATTGAGCACAGCAGGTTCAAATATTTGATCTCAACTCAGGTGTTTCTGCCATCCTCCCCGAGGCTGTGTATCCTGGCAGCTTGCTTCCCCTTTCTTTCTATGCGATACGTCAGCCGTAAACAGGAAGACACTGTACACCAGGTCTGCCCAATAACACTGACAGTGAGACATAGGGAGAGGAAGGGCCAAACCTATCATACACAGCTAATGGGGCCCCTGGCACAGAGAACAGCTTGTAACAAGGAAGACCAAACGGAGGTATGTCAGAGAAGGGCAGAAGCTCACACCCACCCTTCTGAAGTAAAAGCATGTGCATGTGTTGGTATGAGTGTGACCAGAGGATGTGTTCGAGCACGGGTGGTGTGTCAAGACTTAATGCATGCAAAGTGTGCGAGTGCATCTGAGTGATGTCCATTTCCCTGCAGGTTAAGGTCAGTAGCCATCTCTCTAGGGCTTTTACTGTCACAGACCGCTGGGATCGACATTTCCTGCCCACCACCAGGCCATTTGGCAAACAGCAGGGTTTAGCACACTCTCAGTCTGTGTGTGTGTGTGTGTGTGTGTGTTTGCGTGTGTACGTGTTCGTGTGTGTGAGTGAGGCAAAGCATATAGATGGAACATCAGTGCATGTTGGTGAGCTTGTATGAAGTGGAGGACATGCATGTTAGTTTGAAAATGCAGTGTGTGGGATTGTGTGTGCGTGTGCGCGTGCAGGCTTGGGTCAGAAGGCAATGTCCATCTGTTCCATGCTGCTCAGGGTCACTTTGCTCATCAGAGAGGGAAGTATGTAGATTATTCGATGGTGTCATGCCACTGACCTTTGATCTGTGGTCTGCTGTTTGAATCTAGAGTAATATCCACATTTCGTTTCTCTCTAATCTTGCCACACAGCCACTGAAATGGCTTCTTTCAGTAACACGTCTCTCTGGCAAAGAGATACAGGGAGATAATGACAACGGCACACAGTCTCTCGACTTACTGAGGCAGAAAAAAACCCTTTTACACTCTTCACACTATAAACGTGTAACTGCCTGTACATACATACCACTCAATGAAACACATTTACACCCTAAAGCAAATGGACTGGAAAACATTGTACACAGCAAGAATAAGTAGAGGTCCCCTCTCCAGCCCCATGTGCACTCAAAAGATAATCATCCAGATTCATATAATAGACTATAAAACCTTGCTTTAAAGGTCCAGTGTGTAACATTTAGGAGGATCTATTGGCAGAAATGGAATATAATATTCATAGGTGTGTTTTCATTCCTGTATAGACACCTGAAGATAAGAATTTGGTGTGTTTTGTGTTAGCCTTAGCAATGAGTCGACTTGTATCTACAGAGGGAGTGGGTCCTCCTCCATGGAGCGCCGCCATGTTTTTTTAGAGTAGCAGAATAAACAAACCAAACACTGCTTCTTGATAGGACTTTCATGGTTTCGTGCCAGCCAGTTTCCTACGCACTTTGGAAGGCTGAGCTGTAATTCAAAAGATTGCCAATACAACTTTACTGGCTAGATGCCACTAAATCCTACACACGTGGTGTTTTTTGCACAGTCCAATGTATTGTATCGTAAGATCCATATTCGTGTATCTACTAATTATATTAAAGGTTTGTCATTATTCAGCCTATAGGGCCAGTTTTATTTTACACAGTGTATCTGATAAGTATTTATGGAACAATCTCTGCTGAGAGGAAATGCATATATAGTTTGGCTGCATAACTTTATGAGCACCTGGGCACCCTGGTGGTCAGGAATGTTCTCAAGCCCCATACCAACAGAACTGTGATGCACTGTGTGTTCTGACAGACATTTCTATCAGAAGCATGAACTGTTTCAGGCAGTTTGGCCACAGTAGCTCGTCTGTTGGATCAGCCGACACGGGCCAGCTTCATGCCCCACCTGCAACCCATGGACCCTGTCTCCAGTTCACCGCTTTTCCTTCTTGGACCCTTTTGAAAGGTAAATGACCACTGGCAGACCGGAAACACCCCACAAGAGCTGCAGTTTTTGGAGATGCTGCCCAGTATGTATTTCCTGCTTCTAACTCCATCAAGCTTGAAGACCAAAATGTTCACTTGCTGCCTAATATATCCCACCCACTGACAGGAGCCATGATAACCAGATAATCAGTGTTATTCACTTCACCAGTCAGTGCTCATAATGTTATTGCTGATTGGTGCATATCATTTAAAAGTGGCTGTCTTGCACTATGTGTATCATTATTTAGTGCTTTGTAGAAACAAACTTTAAACAAAATAATAGATTAGATTTAATTTTTTTTTACCATGAAGTAAAGTACATCTTACAAAACACTCACTTTGCAAGGTAGTAGATTGATTGACACAGAAAAAGCTGCATAGAGCTATACTGAGGTGCTGATTCTCAGTGGGACCGGGAGTACTACATAGAGAGCCTTTCACATTACAGGGAGCTAATGAATGTTTCTAAATAGAGCTATGTCTTTGTGCCCTCACTGCTAACTTAAAAATAAATATACAGAATGAAATGAGTTCATCACTCTTTCTCCCTCGCTATAGCTCTGTATATTTCAGCCTCTCTCTGGCCTTTCTATCCTCCCTCTGGGGAGGTATGTTTGTTCCCCACGCTGTACTATCCAATCGGGGGCCTCTCCTGACCCACGGCTTATCTCTGATTGATGACTGACGGCTCCCGCAGCGTGGACCACAACGCAACTTTTCCATTAACCTTCTTCTAACATAGTGTGAAATATGTGTGTGTGTGAATAAAAGAGAAATCTGACAGAAGCCAAAAGTTCCTACAGAGTTTTTACAATGAAAGAACTTACTGGTACATTGCTTTGTTTTTAATGCACAAAAGTGCTATTCTTGCATATGCTTCAGTGCTGTATGTGGGTTGTTGAATTCATAAAAAATAAAACAAAATTCAAAGAGACAGATGGAGAAAAAGAGGAGAGAGCAAGAAGAGACAGACTGTGGGAATGTGACACTGCAGGCACGCCTGAATAGCTGAGTAGATTAAGGGTATAACATTAAAAGCGAGTGTGTGACATAACCAACTAATTTACTTTTACAGCCATTCATGACTTCACAGATCCTCCAGTTGCTATGCCTGCTGTGCATTATTGCATGTTTGTCAGTGGGATGTCACGCCACGCTCCCCGGGGTGCGTTTGATCTGACTCACCCTCACAGCCCTGGGAGCGCGTTGTCTCTCAAGCAGAAAAACTCAACACAGTCGACCCCTGCACTTTGTTAGCTGCTAAATATCAAGGAAAGCACCACTTATCCACAGGGTCAAACTTTAAAAAATAATCCATTTGCAACTATTATTAGGGCACAGAGGGGCCCGCAGCACTGTAGTAATGTACTTTTGCTGATTTTTCACTATTTGCCACATGAATTTTATACATACTTGTGTAGCATTATTTTATAGCTTCATATTCTATTTAACAGGCTTGCACTTCATTACTGGAGTAAAAGCTTCCTGTACCTGCCAAGCTCCACTACGCATTAAAGTTGCATAAACAGCCCATTCACTGACTAAATCACAACTTCCCATCCTCCAAATGCTAGTTGTTTCAGGCAAAAGCATATTCCCTTCCCACTGAGATGCACACATGATGCAAATTTAATGCATCACGTTACCTACGTTTAATATGTGGATATGTGCTGTATAATCATTTTTAAATTTAGACTGGCCACATTAAATTGATGCTGTGTTGTGCACATTCTTAATAAGCACTTCTTAGGCACATGCAAGAATATTAAGTGCTGCCATGCCATCGAAGGCACTGCAGAGTTTAGAGTCACAGCAGGCTTTATGTAGGAATAGGATCAAAATGATGTGAAAAAATGATGTCAAACAACCCAGAGGTAACCTTGTGTAAGCTTATATGTGAAACCAAACGGCACAATATTGCAGGCTATTCATGGATTTAACATTGCGAAGCATCTTATTTTCTCCAGCTGTGGAATAAATTGATGCAGGGACTTTACATGGTAGCATGACATTTGGAAGTAATGGAACGATGAATAATATATGCACACAAACATACTTGCATGTAACTGCGCCCACAGAAACACAAATATGTCTCATATAAAGACAGAGATGGATGGATGCATGCACACTCATAACACAGGCATGTTTGACTTTTGTTTGGATACACAAATAGGGAAGCAAATTATACGCATAGACAATGGAAGAAAGAGGGAAAGCGTACAAATCAAGCCTTAACTACATGTGAAAGCCCAGCACGCCCATGTGCCTTTTCTGCCTGCAGACCAAACACTGGACGTCAATGATGTAGAGGCAACAAGACAGCTGCTACACACACACACACACAAAATATTTCTTGCTTAAAACACAAAACAGCAAACTAAAACATACAAATGCCTTCTTCTTCCTCTTCCTTTACTCTTTTACTTTTCCTCTCCTCTCTCCTTTTTTTCTGCGAACACAACGTGTGAGCTAAGCGTCTGACTGAGTCAGTAAAGGTGTGAGTGAAAGATATACAGAAGTGAAAATAAGAGATAAAAAGACGGACGAATTAAAGCCAGAGAGAGATGGTATGAAGCAATGCCAAACAAGCGGGTACAGAGTTGAGAGAAGCAGCGGAGGATAGTGGGAAAAAAGAATAAAGTCTACAATTTGTGTGGCCCTTTGACCCTGCAAGGCGCTTAGCTTAGCACCAGCCACATGTATAAACAGCTGCATCTAATTTTCCCTGGCTGAGGGCAGGATACAGGTACGCTCTACAACTGAAAGTCTGTTGATTTGCGGCATTTATGTCAGCTTTCAGGTGGTACTGCTTGACAACTCGGATGGAGGTTGATTTCTCTGATTTACTGAATTCTAAAGACAGAAGAGAAACACACCTGCAACACCTGTGTTTGAAATTATGCCTTCCTTTCTAATCACCGTAAATACAAAGTAACTTCCAACACATCAGCTAATTTCCTTAATATGACTATTTTAAAGACATGCACAGCACTACTGGATTTTTTTCTGCATGTGGTTAACACTGAAATTCTCGTCTGTTAAATAAATGTATCACTCAACAGCAGGCAGCTGTTTCCAGCACAAACGCACTAAAAACCCGCCATACACCTGCTCAGCACCAAACAGCAGACATAGTTAGCAGCTAGCTATTTAGCAGCTAAATAGCTAAATGCCGTAAAACTAAACAAACAACTAATCGCAGGGTCCCAATTAGAAGTAGGTCGCCTTTACTAGCCTGATGTGGCTACATGTTTCGACAAATAAATTCATTTAATAGATGTTCTGTGGATGTTCTTTGCAGACCAGATGTATGAAACCCTTTAACGCTCACTAGGAGGCCTGCTTGCGCAAGTGAACACACAAATATACGTTTGAACTTTTGTCAATATGGACATGCTACACATTGTGAGATCAGTTAGATTCTTGTATGATTCGTATTTGATAGCCACATTTTTTTATCACAATGACAGAAGTAATATTCATTCTGGTTAATATAAACAATTGTATAGCATCTCCCATCTTTGCTGAACAAGAGTTTTGTGCAAAAGGAATTAAAAGCCTGTCTCGTTTACTTGAATGGAACATGCTTGAGCACATAGGCCCAAATAGTTTTCTAGCTTCCAGGTTTTCTTCCGTGTTGCACAGCCCACTGCACATGCACATTAGTGTTTCTTCCCACTAGTGTATAATAAAGAGAGTAATAACTGACTTTGTTTGCAGTTCGAGGTGTATTGTCAACAGCCGTATCCAGCTCTCTTAATACATCAATGCTGTAGCACCGCTTTGAGCTTATATTTCTTATTATTTTGAATCTGCACAAATCTGCACAATAATTTGCGCTGTCACTAGATGTCCTGGATGGACTACAATCACTGGGTTATTTTTAAGTCTAAACAAGATGATTATGTGGTAAGATCTGGAGTTACAAGTTTTTTCTTTTTCTACTTTTTTCTATGATTTCTTTTGGGTGTTCATCTGTGACTGGCATCAGAGAAATTGCCATATCTGGAAAGTCTAAGTTGAATATAGCAATATGTTTATGAGGCTCTGCATGTTCAGATGTGTCCCTATGAAGAGTCAATCAGGTTCAAATGGTTAATATTAATCTTACCCCCTTTCTGTGGGTGCACTCCAGCCACTGGTGCCTTAGACAATTGCCTATGTGACTATACTGCGAACCAGCTATGGTTCTTACCGTCACATTTACCTCAGTGCCTACCTCGTCATCTCTTTCCCACCTGCACACACCGTCCACAGATCAAACTGAGCACAGCCAGTTAGCCTTCACAGTTTGCATTAACTTCAGTAACAAGTTGTCAGCTCTTCAATAACCTCATTAACAAATAGTGTGAGCCCCAAATTACATTTCAAATGCCCATGAAAAGATAGTGCCTCATCGCTGTGACAGCAAACCACAGGGCCTTCAATTTTCTGAGAAATGAAGCCGGAGTAAAACCATTCACTCACATTTATTTGGACTGCATGTGGCTGAAAACATCAAACTAAATGTGATGGGCTTTTGTTGATGGGCTGCACGCAGAGCAGTGCCTGCTACCATCAGAGGCTGGGCTCACAGTGAGCTGTCACGCTGCCTACACATCCAGTTTCAACAAAGTGTTATTGTGATAAAAGTAATTTCAGCGAAATATGCAGCCTACCTGAGGGGAGTCGGGCTTTGCTCACACTGCATACTAGTTTAGAAGCTGATTTCATAAAAGCAATGTCGCCAGAATGGAGCTGCATGTATTCATCCTGTTTTCCTACAGGGAAATATCACACCACATCTGCTAACACAAGTAAGATGATGCTGATAGTCTATTAACTCTTACACAATCTAGATTGCTCTCTGTTTGATCCCAATTAAAGATATAAAAAATTTACAGATCTTACAAATTTTGAAAAATACTCTTAAGCCCTTCAGCAACCCAGATTATTTAGAGCAGGGACTCCCAAATGGGTACTTGTCCCCCAGGGGGGTACTTCTACAGTTTCCGGGGGTTATGTGGAAAGACTGTGGTGTTACTCTACTAATTAAACTAACAGAAATTAAGATGTAATTGAAAAATACATCCATGTATTGAGTTTGCTACAGCACCTGAACACCACATGTTGAGTTCATTAAAACCAGTTAGCAAGAGAGTAGAGACTGGCTAAAAGAAATGGATAAGTGGTTGAAATAGAAATAATAATAGAAACAGTAGCTAAAGTAGTGGATGAAAATCTGTGTTAATTCTGTGTTATTTAAACTGTGAAATTTAACTTAAGGTGAAGGCTACCAATAAGCCCATGTGGGTTTTCTGCCTCTTTCGGCAATGTATACCATTTATTATCCTTGTCTTTTGTATGTATTCTTTAAACTATAAACTAGAAAACTAAAACAAAAACAAAGAAAAAACAGCCTCAATGGATAAATGACTGTAATAGTATAGTAATGGAAAGTCTGTTTAAATAAGCACTAATGAATAAATGGTTGAAATGTTGAACCTCCAAGTGGTAGTAGTACAAATGCAAAAAATTATGGATCAACATGTATGACAAAAACATGCTGAAACAATTACATCCACCTTTGTATATTTAGCAATCATAGTGAAATGGAGGTGAAAGCATAATAGAGTTTGAATATCTAAAACCACTTCTCTCTAAAATAAGTCAGCACAGCAAAAGACAAAATGAGAAATATCTGCTAAATGTCAAAACCTTTAAGTGAAAAAAATCCCAACACACACTTCTACACACTTACAGAGTCGGCCATCCTTGTATTAAAGAATATTAGAAAGCCCTAGAGAGTTAAATAATGACATTTGTATCTCTTTGAGACAAATGTTCATCTCTCTTATTCTGTCTTCCCGCAAAGTTTCTCTCCCGGCTGACATTCTCTTTTTGTTTGTTTCCCTCCGTCTTTGTTCCCTCTGTGGATCTTTCTCCCTGCAACCCATTTGATTCAGCCTGGCGTTCATCATACTTCTCCAGACCCATCCTCTCTTGAGCGCCTCGTTCTAGCAGCCCATCTTATCAGCCAAGCTTCAAAAACAAAAGTCAACATACACCAGGCCATTGTGTACGTATCTCTACCCTTCATCTGTGTGATCCACAGAGCTGCCGGTCTTCTCAGATATGGATTAAACCTCAGACATGATTCCCAGTCAGAGAGGCAGTTCATGGAGAAAATGGACTGGGTTTAATCCATGTCTACAAGATTGGCCCTTGGCAAGGTAGAAAAGGATTGTCTCTGCTGTTTAGGTGTTGATTGATGAATTGTAATTAAAGCTTTAGCACATATGAATAACACAACAAAGTTATAAACAGGATTGAACCTTTTATATTTGATATGGGAATTGCCTGAAGCGGAGTTTGTGGGCAGAACGTGCAGGAGTAACGGTGGATACACAGTTGTGGGTTACTTCATAGTTTTGAAAGCCCACGCACATAGCTCCTGGGTTTTTTCTGACAAGTTTCTGATGATTTCTCAGATTGTTGATAGCGAACACAACAATAAGGAAGATGACGACAGGCTTAGACGGAATGTTCTCCTTTTCAGTAACACACATCAACCAAATTCATCTTCACTCATGTCCCTATGGTAGCCGGAGAGCCGCTCTATCACAATGACAGAAAGACGGCACAGTGATTGCATGTAGTAGTATTTGCAGAAGTCGCCTAGTCAATGAAAATTCAAGGCAAAATAGAAATGACCTTCTTGTTAGTCCAGTTCGAGAACATGTGTAGCTCAGACTAAACTAAAGAATAACATTAAAGCACGATACAGCAGATCATATGAGATACACCCGTCTAACTAACCTACACTGTAGGTATCGTTAGTAGAATTTCTGTTAACCCCTTGTGTCAAGTATAAATCCAGCTCAGCTAAGTGATATATTTCTTATTACATATGTTGGCACTTACCATTTACATGAGTAGTTAATACTGCTATACATTTCTTATCTTTTTTTACTGACATTTTTACCGTAACATGCTTTTTTTTCATACCACGACCACTGAGAATGCTTAATTCCAAACGACACTTTTCACAGCAGACATTTTGACTTGGCAAAGCAGGAAAGCACAGGTGTAAAATGGCTTCATTCCACCAAGCGTCCCAGTAAGACATGTCAGTTAGTGAGCATGCACAATACAAGAACTGTGGAACTGGCACACCTAAATGGAATTTAGCCATCATTAATGTTATTAATTCCACTTGTGGTTTTCCTGCTTTGACAAGCCAAAATGTGTGCTGTGAAAAGGGTCTATTGGCTGCCAGATGTCCAAATGAACCAGCACCTCTGATGCAGGTGTTTGTTTGTTGTTCTAAATTAATTTACCAGGAACTCTCGTGAGACTGAGTTAAAAAAAAAAGTGGATTAAAAAGCCTGAGGAGAACAATACTACAACCATTTTTGATACTTGAGTGAATGTGAATTTTCAAATCAAATCAATGCTAAGTTGAGGAAAGAGGACAGCTGCAAAGACAGTCTTAACAATGTTGTGTAGTGCAGGATGCAGAGCTATCCTCTATACTTTTAGGCTAAGTGTCTTCAGAATATGAAAACAATTTATTGCGTGTAATGTATTCAAAAGGACAAATTTCAAACAACCAGAATTTAAAACCTCAAGCTTTTGATTATGTATTACAATTATGAACGTACAACTTGTCTGTTATTATCCCTCATTTACACTTCTAAGTTGTGTGGGATAGACTAAATAAATACTAAATTATAAACATAGAACTAATACTTTTTTCCACGGTGAGTAGACAGTCCACTTGCTACAGATTTCATTTCTTCTTCTTTTTTATTGAGTATGTTGTTATTACTTCAGGCTAAAAGCACTTAAATACTCCAATAATTAATTATTTATTGAAGGGTGAATACACCTTAACAAGGAGCACTTGAATCCAAAGAGAATACTAAGAATGAATGTCCGCCGTACATATGAGTGTGCAAAGTTCACATGAGAGCCAAGTGCTGTCAGCCAATCGCAGTCCTTGTTAGAGCTTACCTGATTGGAGTATCGCATGCTGACGTTGCGCTGGTCCTGGCGGGGCACGTAGCGGTGGATGGGATCAATATCTTTAGGGCTGATCAGCTCATCCACTGGAATGTGAGCATTGACATGCACATACACACACGTACACACACAAAGGTAGACATTAAGATGCATACAAAACACACGCCCACATAGGCAAGTGTAAAAAGCAGAAAGACAAAAAAATTTATTTCCCCATTTAAACAGACACACATACACACACACTGGATGAGTCACACTGCATCTTTGGATTCTTGTCAGTGAAGAATTAAGTAATATTAACAATATTTAGATAATCATGAATAACGAAATACTAATTTATTTCACAAAAAACGTGTTATGACAGAAAATATTCTGACATGCTATAATAAATCTCATCCAATATGAACTAGAGGTCATATTAGTTTTGCGTTATTAATGAACTTGCAGACTGAACAGAATTAATGTGCAGGTTTAGAGTGTCATACCAAAGCACACACACACAAACACACACACACAGAGGCATACCCAGCAGCCTGGCGATGGTGTAAAGGGCCTGACCACACAGGAAGATCTTCCCGTCACGGCCGGAGTTGCTAGGGAAACGCTTCTGACTTCCAGGCTTGTTCTGCTCCGCCTCCACAAAGTCAGCTGGTACGTAGTAGTATTTGGGGATCACAGCATGGCCTGGCATTAGAGAAAAGGACTGTGAGCGCTGTGTGTATGTAGACAGCTTCACTGGACATATGTTGTCTGTGTTTGAGTGAAAACACTTCACTCATGTACATACAGAAAACATCAAAAGGCTGCAGTGGTGACGCATGCAGAATGTAGCAACAAGTTCACACAGTAGTACAAAGTATGTGTGTAATCTTTAAACTAATTTTCTACTTAAGAAGATCTTCAAGTTTTATGTACACACTTCTTACACTACACAAAAAATACCTATAAATCTGTATATAAAACAGGCAAATGAAAGCAACTGGGGTATTTTTTTATTTCCATGGGCTGTTGATGAAAACATATCAGGTGAATATATTTTTAAAAACTAAAACACAAAGGTACAGGAAGAATACTAAAAGTGCGTTTTCATAGATCTACCATAAAAGGCACGTAATGGGCTCCAGCTGCTGAACCGCCATAATGGAACAAAGTATTTCCTGATTGCTTAGGGTAATAATTTGTGCCAATTCAGTCCAAATCTAAAGGTATAGTCATTAAAGTCAGTGAAGGCGGCAGACTAATTAGGGCGCCCAGATAGTGCAGCAGAAAAAGCACTTGCCCAGGCAAACATTCTGGCAGTTTTTATGGGTGGGAAGCTAGTGAGGGATCATGTCCTTGTCACTGCTGTAGCCACTGCTTTTGTGTGGTCCGTGTGAACAGTGTCTCTTTTTTCTCCACCCTGCCCAAAGGACAAATTAAAGTTAGCAGCAATAAGGCCTGCAGTGAGGATGCAAACCAGCTGTTGGCCATAGAAGAAACAGGCAGAATGAAATTCTTTTAACTTAAAGGACCAGTGTGCAGGATTTTGTGGCATCAAGCACTGAAGTTGCAACCAACTGAATACCGCTTGCCTTAGAAATGTGTGGGAGAAACTGCAGTGGCCACAGAAGTTGTAAAAATGTGAAAGGCTCTATCTAGTGCCAGTGTTTGGTTTGTCCGTTCTAGGCTACTATAGAAACAAGGCGGTTCAACATGGTGGACTCATAGAAAAGGAGCTCCCTCTGTAAATTTAAAAGGCTCATTCTAAGGTAAAGATAACAAGGATTCTTATTTTACTTCCTTTTTTTTCTCTTTTGTAGTTTTTTGGTCATGAACCAAAGTATTGGACGCATTCAAATGTGGGCTTGATGGTGGCACTGGAATAAAAGTTAGAAGAATATGAATGTCTGCACCACATGTCATGGTAATCTATTCAATAGTTGTTGATATATTTAACCGAAAAAGAAAGGGGAAATTAAACTCCAACACAGAAATTAAACTCCAACACAGAAATTAAACTCCAACACAGAAATTGGCTGACGAGCCAACGAGCTGATGAGCACGATGAAAGACTGAATGATATAATTCAGACTGAATATCAGGCTACATTTTGGTAACTTCAGATACATAATTATTCATTTGAAGATGCAAATAGGGGTACACAATGGCATATGTACCTGCACGTGGGACAGCCCCAGCTCTAATCTTTGTACTCATACAATTCTGCTCTACCTCAGCCTGAAAGTGTGGTCCAATATGAATCTAACCCACCTAAAGGGAAAATACCGACTCAAAGGATGGCACAACCGTAGTTAACGTTGCCCATTTACCAGTGTACAGCAGCATGTCTCCCAGAGCTGCACCCTGCTTGTGTCTGTGTATAATGAGAACAATGGGAGCCCATGACTCCTGGGAGGTCGGGCGAACCTGCAGCAGAACACACAATAGCTGCTTCTGACAGCAGCAAATACATTTGTGGGTTTAGACTTTTCACGGACATTACTGGTAAAAGAGAAATAAAGTACACTTGTGTTATCATTTAAAAGCCAGCCAGTTAACTTCAGGACTTTTGTTAATTCATACATAACCAGTACAAAAGCTCTGTGGAGAAGTCTGAGGCAACTATAGTCAGCTCTGTCTCACATCATTATCCTTTCTACACTCCAATTATTCCCGTTCTATTATGAATGGCCCAGTGGAAACTCAAAGCTCTTGACAACCCTATCATTTGACTGTCTCCCCTCGCAGCAATGGGTGCAGGTGAATATAGAAGCCAAGCTCTTTGCTCATGAGGAAAGGCTGAGTTCACTTTCACGTAACCCCTGTGATCCTCAACCACAGTACAGGGAGTATGAATATGGATGACACGATTTAATAAGAGAAAGTTTTTTCATTGCTAGAGGGAGAGTGAACAGAGGCAGATTCAGAAGCTCCAGAACGAACCATATTGATATGCCAAATCAAATAAAGTTATACGTGCGTGTTTGTGCATCCAGAAATTCCCCATATCCATCAGTCCCTGCATTTATGTGTGGGTGATTACTCACCCTCAAAAGACTGGAAGATGATGGGTTCAAGGAGGTCCTGGTATTCTTTGACCTGAGCTTTATTTCCTCTGAACACCCCTGCAACAAACAGTCACACATGCACCCGCACACACACATTAATGATACTAATTCAAACTTTTGGATAATATCTTGCATATGTAATGATACAACAACATTTAACATCTACATTCTGTATAAATCTATGCAATACAATAGTATGTGTTATAATAAGGGAATATGTATGTATGTATGTATGTATGTATGTACGTGTAGGAGAGAGATGATTGGGTGTTTCTTGCATTTACATGTGCATGTATGCCTATGTTTTTTGTGTGGTTGTGTGCATCTATATGTATATTTCTGCATATGTACTATGTGTGTGTGTGTGTGTGTGTTTGCACATGTTCACAGTACATATGCACATTCTGAAAACCTTACACATGTGAAAATGTTACCTCCTTATCACCTCTTTTCTGTATGAACTCTGTTCTTTGGTTGTCCTACAGAGGTTGGTGGAGTGGGTGTACTGGGATCAGTGTTATAACCATTACATTTGAATTAGAATTTTAATATGATGAACATGTTACCAAACTGTTGTCTATGAACACATATGTCAGATACAGAGCAAGATCAGCATTTATAGGCATGTTTATGGCCAGACGATGAATTGAAGTCCAATATTATCTCTCTTATTAAAGATTGTTTTGCTCTCCACCAACTCCTGAGGGAAATGAAGGGGTTTAACTGCTAAATTCTCCACTATGTTTACCAGTTATTTGCTAACTTTGTCCGCTGTTTGGTGCGAGGCAGGTCATATGCAGTGTTTTACAGGGTTTATGTGAGCTATTTTACTGAAAACTGCCTGTTGTGGCTGGAAACTGTGCTAATGAGAGCCGTGAAAGTGAACCAAAACTGTGAAGTTGGGCCATAAAACCAAAACAATTAAGCTGAAATACGCTAAAATGCTTGGTTAATTTGAAGGGAGGTGCAGTCTGGTGAGAATTTTCTGTGGTTTTGTCGGAACGACCCCTTTCACACACATCATTTAGTTCATTGTTAAAATAAAAAATATTGATGAGTGCAGCTTTCATGTTAAAGCATTGATGTATGCTTTACAAATGAAACCCTGTAGCAGACCAAACAGCAATCTGGATTCTGACCATTTAAATCCAGATAATCCCCAGGACCTCTGCTTTTCTGCTCAACTGTTAACTGCATCAGTCAGGTAAATGGAAATGAAATGATCATGTTAAAATACTTCAGGGACCAATATGTACTGTAAGCCAAAACCTCCTTCACTACATCACATAGTTGATTGACTACATTTTGCTTTGCATTGACTGCAGGCTTACTGAAGGCAGCGTGCATGGAAGATATGACCGTCAATAATTGTATCGTAATTCTTTTACTGACCCTCGAACATCCACCGTCGCTGTGGTAACGCTTACTTTATGTAGTAATAATCTAGTAATCAAGCCAGACTGAACACAGAAGGCACACAAGTGTTTCAGAGCATTTTGTCTTTTTTTTAAGTTCTGTTTACTTGTTTTTGTCTTCATTTGGATGAGTTTGATGGATAGTTTATGATTTTTTAGCTGTTAAAAAATTGTCCCATAAAGATGAACAGTTTGAGCTGTCTGAGGTGGGACAACAGGCCTTAAATCAGACTGTTTGTCGGTCCTAAAAACGTCAGCGGAGTCTAAACTGGCATGAAGGTGATTAAATCATGCTTGAATTCACATTCTTTGGAGAAACTATACTCCATACTTTATTCCCTTAGGTTCACACACACATTTCACACATCACGTCTTTTTAGAAAGTGTTTCTAAGTCCTCTAAAACCTGACAAACACCAAAATGTAATTTCCTGTCAAATGCTACTAGTCTGTCTTCTATCTTGCCAATGACCCACTTGAGGCATCATAACAGCAGCTATGGATAGAACAAGGCTTACCGTCAATCATCATGTAGATGAAAAATATGGGAAACTCGCACTCGATTCCATCAAAAAGCTGGAGAAAGACAGAGAAAGGAGGAATTATTGCTTTTCCATTTCAGAAAGAGGAGAGAGGCACAGGGACTTTGAAGCAGCGGATGGCTGAACTTTAGTAGCACTGAATATGGAACAGCATGGCACAGGGAAAAAAATATATAAGACATGACATTGTGAGTGAAAACTGACAGAACAGTCAGAGATAATAATGCTTCCTCGCAAGGTTATTTGCTTATATGCACAGCTGTGCTGTTTGTTTTGAGGAGGATGTTTGAATGTCCGAGAGGTGAGAGAGGATATAGTGGCAAATATATAAAGAGGAAGTTGGATTAAGTGGATTTTAGGTTTATAGGTAAAACACTTCTTCCACTTCAACAAAAGATTCAGCTGAGACTTAACAGTAGAATAAATATAAAGATGCGTTATTAAATATACAAAACACTGCAAAACCATTCTCTGTACTGTATTCTATGCATCTATATACCTCATCCAAATGGAGGACAAATTAAAGGACAGACCAACATTGTTCCTTTTACACCTGTAGTTCAATATATTTAGTCCTGACCAAGGAAAACAATGATAGATTGTTACCTTTTACTTGCCTGGTTCATCTTCACTCTTACTACAAATGAACCAAGAGCTGCAAGCATGAAGTGAAGTCATATGGTCTGACATGTAACTCATTCATTGGACAGTTTTGGTGATGTCATCCGGCATTACATGGACCTCCATGCGACATCAAATTCTGGTGCTAATGCTGTATCTGATGTGTTTATCTACTCTGGTGCCACAAAGAGCTTATCAAGATAGAACTGATTATGAGTATTATTGTTCAAAACAACAACTGTTCCTTGTATATTGTAAGTACTAAACAAAAACAGACAAAAATATTGATTTAAATTGCCATATTATGGGGGCATAATTCCTATGCGGTTGCTAGGTTTTACTTATTTCTATATATGGGTATACTGGGTAAATACACAGAGTAGGACACAAGCAACACATTTATTTTTGTAAATCATTTGGTAACCATGGTAACATGTATGCACATCAGTATGTGAGAGCAGGGATCAGAGGAAAGTGAAAAGTAGTTTGTAGTAGTTGTCTTCATACATTTTCCAATTTAAAAAGCAGAAAAAATGTAATCAATATATTATTATAGTAAAGGTAATTTCTAGATTAGGTTATTTTGAGGTGAGCTCTTTGAGGCACCAGAGAAGATAAATGAACACATAAGAAGCAGAGTAGTGCTTCAATGAGCTAGCCGTCAGTCCATACATGTAAAAATTCACACTTAGACCTCTGGTTCTTTAATAATAAACCAGTGTGAACATGAACCAGACCAGATCGAAAAGGCAAAGTCTCCGTTTTTTTCCCCTTGGTTTGAATCAAATGAACAACAGGCTTGAAAACATCCTTACTGTAGTCTGGTGTTGGGTCACCATGAGCCACCAGAACCACTCAAAGCCCCTCGTCATACATTCTCCAAGTCTGTGGAACTCTGAAGGGATGAACAATATTGTCCTAAAAGATTTTCCCTGATTTTGGGGAACATTTACCAGTGGGTGTTCAGTTGGGTTGGAAGCACATCATTTTCATCAAACCATTCACTGACCCCTGTGGAAGCACATGCATCCTGTCACGTTTCTCCACTAATTTATTCATGTTTTTAATGTAATTATAATCAACACCCTGCAAGCTATGATTGACTAACTGATTGACTGACTGACTGATTGACTGACTGATCGATATGAATGAGTAACTGATGAGTGTATGTGTCACTGTGCTGCTGTCTGGTGGTTTTCAATTGACTGAACGCAGGGAAATAAAAGCCAGCATGTGGCAGCAGCTGGGGTGAATTTTCCAGAACAAACACTTGAATTGACACAAACACCATCACTTGTATTCTCTGAATCTTACTCAGCCAGAAATCCTAAAATTGCACACCACGTGTGCGTAGTGTTTCACACACGCACACACAAACCTTCTTAAGTCATTTGGTTACAAGTCACATGTAGAGAAGACAGTCAAGTGAATCGCAGCCTTACTAATTCCAATAATGAAATCCCCTCTTGCTTATGCTCGCCTGAAGAGGATCAACACAAACACACAGTAGAAATGTTAGCAGCTTTATCTTTATAGAATGACCCTTTTTTGGGTCACCAAATTCATATAAACACCACAAATCACCAAGGTCAGCTTGGAAAAAAGATTAAAAAAGCTGCAGATAGCCTCTCTAAAACCCATCATTTGAAAATGTGTGTGTGTGTTTGTGTGTGTGTGTGTGTGTGTGTGTGCATTTTAGTCCATCTAACTACAAATGTCATTAGTCATGACTATCTTTGTCCCTCATCTTTTTCAATAATCTCCACACTGATGGAAGATAACAGCGATTACATCCTAATGCAATAACAAAATGGCTGGTAGAGCTGGCACACACAAATACAAGTGGGAGCTGCATTCACCAAGAAGCTCATACTGTCTGTAGGTTTGAATGTGTTTCTTTAAATGGTTAATGTCTGCACCCTGTTAGTATGCAGGTGTACATGGATTCAAACTGTGTGTTGCAGCAGAGATCAGAAGCAATTTAATACCTATCAGGTGGTGAGGGAAGGGTGAAAGAGAGAAAAATGAAAGAAAATAAGGTGCATAAAGAGATACAGAAGCGGAAGAGAGTTTATTTAGAGGGAGGGGGAGAGAGTGAAAGAGAGAAAGGCAGTCACCCAGTGAGGCCTGTGCTTTTTGGCCTGTTGGGGCTGTAAACAGCCAGGGATCCCTGGTGTTTTGTGCTTGAGCAGCTCTACTGATTGGTAAAACTGTCTATCACACAGGCTGCTGCTCTCTGTCAATGGTAAACAGACAAGGAGCACAGACGTCTGCCCTGCTGTGAATTCTCTCTTAAACACCAACAACAACTTCACTCTGTGTCTTCTGCAGGGAGACCGGGTCTATCTGTGACTTCTTTCACCAGACAGAGCTCACACTGTGTCAGACACGCCCTTGGCCTTTCATTACTCTGCGTATTCACATATCACTCAAAGGAAATAACATTCTATTTATAATACTTCTTGCTATGTACTATGTTTGTAATGTCTATTGCGCCTCTGAATGTGGCAAGTGCATCTAACATTAAAATATAAGCAGTTTGTTTCAATATTCATTACTGGAAAACTGTAATCTTATGGTAATATTTACTGCATTGTGTAATATTACCACCTGGCACAGTTTACTCTTAAATAACCGGGTTCTAATTACTTGCTGTATTTGCTGATGTAGTGCAAATATATTACTGTTGGTAGACGGAAGGGAAATTGCAGGAAGAGTGATCACAAATTTAATTTATGAAACTTTACTGGCAT
This sequence comes from Morone saxatilis, assembly GCF_004916995.1. Taxonomy (NCBI): domain Eukaryota; kingdom Metazoa; phylum Chordata; class Actinopteri; family Moronidae; genus Morone; species Morone saxatilis. The sequence continues at coordinate 25,957,261 of NW_023339663.1, read as the reverse complement.
CAGTGTCTTCCACAATAAATCTGCCTGCTGGTAGAACTGAGGGCAGGACGGAGCTTGAAGGAACTGAGGCATTGAATACTGTTTGTTAATTCTTAGCCTGAGAGTCTCTGTATCGTATTAGCTGCAGGAATAAAGAGAGCTAATTTCAAAGTATTCTAAGTGGTTCGGAGTCTGCGCCCTTTGAGTGCCCTCTGTGACATAGCAAGCAAGCACTTCCATCTTCTATGCCTTTATTTGTTCTGTCTTCAGCACCTACACCTTTCTCAAGTTTCTGACACTTCTTAAAATAAAAGAGCAGCCGAAAGGAATCTAATTTCATAAAAGGGATATTGTTTCAAACATTTTTCACAGCCACATAGCAGCTGTGATAGCCATGACCAGCAATCTGTCCAGCACTTCTAAAATGTATTAAAAAACAGCTCACGGCCAGCTACAAGGTCTTCAAATCACACCTGAGCTAAATTCTATGTGTATTGGTATTTGAAAAAGAAATACATATTTTCATGTCTTTTGAAAATTATTTAGCAGTATTTTTTTGAAAAGGACAATTGCCTTCAGGAAAAACGTTTCCTGGTGGATGTATTTAAAAAAAATATCGAAACATAAGTAGTATGAATTATACCAGCTATATTGATTTTTGACCACTTGATAGCAGCACAGCATGTTAGCATAACAGTTGCCTATTTAAATATTGATTAGAAATTGACCAACATAAGCAGGCCACCTGGCAAACGTACACAAGTCCAAAATTCACCCTCCTTTTAGCTCTGTTTTAGTCTCAGACAAAATATCTGGCTTTTTAGCTTCTGAAATATGATCTCTACCAGGTTTGTGGGACAATGTTATTTTATTATTTATTAACTTCACTTATATGAACAGGTGTAAGCATTTCCACGTCTTTTTTAAGTAAAATGACTTTTGATTTTTTTGGTCAATAACTGGTCGATTTATTGGAATGTAGCCCAGCCTTTTATCAGGGGAACCACCCAAAGGGTACCAAAAGTAGTAGTATCACAAACTGTCCAAAATTATTTTCACCCACCCAATTAAATGAAAAGTAACCCAAAAGAAAAACCTGAGCTGTCTGCTGCTGCTGGAAACAAGGCTGATAAGAATGGTTAGAGTGAACCACAACAGTAAAGTTGTGGTCTGTAAAACCACAACAGTAAGGTGCAAAATATGCTCCAAAGCACTGTAGAGCTCAGAGGAGAGTTGGATGATAATTCCACTATGAGCAACCTCTTTCACATTATACATAGTGTTTTTTTTCCATTGTTAATAATAAAATATTGATTTGTGCAGTTAGAAATTCAGAGTTTAAAAACAAGCTGGCCGGGTTCTAGACCTAAGAATCATTGCCACAATCTAACAAAGCCATATTATGATTATGATCATCTTTACCAACTTTAGTGACCAGAACTGACAACTTAAGTAACAATTTTTAGTAACCTTATTTTTGAAAAAGTCTTGAGCTACTCTTCCATGAATAGAGTCCCCAGTACTGCTTCATGACAACATTCAAACCTTAATTCATGTGACTCTGATGACTTACACAAGTTTCAGGTGACCTCAATGACCTGTGACATTCAGGTGAATGACCCACCCTTAGAACTGCTGAGATCTCATGGATGAGAAATGAAACATCTTCTAGACCAAACCAAACTTTGTGCTTGGAGATCTCTACTGTTCTCTCTATCTGCCTCTCTGAGTTCATTAATTCTGGGAGGTTAGTTTTGCAGCTAATGCAATGATTTGTCTAGCATTAAGAGTCCAGCCTCTGATTCACTCCTTGTACACTCACTGAGCTGATTCTGAAGTGAATGCACAGTCATTCCGCTGGGATCACAGGGGATTGAAAAAAAGACAATGAATGCATGGTCATTCACATACATATATATGCATGAGCACACCCACTGAGAGTGACTCACAAATGAACACACTAAGATTGGGGTGAAATCCTTGGAGGTTTAAAACACTTGAAATGGGAGAGGCTAACTCACAGACAGATTTCTTAGAATTATCATAAAAGGATAATATCTTTATAAGCTTATACATTTTGAAAACTTTTCAAATGTCACACTCAAGCACTTTCAAGTTGAACTTTTACAGGTTTTATGCATTACCAACCATTGGCACTTTGCCTTTTCATCTGCATTAACAAGTGGTCACCTGAAGTTCATTTTTACACATTATATCATTCTTTAACTCTACATTTGATTGAGATACCTTATCTCAGAATAATTAACAAAACAGTTGAGACAACTGGTAGCCTGTCTCACACATATTGTAAGTTGGAGTGTCCAAAATTGCTGCTGTTTTGTTGTTTTATTTGTTTTTAAGTCTCCATGAAGTCTCCATTCTTTTGTCATAGTGCACCACAATATTTCAAAATGCTGTCTGTAAATATGCTAATGTGGTTCTGAATTATTTTTGCTAACAGGTCATTCTCTGTAATTGAAGGAGGAAGCGCTTCCTTTCATCTCTAGTAGGGTTCCCCAGGGGTCTATCCTGGATCCTTTTTTTTTTTTAATCGCACTTTGATGAATATTATCCTCAGATGTATCTATTTCAACTGCTATGCTGATGACACTCAGGTACACGTCTTGCTAAAACCTGGGACGCTGAGGAACATTTTCTGTATTTTTTATATGATAAAATACTAGATGTACTGTATAAGAATTGCTTTTAGTTAAAGCACCCTAAACAATGCTAGATCAATGCTTAGTTGTCCCACAAGCACCCACCTTCATTTCAGCAGGTTTGTAGTAGCGGCGATTCTTGTCTTCGTTAGCAGTGCGGTAGCCATCACGAAGGAAACGTTTGAAGCCATACTTGCCCCGCAGCTTGCGGACAATTTTGTCCAGTGTCTGACTGTACAGGGCATCATCATCTACTGCAAAGGCAGGATAGCTGATGGTTGAAAGCAAGGCTGCATCTGTGTTCTGCCAGGGAAAAAATATTTTGTTTACAGAAATAACAAGTCCTGTCCACAGTCTTGTTTTTTTTTTACCAGTTCTACTGGTGGGTCAGTTATGACAAGACAAACTGTTTATATGACAAATTTATATGACAAATTTATATGACCACGACCTAAAATGTCTTTGCCACGGTCAGAATATCTATCAGACTTAAATTCTAACCACAGTCCTAATAGTCATATAACATACGTTATTAGTCAAAACTGTGGGTAGCTAATAGCATTCAGCCCATACATCATTATGTTCTAAAATGCCATACTCTAGACAGGAGAAGATGCTTTTTTACCAGCTTAGGAATGAAAGCTCCCGGTTATGAACAGCACAGTAAAGCAGCCTTATTTAAAATCAAGAAGTGCCTGACTAAATTTCAATTGAAACAATCATTAGCAATGGATATTGTTATTAGGCTTGACAAACAATTATGACTGGGCATCTTATGCTCTCATTTCACTTTTGTTTGGTTTACTCTATTAAGCAATGAAAATGAAAGCTATTAGGCGCTAGCCTCACTGCAAACATCTATGAATATTTAAGATTTATTAATAGACGGCAGAGTTTCCAGAGCTGCTGTCTATGCACTGAAGCCCCTAATAACTGCAGTGACATGCTTTCTTACATGGACAACTATGAACCACTTTGTCAACCAGCTAAAAGGACTAGATTTCAGTGCAAGCTGTGGTTGACTGTTATGCTTTGTATAGAAATCTTTTTTAATTTGCACACATCTCTACAGTTCACAGAGGAGCCAACTGCTGCTCTGTCTAGTCCAATCCCCTCTTATTCTTAGATTTCTTGTTACAACTCCAATCTACATGTTAACATCCTCGGCAGCTGTAGCTGAAATAAGAAATGAGCTTGCAGAACATTATTTGGTACAGGTATTGAATGTGTCTAGAATTAAATATTGAATTCCAATCTTTTGCCATAGTGTATGAGATCCTGATATTATATTGATATTTTGGTTATTTTGACATTATCCCATAGTGAGAGACCCACGTTAATCTCATACAGCTATAATGCCACTCTGGTCGTCTAATTACACTAATTTCCTTGCAAGCTGATGGCGGCTATTCTGCCTGACACATTCAGCAGACACTTGGAGATGTGATCATTTAAGTGTCTGCAAGGGGTGGAGTGGAGAGAAGGGAATGGTTTTGCTTTTCTTCTACATACTACTTCTTTTTTTCACTTTCACCCTTTTCAGCTTTACCTCCCTCCAGCTCTGCAGCCACCTCTCACTTTCCCCATTTCTTGTCTACAATGAACCAACAATAGTGTAATGACTGCACCACGAGGGCATACTGATGTGAGTGTTTTATAATGTGTATAATTTAACCTTTTAAGTTTTTGGCATATGTGTGGCAGGTCTATTTCAGTTTTTGATTGGCACACAGCTCCTCCACTGAGTCAAAAAAAGAAAAAAACATTTTAACATGCTTTAATTGTCTATTTTAGTTATTTGAAGAGTGATTTTAGTAGTTGCAACAATAGAACTCACATGTGAACGAGACTCTCGGGGCAGTAGGGAGCACAGAGTTTGCCTGTTCCTGTTGTGGGCGTCCAGATCCACAAATATCACCGACCATGAACAGCCCTGAAGAGAAAAACATGTACAAAGATAGCATCCCAGTCAAACCTGAACTATTCACCCTTTACAGGTACGACAACAGCACAGAGTCTCATGTTCTGCAATTGCACACCCACAAAAAGGCACAAAGATGCACAACAAGTTCTCTATCATTTATCAGAAATAAATATTTGACAGCAAAATGGCAAAACGGCCCACTTTATAGCCCCTACTATCACACCTTTCTCACCTCCGCACATCAAAACACACTCTTTCAGTGTTAAACCAGGCTGATATTTTTGGGTTGAGCATGCTTTTGAAGTACGGTGTGGGAGTGCTTGAACAACAGTGAGTGGAGAGTCATCCTATCACTTCAAAAGTCTGCATGTACAGAAACAAAGTGCTACTACTACAGTGCAGTCTGTCCATCCACTGCACTTAAACACCTCTGGGTGGGGGGTGGTGGTGGTTGTGTGTGTGTGTGTG
>NW_023339663.1:25947913-25952130 GCF_004916995.1 Morone saxatilis | reverse complement strand
GGGGGGGGTGACTTAGTAAGAGAAGTGATCAAGTCTAGTTCTAAAAAGCTGGTCCAGTCCACTTCATCCATCCATCAGCAGCAGTTACATAAAACCAACTGAGTCACTCCTGCAACCTGCTAAGCAGTTTCTAATGCAAGTCAAATGCATTATGTATGAATATTGCCAGAGTCTATTTTTTTTCCTCCAAAATCAGATCCGGCCAGGGCTTTTAGTCAAATCAGCAAGCCTTCCTGTAGCAATTTGCATAGTGCAGTGGATTGCTGGCCACCAGTGTAGGCAGCTGTGTGACAAGTCAGTGAAATGGTCCTCTCAGGGAAACCTTTTCTGGTGTTACAGCGGCAGAGTGTAAGACAGCAGAGCATGTAGATTAATGTTTTTGCCTTGGATGTGTGCTTATTTTCTTTTTAATAAAACAGTCCAAACTGTCTTTTATGTACAGTATGTTAAACCTCTAATCGTTTCAACCAAAACATGCAATGTAAAAATCATTATTATTGCCTTTCTTATTAACTTTGGCACTATTGACAACAGACACACCGAAACACATTTTTGTCAACTGACCACAGTTTTTAAAATTTGTCCATTAGTGCAATTTGATCTGGGATATAAAGAAAAATACATACATTTTTATACACACATGACTGTTTATTATTTATTGTTACATAAATATATGAGATCAAAGAATTAACCAATGTTCATGTAACTGTGCTTAATTTTTTAAAAATTATGACTACCAGTCTCAGCAGTATCACCCTGCATTTGACTCTATGTCTATCTAAAAAAAAAAAATGTAAAAACAAAAATAATATTGAAGTTCAAACTAATGTACCGTGGGACAAGATGAGAATTATCGCATGGACAACATTTTAAAATCAGAAAACTTTGTTGAAATTGATTGATGGGTTTTTAAAACATTAGTCTTCAAAGTTTTTTGTATGCATTCACATCATTCTGCTCAGTGAGTCTTCTGAAACTACACTGCATTAAAACTTATTCTGATTCCACCATAAACAGGCCACATCCCAAGAGTCAGGCCCGCCAAGAAACCACCTGAAATTGTTTTGAAAACTGCGGTGCACTCTGGGGAACGTTTTGGGCCTGAAAGACACTTTGAAATGCCAGAAATGCATGAGACGCAATATATCAAAAATAAAAAGGTGTTCTACCAGTTAGTAGTGAAAACCATTAAAGGATTCAATTCAATTAAACAGTCATCTAGAGATAATTAGAACTATGACCTGCAGTCTTTGATAATTACAGGAAAACAACTGCCAATATAAAGCAAAAAATCTGACATATTTCCAAGTAGGCATTTTTCTTCTCTATTTCTATTTCTCCATTCTACTCCACTCACCTCTTACACCTACTCTAAGCAGTTAGCCCATGTCCCTCTGTTATTAAAATGTGACTCTATAATACGAGTCAATTACAGGCCAGGATAATCTATGCCAGAAAATCATCACTGTCACAGTTATTATTATGGGTTGCTAATAAACGGTGACAGCATGAACATTATATAACAGCCCTTTCAAACCACAATAATACAATGTACATCAACTTGACACTGCTTTCTGTGCATTGATATGCAATTCATTGATTTATGTCAGCATAGAAAGTAAACTCTACACAAAAAAAAAAGATTGCTGGATGGAGTTAGGTGTGTCTGCTCCACTATATCCCTGCTCTTTACTGGGTGTGAATTAGGTGACAATGCCCAGATAGAAAGTGGAACTGCTAGGATTTGATTGTCCAGCCATGTGTACACAGCTCTGTGAATTTAATGACAGGCTTAAAAATTGACGGATCCTCCTCTTGGCGAGATCAATTTAATCCACAGAGTTCAATTTGTCACAGTGAGAAGCTGCTATGTTTGCATCTGTTGTGTGACTCGAAGGGGTCGTGAAAAAAAATCCCGGAACTGAAGGCTGCGTGTCCACACATCTAGTACAAAGGCTAAATGTGACACACCCCCACAAGAGTCTGCAGCCAGTGTAAAATGTGATAGCGGAGTTCAGAATGTACTGAATGTTCCGGTTAAAGGGGTTGGGGGAGTTACATTTGGTGTTGGAAGGATGAGAGTCAGCTGGGAAATCAAGATTGATAGAGATCATTAATAAGCAACTGGCTGGCTTCTAGTAGAACTTCCATTCCCACAGAGGGACAAGAGGCTGGATGAGACACACACGCACTCACAGAGGCCATGGATCATAAAGCAGCCACCTCTATAAATTGATTCTTTCAACAAGCTGAGCTCGATGAGAAAATCCATTTCCAGGCATGGTTAAACCCCTCATTTTGTAGCTGATCAGGAGAGAAAAACAAACATCGACTTTAATATACACTCGTCCTAACAGTGCCCGTACGATGATCATAAAAGTGCTTCAAGTTCAGATGCATTAGAAGGCTGGAGAAGCCATCGCTGGCGAACACCCAAGTGGAGAAAAGAAGAAGAAAAGATAATAAGCGAGGAGGCTTGCTAAGTGCAGGGCTTCCTTTTCCAATCCATTAGCAGGTTTAATGAATATCCCTGGTTTTCCTTTCCTCCACACTAGAACAAAAAAAGAGACACACATCCACTAATGGACATTTTAAGAAAGATTCAGGGGGAAACCAGGAACAAACATCAACTGTGGCCATCGATCAAAGTTTGTAGAAACAAAAACTAAATGGATCTCATGATGGTCAAACATTCACTTGGATCTAGCATCGATGACAGCAGCACTAATTACACTGATGATGTCTAGTTGTTAAAACAGCGACGGCTTTCCATACATTCAGCCACTAAGGCAGGTCTTTCCTTGCACAGGATGATGGAACCACAAACATCAGGCATACTGATGTATGGAACTGTAATGGGCCTCTGCAGATTTGAATTAGATCTATCTATAATCCAATCTTGCACCATGTGACACGATTAGACAAGAGACAAATACTTGTGCGTCTTGGGAGCCTCATGAGGAGGAGGAAGTGTGCGAGGAGTGGGTGAATTATTCAAATACCTGGTTTCCAAACAGGTTGAATCCATTGATGGCCTCCAGAGCAGCTTTAGCCAGGCCCACAGAGCTGCAAAGATAAGAAACATTGACAATTACACAACATACAATAAGCAGATCTCACTGACATTGATGCCCTACAAGCCGGTGGGAATGAAAATCGTGTAACAGATATGTTTGTGTGATGAAGGCAATGATAGTAACCACGAGCATCTTTCAATTGTCAGCAGCCCAAAAAAACAAAAAAGCATTCAGACTCGCACTTGAATCTTAAACTGCTATCTGTTAGGATTCAATAAAGCTGTGGGCTCCTGACATTGTGGTCTACTGTAGATAATGGCTCTCTTTAATAAAAACCTTATACTGAATTTCACACTGGCTGGCTACTGTGATTGCAATGCAGACTAAATGTGAATCAATTTCACTGTCATTTTGTTTCCCTTTCTGCCCTGCCAAGATTTCCCTAGAAAAAAAAAAAGTGGAGGGAAAATTGCCGGAAACTTGGTGATGACTGGCGGCAGATCTGCTGACATATCAAAACGCATTCAATTCCATTAGTGAGGCCTGAATCGATGCTTAAAATACAGAGGATGGCTGGCTAATTCAGCCTGGAGAAGAGCTTGGTTGAAACTAGTTTTGTATAACACACAGGCACACAAATACAAAAACGTCCAGCACTGGTCAGCAAGGCTGTCAGCACCCCGCACAGACATAGAGGAGATATGATGCTTGGTGGGGAAACAGGCGGTTAAAAAAAGCAACAGTGGGAAACAGGAGCAAAACAGCACCATGATGCAATAGTTTTAGTTGACAGTTGGAGAGAAAGATTTGCATGATGAAAATGTTACTGTCTGTTAGTCCATGAATTCATACGGTAGACTGCACAACAATATTCTGTTGCTCTTGCACTAAACGTGTTTACATACAGTATAGTTCACATCCCAGTTGAGGTTATATTGGGTGAACTCACCCACCTCATCCTCAGTGTATTGTGTATGTACCCTGTCTCTCCAAGTTTACTGTGCGTTTATTTAGCAATTATGGATCATGTGACAAAAATATCAACTGAGGCTATCACAGCATTAAGTGGAAAGGAATCAAAGTCATCAACCAGGACTCTTTGGACAGCCACTCACAGCAAAATACAACCACTTTATCCCCTGCTCCCTCTCTACGCTCCTCTCCCCCTCTATTCCCATTTTCTCCTCTCTCTCTCTCTCT
>NW_023339663.1:25938400-25947841 GCF_004916995.1 Morone saxatilis | reverse complement strand
GGTATTGTCATCTCATAAGAGGGCTTCTGTAACACAAGTACTACAAGAAAGCACAATATTCTGAAAGCATTTACAATACCTCACAAAATAATGCAAACATCAGTTTACATAAAAATAAATACAAACAAAATTAAGGAACAAAATACATTATTATTTGTAAACATTATACATTAATCTTTAATTGTATATGAAGGGCTAGTCTAATTGATATTAAAAAACTAAATAATAATCTTGCCTGCTGGATTATATTATATTTTTGACATCATGTCATGGGCCAGAGGGAGAGAGATGGGGGGCAGGGAAATGGCCCCTGGGCTGGCACTTTGGGACCCCTTCTCGAAACCCAATCAGTGAAGGCAGACAGTTGCCCACCTAGAGCCAGGGTCTGCTGGAGGTTGCTGCCTCTTAAAAGAAAGTTTTTCCTTGCCACTGTCACCACATGCTTGCTCAGGGTGGGAATTGTTGGGTCTCAGTGGAGTACGGTCTTGACCTGCTTTATTTGAAAAGTGCCCTGATATAACTTCTGTAATGATTTGGCACTATACAAATAAAATTCAATGGAACTTGAAATTATCCAAAGTTTACGTCATATGATGAGAACTGAACCACCTCAATGAGTACCATGTGATATGCTCTTAGTGGTTTGATTAAATTGTTTTTTTCTTTTTCCAAACAAAAATAATTAAATCTGCATTAATTGATATTTGTTGCAGTGCAACAAGACAGCAATGACATATTATCACCTTATAAAGGTGTAGTACTTCACTGTTTCCACCAGCCAGTTTCTAATTTTTGCGTCTGTTTTTTGGTGCTGGGCAAGTACAGTGGGTTTATTCACAGAAAACAGCTGTCTGCTGTGGGTGGCAACAGGTTGATAAAAGAAGTGAGACTGAACAGTAAAGTTATAGGCCATAAAATAGACAATTAGCTGAAAGATGCTAAAACACTCAATAAAGCTCAGGGGAACGTCAGTCAATTCCTTGTTCGGTTGTGACTGTGAGTGACCCATTTCACTTTACATAGTCGTTTGATGCATTATTAATAGAAAAATATTGATTAGAGCAGCTTAAAGGTCTTAAAACTAAATACTGACACAGTGTCCCACATGAAAGGACCACAAGATTTTAAAACTGTACTTTAGGTGACTAAACTCCCCAGTAAAGTCAGTTTCATTAGTCAGTAATCAAATTGACAAAAAACATGAAAAGCAAATAACCCAGGAACTTTTGAGCCCCTGGAGGTTTGGGGCCCTCGGGCAGTTGCCCACTTTGCCTGGTAGAACTAGTAGTGACTGTTTATGATATACAGTATAGTAGGGATGGTAACAAAACAATAATAGCATTCAGTTTATTACAGCACATTTAGACTCTAATGATTTAAATTTGTTCTGTTGTAAAGTGAATGAAAAGTTGACTATCATGATGTTTATTCTGTTGAAATCATTCATGAACATATGAGCACAGTCCTGTTTTTATATTTGTAATAAAATTACATTTATCTCATCATAAGTTATGATATCCCGATGCTTACAAGATTAGATATGCTACTTTGAATAAAACAGATCCAGTCAAGCCATTTGACTGGGAGTGATGATAAAGATGAGGCAGAAGCAAATACAATGAATCATTTGATTTAATATGGACAAATAAATACTCTGCCAAAATGAATGCATACTTTTCTGTTCATCTCCACAGAGCCTTTTTCTACCCACTGGCGCTCTGCAACTAGAAATGACTGTTCAATTTGATGATTTACAGAGATCTTGTTTACATATGACCATTTTGAATCTGCCCCTACCACAGTTCACTGTTTGCATACAGCATGTTAATTGGTATTACACAACTACATGTATAAGCTAGCTCACTAATTGTGTAAATCTAAAGCATGACCTCGAGGGGAGGAAATACAAGAAGCGCAAGACAGTGCTTCTTCACTCGAATTTATCTTCTTTTGAGGATATCTTGGCAAGCTGCTGCATATAGCCTTGGATTGTTGGAGAAAGAAAAAAAAACATGCTTCCCAGAGATAAGCAATGGCAGAAATTGAGGATCTTTATCAAGACACTGAGGGAGAAGAGGGAGGCCAGTTCGACCTTGGATGATAAATCAGTTAGGAGCACGTAACAAAAACCACAATCTGAGTTCACTGGCCGAGCACAGTCCCTGTGTTTTACCGTGTGTTCCAAAATCCTTACCGTGAGAACAGTTAATAGTTCTGACTGTTGATCCATTACATTTTTCCTCAGTACAGGTTATTTGCTCACTGGGGAAGAAAACATAAAATGGACACGTTGCTGCCACTACCCTGAAATTGCTTCTTTTCTAAAAACTTGAGCTGCGGTAAACACACATTGGTCAATAATTCCTCACCATGACTGATATTTAGATAGTGAGTTATTTTTGTATTATTTTAAATTGTCGAATTTAATTTGCCTCACTGCATCCTTGAAATGTTTTCATTCTGGTTGGTGTACATTAAAACAAACAATTTCTTCCTTAAAAATCAACACTTGTGCATTGCAGTCCTTATCTATCATTCAGTGTTTGAAATCTTTAAAGGTTTTTCAGAGGGTTTGTAGACATTGCACATGACGGCTCTTTTGGTAAGCCCTGTACTAACCCTCAGTGCAGGCAGAGGCAGAGGGTACAAAGAGATACTTGCTAACACATTCTCTATATCAACCTTATATGGCGATAATATGTCACTGTGCTTACAGCTTGTTGCACTGCTCTAGATTCTAGTTGCAATTTGGTTTGACAGTATTATGAAATCAAACAACTTAATGTGGTAGCAGCTCTTTGCTCCCAAGTTATTAAGTCTATAAGGTGATAATATGACACAATTGTGTTTACAACTTGTTGTGCTGCCCAAGTGTTCAAAAAATGAAGTAATGCAGGTTTAAATATCTAACAAGAATGTAAGTGTTTCACTGGTCTAAAAACAGACAACGTGTCTTACTCAGGAATTTATTTAAGAGATTAAATTTAAAGAAGTCAGCTTTTTAAAATAAAAGATAGTGCTAAAATAATAATAATTTGGAGGCATCCACCCTTTAAAATTAAGAGCAAAGAGGGGCTGATAAAAGGTTGTTTTGGATTGAACAAATATTTCAGTCTTCTAATCCTTGTTTTATGCAGGCATTCAACATGATTTGTGCTTCAAAGCAGATTTCTTTTTTTGCTGATATTGTTAATAATTCTAAAAACATAGAATATTAATGATGAGTCTATGTTCTGGTTTGGCAAAGGCAAAACTGTCTGAGCTCAATGAAAATACAATTTAAACTGACAAAAGACCAAAAGTGTGTCCTGTGTTGCCCCTTTACACAACCCTGCTGAAAAATATTCAGACATGGCAAACACGAGTGGAAGGGACAAATATCCCATCAATCAGAACAGTTTTTAGGGGCAGAAGACAACGACACTATTGCTGCATGTATCTCTTGTGCTTTCATGCCTTCTGTAACTATAATTTCATACCTTCTATAACTCGGTACCTCTGTTACCTGATTCTCTCTCCCTTCACCTTCATCTCACCCCATTCCTTCCTTCCATTGTATCCGTCTTCCCTCCATCCATCTCTCCCTACCTCTGTGCATGCCTAGTTGAATGCAGTTATATTATTACATCACAGCCCTACACAGAGAGTTCATCAGGTTACAGAGGCATTTAGTAGTCCACTGCTCTCTTGGTACTGACTGTTTGCTTCAGTTTATGTTTGAAGAGAGTTTCAACCCCCGTGTTAACACACACCCACACACACACTCTGCAGCACTAGCATGGCAGTATAATTCAACAAAAGCTAACATGCAACAGTGGCATTTACAGCATCACAGTCACTTGCGACACAGTGTAATCTATAAAGTTCCATGTGTGTATATATATATATATACTGGGAATCAATTTCTGCTACAGTGTGCTTCCCAGCGGGTGCTGAGGAGAAAATAAAACTTATCTCTGACAAACTCTCCCTGTAGATTTAGTGGTGTGGTAAACAACGCCGATACGGCTGCTGACAGTGATACAGATCGGTAAAGTGTTGTGGGTGTTATTGCTATGCCACCTCTATGATTAATACAAAGAAAACAAGGCTTGAAATCAGCAAAGTGTTCCTTTAGAAGATATCAGCATTTGGCAGTTTCAATTAGTAGCAATATGTAAATACTCACATTTGAACCTTACTTTGAACATTTATTTTGCATATTTCTGTATTTCCATATTTTGGCTGAGCCTTTTGACTGACCTGGAATGCAGCTCAGTGCTGCCGTTGTTGTATTTGCTGCCTCTCTCCCACATCCCGTAGTCGGGCACCCTGTAGGCTCTTTCCACACAGAATACCAGATTCTGGATGAAGGAAACCTGCACACAGAAAACACACACCAAACACATGAAGGTATGGGACATTGGGAGTGGATGCAATACAGACACGCGTAAGCACACACACACAGTATCTTACACATACACTTGCACTCATAGACCCAGGGGCTGCGGGTAGTAAACATGTCTCCATACTGAGACACAAACAAAATCACACAGTACATAATTTAAGCCACAGCTACACACACACACACACACACACAGCCATTACACACACTTACATACATGTACAGTAATGGGTGACCTTTGGTATTGATCTGGGGTGAAGCGTGTAACTCTCCCTCTCATTATAAAGGTTAGTAAGTGGACAAGAAAGCTGACTCCTCATCAGTGCTCAAGGTCAAATTCACCCTGCAGCTAAAGACAAGGTGGAATTAAGTAGTGAAGTCAACCGCCCATGACACGGTACCGAATGGACACATATCACAACACCCGTTTATAACAAAATTTTAATTATCAGCGCATCCTATCTTTCATCACAGACTGTAAAAGCTCATCAGCAGTGCCCTTGATTTCATCACCAAACAAATTGGCGGCCTCACAATTTTAAAGTTGTAATTAGGAGTGTTGGGGAGTTTCTCGTATCTATCATCTGGCCCACACAGGCCGTGGAGAAAGACACCATGTCTATAGAGACATGTCAAAAAAACTGAAAGGGAGAGACATAAAATGTGTGATGCCTTAAAGGGCCTGAATCATTAAAAAGACCTGAAAGTAGCAGTGCGAGCATGTGTGTATGTGTGTGTGTGTGTGTGTGTGTGTGCTTGACTGATGTGAGATTTAATCTCAAATGACAAAGCGGGGGAGAGGAAAAGAGAGAGACGAGAGAGTGAAAAAGAAAGGTAGAGAGGAGCAGATACAACCTGTGTAGGACTTAAATAGGCCAGTCTGCGAAGGAGGGCAGGGAAAGAGGGAGCATTAGCAGACGAGGCTGGGAAAGAGAGAAAGGTGTTTGCCGGTTCTCTCATTTGGGGGTTTTATGAGTGGAGTGATTAACGAGGGGAACTTTTTAGTATCTTAATGGTATCTTAATGAATGTTACTGCCCACCGGCCAAACAAGCCTCTCTGTCTCCCCGCTGCTAGACGACTGTCCTTGCCAGTTCTGCCTGTTTTTTTGAGAGGAGGTGTGCGCACACGGGCACATTTGCAGAAGCATACTACATGTGCTGCTGCTTTCACCCTGCCAGCAGTGGGGACACTGGGGACAAAATGCATACACGTGTATCGTGAAAAAACGCAGATTGTGAAACACACAGGCTAATGAGACGCTCCATTTCATGCTGCATGAAACTGAAAATGGCATCTGGAAGGAGGTCGATAGTGCATCTTCTCAGAGGACACGCAGCAGCCTTTCTATACCACCTTAAGAAAAAAAAAAATACTGCAATGCAGCTTCCAGCTCAGTCAAGTAAACGCCAATGGACTTCACAAGCAGTGACAGCTAACAACAAACTCATAAACAATACCATAATAATGTGATTAGTCCAAATGTAACGCTTTTCAAACAGCGTTCAGCGAAAACACAAATCACAAGTCCTGTTGCTCACTGGATCGGATGTTTGTTAATTGACGGATGGGCGGTGGGGGGGGGCGCAGACTGCTTCAGCTTGAATTATGCAACCTAATAAGCAGTGCTTAAACGTGCAAATAAAGGCTGCTGCGCAAACAGGACTGCCCTCATAAAAAAGTTATAGTGTCAATGTGTTTGCCATCAGCAGTGAGAAATGGAGAAGAATGTGAGGTTATTAGGGAAGGTTTTTTGTAAACAAAGTGAAGCCTGTGCAAACTAATTGGTTAGTGGCAAAATGTTTACCATGTCCTTACTTTCTTAAAATAAGCCCAATCTAGTAAACAAATGGATTCCTTTACCAGCGGCACAGATTTCACCACTCTGTGGCGGTAAGTAAAGCTGTGAATGAGGAGACTATTAAAACTAACAGAATTAATGAAGTTCCAACTGCTCCTCAGGGCCACACAAAAAACAGCACAGTGTGTAAACCTAACAGTCAAGTCGCCTCGTGGTTTTTTTAAGAGCTCAAACATGAAAAAAATGACACCGGTCAGATACATCAAACTCTGAAGACATCATTCAAAGCAGCTTTTCAGTAATAGTCTGGGTTGGTGTGCTGCCAAATAAGATGTTACCGGTTCGATTCCCAGGAGGACATTAAAGCCTCCACAATGAAATCATCTTAATGTTTCCCTGTTGAAAGTCAATTGAGCGGCTCAGCAAAAATATAAATGTGAGCCGAGCTATAAAAGTGAGATACTGTCCCCTGATCCCGCGTGTGTCGGCTCTAAAATATCTGTAGGGGATTTAGGGTACATATAACTGGATTTAGAAACCCTTTGGTCTTACTTTATAGCATCTGGTTGGATCTTCAGAGGGTAGCGTCACCTAATTCAAGATTTATAAATCTCATTAGGTCCGATAATTTGTTTCAGAATATTGAAGTAGTACTAATGATGAGTCTTTCATTGATGCATCTTCTCTACATGTGCTTTCATATACAGCATGCTAATGACAATGCTTAAATGCTTGTGTGTCAATGTTTACCATTTTCAGCATTAACACAAAATATGAAAATCCAGCCTGATCAATGGGAATGACATTAGTTTTTCAGGTATTTGGTCAAAGTGTTAAACAAAGTAGGATTTTGACCTGCTGGTGGTGTTATATGAAAAGTCAGAGGATCAACACAGTTAGCAGAATTCACCATATTGGGACCAGGAATGTCTGAACAAAATCGCACACACAATCCGAACAATAGTTATTGATATATAAGTCTAGACAAAAGGCTTTGGACCAACAGAAAATCCATGTACACATGTATTCTAACATATATACAGGGAATTTCCGCCACCAGTCTATAGGATTCAGTGGCATCTAATAATGAAGTTGCAGATTGCAACAATTTGAATACAGCTCAGACTTCCAAGGTGGGAGAAACTATGGTGGCCACAAAACTCAAAAAACGGGAAAGGCCCTTTCTACAACCAGGGTTTGGTTAGTCGGTTCTGGCCTACTGTAGAAACATGGTGGCTCAACATGGCGTACTTTGTGGGAAAGGATCCACTCCCTCCATAAATAAAATTGTCTCATTCTCGGGTAACAAAAACACACCGATTCTTATTTTCAGGTGATGAAAATAATGACTAATGAATACTAATGACCATTATATTCCATTTCTGCCAGTAGATCCTCCTAAATGTTACACACTGGACCTTTAATGTTCAGAGTAAGGGAAAGGCACACGAAACAGGAATATTCTGCCTGAGGAAACGTTTCTTTTGTATAATTATCTATAAAAGAAAATAAGTTGTTTTAAACCGTCTGGGACTTGGACATGGATACCTATTGCTGCTAGTGGAGTAGCCTGAAAATATCAGACTAATAAACAGGACAGGGTTTAAATCCCTAATGTCCAGAATCAATCACATTGGTAGTTATTTCAGTGTCTTGTTTACCTCATCAGTGTTGTAAATGATCTGCAGACCACAGCAGATCATCTCCACCAGGTACAGCAGAAACAGAGAAACGGCATCGATCTGCAGCAAAGAGAGAGGGGAGGACAGGGTGGATGAGATACCATTAAAGAAATTACTGTCACTTGTACACTGCGTGATATTTCCACATTAGTCAATACAGCTGTCTTTGATTTCCTACATAGTGTAGAGACTGAGATGTGAGCTTTATATTAGCTATTAGGCCTTTGGCATTGGACTGGTATCATCAATAATGCAATTTACTTCACAGTAAAGTTGCTGGAGAAGAACTTACAGCCAAAAAATAAATGGATATACAGTACGTGCTTAACGTCTAGACAGCTCTGATGATTTTTGAGTTTTTTCTTTGTCACAGTCATTATTATTTAGATTTTCTATCTAGCTCTCTTGACGTATTGGCCATCTCTCACTAGAAATGCAGTCTCCATCCAAACGTTACACAGCAAATTGACCTCTGTCAATACCATTGACAGAAGAATAAGTTGTTTTAGTGCCAGTTTAATGCACATCTACCTCAGAGTCAGTTGAGTCAAGTCAATTTTCCAACAGTATATGCCGAGCAGAGGGACACACATTCTTTTATGGGCATTTCCCATGACACTCAAAAACAAAAGAGATCGATTGTCTAATTTGCTCGTTCCATTGCTCATTCATCTTTAGCAACAACAAGAAACATTGTTTCTTCCCTGATCACAGCCAGTGAAATCATTTTCAGTATTGTTACATTAGATATGTGACAGGAGATATAATGTCAGAATAGTGTTGTAGGATTTGACTCTTCAGCGTGTACAATACGCAATAAACCTCTTTAGCCTTAAGAAGCTTCTGATCATTGTAGATATGATTGTTACACCTGGACATTTCAACAACAGCTAGCAAAGATATCTAATCGTTACATTACACACACATACACAATGTGTATATGCAAAAAACTGTTGAGGGTGGTCTCATTTCTACATTTGTGTGCGTGCTGGCTGACCTGCAGATGGTGGTAGTCGCTGTAGGAGTACACCTCGTCACCAGTGTCCACATTGAACACGGAGTGCAGACACTTGGAGGGGCTGGGATCTTGTTTGAACTGCTCCACCTGGTAGAGAGAAACACGGAGAAAGAAAGGAAAGGATGAAAGAAAGAGGTCAAGGGTAAGCAGGAAGCAGAGAAACAGAGAGGGAGAGACATTCAGTTTCCTCACGAAAGGTACAGAGTTAAAAGCAGCAACCTTGAACACATTCAAAAACACACAATTGGCAACTTTGTATGAATAAATAACAGTGATCTCTACTGCATGCAATGCATGTTGTGCTCCAATGACTGACTCTGAATGAGCCTTCTACTCATTTTCACAAACTGAAATTTCAACTTTTCATCTATCACTTCACCTTTTAGTGCTTGCACTTCAACTGACTCCTCAATTCCTTCCAGATTTTTCACTTCAACTACTTTCAGTGCTTATGCCACCTACATTTCTTTTGATGCTTCTGTTTAAGGTTCCCCTTCAACTAGTTTCAGTGCCTCCACTTTAGCTAAAATTTCACAACTAGATAGATAGATAGATAG
>NW_023339663.1:25937917-25938276 GCF_004916995.1 Morone saxatilis | reverse complement strand
ACAGCTCTCAAAAAGTGAAGCCAAACCATCTCAATTGCTCCCCTGTGGTTGACTGCAGTATAGGTCATAAAGCCTGTTGCCTCCATCTTAGCAGATGGGCCAAACTAAAAGGTACATATCATTTTGTTTTTCCAAAAGTGTCTTCTGCCATTTTAAGTATATCTTACAACGCTGAGGTATGCAGTGTGTTCATTTTTCTAATAAGTGTGGTTTTAATTAGTTATTTGAAGCCATAAAAAGGGGGGTTTATGTCATGACTTTGATCCAGCGGCAACCCCGATCACTACTGCGCAGGCTCTGGCTCCGAGTGGTGAAAGATTCCTGGGATATTTTGGCTTCATTTTTGTACAGTGGGAGAA
>NW_023339663.1:25937588-25937817 GCF_004916995.1 Morone saxatilis | reverse complement strand
ATGCACTAATAGGGATGTGCCTTCACACATTTATTTTACATCTGTTGCCAACACAAAACTGCATCTCATTAAACAAAAACCAGGCCATTCCTTGCCATTTCTGGTTGCAAAGGGGGCAATTTTAATTTACGAAACTACAGGTAAAGGCATAAAGCCAGCGTAGTTCAGAAAGCAGGCAGTCAAGAATACGACAACACGACACTTTTACACTTTAAAGGTCCAGTGTGTA
>NW_023339663.1:25922585-25937561 GCF_004916995.1 Morone saxatilis | reverse complement strand
TCCAGTGTGTAACATTTAGGGGGTTCTACTGGCAGGAATGAAATATAACATTCATAGGTGTGTTTTAATTAGTGTATAATAGCCCAAAAATAAGAATTGCTGTTTTTCGTTACCTCAGAATGAGCTGTTTTGGTTGCAATCTGCAACTTCACTGACAGATGCCACTAAATCTTACACGCTGGACCTTTAAGTTGAAATCTTTTCATTTAAACCTGCATTCATTGTTTTTCTGGCCTCAAACAAATGCAGCAGTGTGTCCACATGGTCAATGTAAGTCCAATATTAGCTCTGTTTTGGTCTCTACCATCTCCTCTGGGAAATACGAATCTGGCTGTTTAACTGCTAAATGCTCCACCAGCCACCTGCTGTCTTTGACTGTCTGTCTTGGAGTCGGGCAGGTAGCATGCAGTGATTTTAGAGCATTTTTTTTGCTGAAAAGCTGCCTGCCAGTGACACTATGAGAGCAGTGAAAATGAACCAGAACTGTAAAGTGTCGGGCTGTGAAACTGAAACAATGAGTTAAACTGTGCTAAAATGCTGAGAGATGCTGAGAGATCCTGCATTCTGCAGTCAGGCGATAATTTTCACACACGCAGTCATTTAATCCATTGTTAATATGAAAACATTGATTATAGAGCAGCTTTAGGTCCAGAAACTCCTGCAGTGCAGAGGTAAGGGAAATGATGCTGGAATAGTAAAATGGTGGAAAAGGCAAAAGGAAAAAATTTAGTTGTGGGAGATTGTAGTGGGTGATATAACAAGTACAACTGTATTGACAGAATAGGGAAAAAGAGGTGGTTGGGTGTCATATATTTGAAGTAAACATACTGTGTACTCTACCAACTGACAATACCATGTTTTTGTCCCAACTAAAAAAACTTTTTTATTTAAGCAAATTCAATGATTCTGCAGGGAAGTACCTCGGTTCCCTATCCAGCAGAAGGACAGCGGGGCCCTGCTGCTGTACTTGCTCTGTGATATTTGCCCAGCAGTGGCCTTGTGTCACGTCTCCATTAAAAATGCCATGTTCTCCGTAAGTGCTGGAGACGGGGCTGTAACGAACGCTGCTCTGTGTAATTAACTGTGTAAACGCAGCTTTGTAATTAAGACACAGGAAAGCTCTCCCCTAAATTAGGTCGTCAAGGTCGAGGCAAGATGAAACAGAATGGCTTTCAAAGGCACACGCTGTTCACAGGCACGTACACGGTGACACGACAGGCTGCTCTATTAAAAGATGTTCATGAGGAATAAAAAATAGCTTACAGAGGAAATATCTAGTTCTGCTATGGATACATAAAATGGTGTGTTTTGCATTTTTATCATTCACAGTCTACTCATGCACATGCATCAGGTTCCCTGCAGACGTGGCGTGAAATTTCCCCCTTCGGAGCAAAAGTCTTTGGCAATTAACAGATTGCCGGTTATTAAGCCCTTAGGACCAAAGCAACCAGCTCCCATTGTCATTTGTTATGATATGAAAGAGGAGCCAGATGTGTCCAGTGCACCAGCTCTGAGAGGCTTTGATGAATAGCAGCTCAGGAATACACCTTTGATCTGTAATACAGTGTGTAACTGTGGGGTGCTTTTATGCAAACATGCAGCGTGAACACGGGAGATGAGTGGAGGCCGGCTAAAAACTCACCTTATCAGCCTGTCTCATGTAGCAGTAGAGGATCCCTCTCATGCACTTGATGGCAGAATGCTCCAATTCATGGGTTCGTCCCATATCGTCATCGATGCGTCTGCATAGGGGGGTGAACAGGGACAACACACGAGTGGATGAATACATGATGAACACATAAAATGATTTTCCAAGATTACTTTTGGGAACCTGGGCCGCTGCAGTAAATACTCAGCCTTTTTGTACATGGGGCGTGCACTCTACATGGCCCCCACATGAACTGATTTTAAAGGATAGTTCTGGTTTATTCCAACTTGGGTTTTATTGTTGAAGTTTTGGCTTTCAAATCACAATCTCACTACCAAGTCAGTATCTTGGAGGTCAAAGTCAAAGTCCAACCAGGAAGTGTGATTATGATGGACAGTTTGGGTAATAACTGTTCTAGTTTCAAATAAGTTTGGCTAATATGAGTTTTTTTTCAAATATTATCAATCAGAATTATAGCCAAAATTACAAAAATAAGGTCTAAATTATAATAAACCAGGAATTATCCTTTGAAGGACCAGTGTGTAGGATTTCTATCTAGTGTGTTCTATCTTTTTTTCTTTAAAAAAAAAAAAACATGTACATAAAGATACCTCCACATAAAATATTTATTTCAGCATCCTTTGCTCTCTGCACCATTGCACTATTGTCTACTACAAAAGTTTGTTTATAGACATGTATAACTGCACATATGAGTCTATGTCTTTTTTGTTGAACTTGTTCTGTTTATTTATACTGTAAGTCTGTGTTTGTACACAGAGTAACGTAAAACCGGAGTCAAATTCCTTTTATGTGCACACATAACTGGCCAATAAAATTGATTCTGATTCTGATAGTTGCAGATTGCAACTCACTCACTACCCACATTAATTTCAGGTGATTACACACTAATGAAAACATACCTATGAATATTAAATCTAATTTCTGCCAATAGATCCGAGATGTTACACAGTGGGCCTGTAAGACCACCATGACACCAGCATAAGTGTACAATCAGAGTCAAGTCAGACTTTTCATGGACATGCAAACCTGTGCTTAACAAACAAACAAACAAATAATACAAACAATACACTGTAAGCAGTGTAAGCCTACCTTAACTATTAATACCACATATAGAAATAACCTAAGATTGACAACACAGGTCCACGTGCAGATGGGCATTGCAGTAATATTAGGGTGCTCAAACAAACTAGAGTGTGTTTATCCACTTGGTTTAGTTTGGCTGGTGTGAAAGCTTTCAACTGAACTGCAATGTGGACCAAACAACCAGACCTGAGACCCCGTGAAAAGGGGGTTGTCTACAGGTTCATCATTATTTATGACATATGAGGTGCAGTTGCAGTCTCCACGGTAATGCTCTTCTTGGGCTTTTTGTGTCCATCAGAGAGGATAAACAAAGGTGCAATAAGGAGCTGAATGACTTGCTGTCAATCTCTGGACATGGATTCTTTCCACGAGTCCATGTGGGGCTAATTATGCAGTATGACCGACAACTAAACTGCCTAATGAATGAGTTCCCTGTCATTTCATATGATTCATTTAAATTGATTTGAAAGACAACAGTGTGAACAGTCAATGCACAAGAACTAAAAAGCAACAATGTATCCTTCCTTTTTGTCCTTGGTCTGGACAAACTAATTTCACCGACAGCAGGGGTGGATTTAGAGGGGTGGCACGAGGTGGTACCGGCCCCCCTAGCTGTTTGGTGTCAAATTTAACAAATTAATTTAACGTGTTAAAAAACGAATTGATTTCTAATGCAACCTGTACATATTTATATTCAGTGCTTTAACGTGCTCAAACGTGCCACAACAATTTAATGTTTTTAGTCCAAATATCTTCATTTGTTTGCGATTAAATCAGCATATATTCCTGCCACCACTTAAAGGTCCAATTTGTATCATTTAAGAGAGTCTATTGGCAGAAACTGAATATAACATTCATGTTTTCATTAGTGTAAAATCACCTGAATATGGGAATCATTGTGTTTTTTCATTAATTTAGAATGAGCTGTTTTTATCTACAGACACTGCGCTGTCGCCTTCCATGGAGTCTGCCATTTTGAACTGCCATGTTTCTACAGTAGCCTGTTCTCATTCCCAGGTCGTCAAATACAGACACGAGTGGTATTCAGTTAGTTGCTGTACTGAGACTTCACAGCTAGATACCACTAAATCTTACACATTGGACATTTAAATGCCATGCCATAAGAGTATTTCTCTAGATCTGGGGGGCAACAATTTATCAGTGGCATTCAACAGTGGCAAAAAAAATTACTTCAATTTGTTAACCATTAAAAAAAGTGTAATGTTGCATGCAAGAATGCATCACAATAAAAATGACTAGTGATGAAGCATTTAGACTTTGACAAGTAACTGTAGTGTATAAGAGCGTATTCTCAGTAATGTACCACTCAGAAGTCAATCAATTACGGTTGCAGTGTCCTCAGGGGGAGTCAGTACATTCCTGATGCACATTACAAAGGTCATGCTAATAATTACTTTGGGTATCGATAGGGGAAAGGTGAAACTTTCAGAGGTACAAGGTACATTAATCACACTGTCTTTGTGACCCACCACATCAAAACTGATTGCAGGCAGAGGATAAGGTAGGCAGCTTTTCATCTACCAACGTCCTGTTTTAAAGGACTTCATTGGGTATTCATTACCGAACTACAAGTATTCAACAATGAAATATGCATGAGGCGATCCAACACTGACCAGGGCTTACAGTAACATACCCAGCTCTTCAAATTTAATGACATTTAATCAGGAAACTACAAGAAAATATTAGAAAATCATCTTACACATACATATATAATGGGGGGATGGGTTGTCAGCTTCCATAATTATACTCATATATGAGTATATATACATACATATATATATATATATATCCAATAAAATGTAACAAAATAAAGAATAAAATGTGACTGGGCAAGGTGGTGGATAAACCTTATCATGTCTACTTAGAATAGGAGTTTGTGGCAAATCCAACTGCCAGTCTACTCACTGAATCTCACACACACACTCAAATACACACACAGCAGCTGGGCGTGAAGTAAGTAATGGCACTAGCCAAGCCTGTCAGATGAGAATTATCTTAATTAAATCCCAGTGACAATTCTAATAGGAGGCAGCCATGACTGATGACTGGGATCTGCCGCTGGTCACATCAGTGCAGTACACTCTATTTTTACCCCTCTCTTTCCCTTCTGTCTTCCCCCTCAATCTTATTTCTTCACTCAGTCTTTCTCCCCCATCTCCCATTTCTTCTCCCTGTCTCTTATCTTTCCATTTGCCAACCAACTCTCTGCACATATCTCCTCTTTTAGTATCTCCTTCCTTCCGTATCTTCCCTCCTCCTCTCTGTCTCCATTCTTCCAATCCTTCTCTCTCTCCACATCCTTCTCTCCATCCTTTCTCCTCTCTCTCTGTCCTATTACAGGCTCATTTCGCGGAAGTGCTCTTTCCCTTAGAAACTAATCACTGAGGAATGCAGGCATCAAGTGCAGGGATGGTTGATAAAGGAGTTTGGGGCCTTTAGACAGTTAGACAAGTGTTCTCCTGGAATCAATAATCCCTATGTGTTTAAAAAGCAAAGCCTTCAAATGACAGAGGCAGATTAGAGATCAGGGTCAGCAAGCGTGAAACAGAAGAGAGTGGAACAAAACCACAAAGTTGAAGAAGGGATACAGAGTCCAGAAAGCTGTGAAACAGTAGCCGTAAAAACTTATGTAACGGAGGATTCTTGGTCTGTTCTGCACATAATGCTTTATGAACACACTGTAAGTGATCTATTTATCTATTATTTTAGTGTTCCTTTTACATCACTTATGCTTTGGTAGTACATTCTAGTCACACTATTGCACATCTTACTGACAAATGAACAAATCTCCTCTGCAGATAATTTTATACAAAATACAATCATTTTATCAGCCTAATGGAGGCCTACATCATCAAAAGTTACTGAAATGTTCGCTATTTGTTTATAGGATTTCATATGGCATTTATGGTTCACATATTCATATACACACACAACTGTATATAGCAGCACTAAATTGTTCATCACCTCCACCCTCACACTAAGAATTTAGGTTTTAAGGTATCAGTAATTGGCCCCAAGGTACAGTACATGATCTCTAAGTAAACACAAGCTTTGGATATCTCCCAGTGTTCAAGTGATGTGCATGGGAGAGGAAAACATTTGTTTATCTACTCGAACGTAAGCTACAGTTATTTGCATGTCCAGCTAACTAGCTTACTACCTCAGTAACTGTGTTACTTCCAAGGCCAAGGATATCATCATTAACTAAACACATTAGTTTGTGGGGTGACAAGTTGTGTTAAAAAAAAAAGTCTCATTAACAACCAGCACATCCACTGTGTAGTATTTCCCCACTCTATGAATGACGGTCCTGGGTGCTAGTTTTAGGAGTAGGAGTATATTCTTTGGAGTTTAGGTTAATGTTAGTGGCACTGTCCAGCTCTTTGAATTGAATTTGAGGAAGTTTATACACCAGCAACCCCAATTAAACTCTCTTATAATCCAAGAGATAAATTAGTGTAGCTTCAAACTGCAGTACCTACTGGAGCTGACCCTGGGATACACTAGGGTCACAATAACTAAAAAATGGAGTGCACCCCCCTGAGACGGCACACATTGCAGTTCGACACATTCAGTTCTGCGTGTGTGCATGAAACACTTCCTACATAGTTTTTCTGTGAGAGTGTATGTGTGTGTTTTGTGTACTAACCGGTAGGCTATAGCCAGAGCCCAGGCACTAGCAGCACAGTACAGGGAGTCCCGGACCTTGGCCTCCTTGCAGGTGGTTTTAATCGGGAAAAGACCAGTGGTGGGACTCTGGTAGTTCAGAATGGTTGTCTTGACTAGATAAAGAGAGAGACAGAGAGAGAGAGACAGCGGAAGTGGTCACGCAAGAATTCTTGCAAAACAGGCAATGCTATTATGTACTCACACATTAGTTGAAACACCAGTGAAGACAGCACCTGTAACACATAATGAGCCGGCTAGCACTGTTCCATCAGCCTTACACAAACTGAAGAGGCTCTTTATGCATCTAGTGCAGGTTAAGTCCAAAACACTGACATTTACACAATTATTCATTGCTATTGATCTTCAGAATACACACTTTCATGCCTCCACACATTTTGCATGACCTTAGCTTGTCTGTTTTCACGCCTACACAGAGATAATGCACTTTCTCTAGCAGCATCACTCCCATCACACCTACACCAATCTCTGCCAGATTGATACAGTTTTTGGATGCTCATGTGTCACTGTGGAGCCTTTCCATACTGTTTTGCTGTGTCAGCTGGGGACAAAAGCAGCCCCAGAGTCAGACAGGAGTCGCACAATAATGAACTGCTAGCATGTACCTCTGGTCTTTTTTCGCAGACTAGTCTGCATTTGTGAAGCGTTGAAATATAATATTTATCCAGCTCCTCAAGCAGGGTTACAGCTCTCTTCTTCTGCTGGCACAGCCTGACCCACGACATTCCTCAGGCTGTGCAGCTGTTGCTACTGCCTCATCCGTTCCTCTGGGCTCCTTGTATGCATATTCTGCCTCAAATAAATTCGATTAGATCAAATTAAATTATGTTAAATTCAATTTAGAAAAAGGTTGGGCAATGAAATTTGGCAGACATTTTCTTTCTTTAAATGAAAGTAAGCAAAAGTTAATGTAATAAAATCTCTTGGAGCAGAGCTCTTTCAGTTTGTATTATGTAGACATCTGTACACTGTACGAGTGTGACAACAGATGAATGCTATTCAAGTCGCACAAAGTGTGAACCATGACATGGAAAAGGGGAATGGCTGCAACAGTAGAGACAAGCAATACTTCCTTGAAGAATATCACTCGGTCTTATGATGCCATTGTTTTGCTTCAGAATACTTGGATTGTTATGTACCAGCCAGCAACAGTTTATATTCATGTTAGTGTTTTTCAAGACACACATGGGGTCGTGCAAGCTGACTTGCTCTGCATAATGTGCACACACCACCAGTTATAGACTTAACTTTGACTCAGGAGAGGGAAAGTAGATGCAGTCATAAGTTCCTTTTTGGTATAAACTGTTTGTCCAGTTTAACGGAGTGAGATCAGGGATCAGGTAAACTTCTACCTAACTAACACTCACATATAACACTGTATGACCTGCAGTGTTTCACTACTTCTGCACCAGCGTCAGAGTGGAAATGAAGAAATGAACCAAGGAGACTTCCTCATGTGTTGCATGTTTGTGGCTTAAACATAAACTTTAACCCAACATCTTGCTCTTTGAAAGTTGCCTTGAGGAATGGCTTGTTAATATGAAGTACTACTAAAACTAATACTTGACTTGCGTAAATATACCTTGCACTTCCTCCTGTTTTTAGCCTGAAATTCTGTACAGATGTTCAGGGTCCCCAAAGGATGATACTTTGGTACATTTGCATGCATTTAAACAACCAAGTTACTGTAAACCTGTGTATACATGCAATGTGTTAGTATTTAGATTTTTCTCCTACTCTGAACCTCATTTTGGAAGCATGGCTTACTTATGGTAACTGTAAGATGGCCCTGACTTCTTCCTCATTTTTTAGATTTTCTTGGTGTGTGTCTGTTAGACTGGTGTCTAAATTTATTTAACAGATTATCAGGTTCTAGACTTCTAACGGCTACTTTGTGTTAGTTTTAGTCAAACTTTGAATAGATTTAACGGTATGTTAAATACGAGAAGACATTGTTCTGTGTAATTTTTCGCTGTTAGTTCCCCCGTCTGAAGTCTTTGTCACATAAGTACTTGTAAAAAGCCAATTTGAAACCCAGTTATGGTACACATGGCCAAGAAATCTCTGGGAGCAATCCAGCTGGGGAAACCAGAGTTCTCTTATCCCCTTCCCCTATTACAGAAACCAGGTTTATCACTTATATGAAATTGGATTGCAATGGAAAATGGTTGAGACATTTGTCCCACACAGGGTAAATTTTAATTAAATCCTCCTGAATCAAAGTTTCTTTACAAATTTGGATTATGTCTGCAAAACAAAACAAAAACAGGATTAAATGTCTGAAATGTCTAACGTTTTCAATTTGAAACTGCCCGGTTTAAAAATCGGGCTACAAGATATACTAGAAATGTATTTATCCTCAAGGAAATTGCTGTGCAGCAGTTGCTTTAAAGGATTGAGTGCAAATATCTTTAGTGCAAATATAAAAGTATATATATATACAATATATAAATATATATATATATAAATATATATAAAATATATATATATATATATATATAATATATATATATATATATATAAATATATATAAAAATATATATAATATATATATATATATGACTATATATATATATATATAAATATATATATATATATATATATAATATATATATATACTATATATATATATATATATATAATATATATATATATATATAATAAAATATATATATAGTATATATATATATAATATAAATATAGATTATCAATAAAGGAGCAACCAAATGTACACAATGTCCGCATGTATCACCGTCAACTTGTACGTAACATAAATATAAATTGCAAATATATACACAATGGCAAAAAAACAAGTTAACAGCATTGATCACGGTGAGTTAACCTTGGCGAGTCAGCTCGATACGCAAGATAAAAACACATGCATGAATCCATCTTGCCAGGCAAGGACAAGACAATCTGTGCGTTTGTGGCCAAACTGCGTGGAACTGGACGCAATCAGCGCAGGGTGTTTTCAGAACTTTTTTGACAGGAGGGATGATCACAAGTCGGGCCTGATCTGATGATTGTAAAGTTAGCTGATTTATGCAATTCCAGTATTGTTTAGGGACTCCAGTATGCGAAAATATTTAAAAATACTAGGTGAAAATAACACATTTACAGTGGATGTATTAATGTCATCTGGTTTCATGTGATCTTTCATATATTGGTTCATGTATTCTTCCCTCTAGCTTTTAAATGGAGCCTGCTACAACCTCTGAAAGAGGTGGAGTAAGAAGAGGTAAAGATAACGGGTGGCACTGAGACGCCCCTCGACAGATCCTTTGAGGAAGTACTGGCCAGCTACAGGGGAGCGCGCACGAGAGGTTAGCGTAGATTTTGCTAGCACCCTTTATATCAGAATTGGAGAATATACAGCCGGGTAAAATAGTATTGAACACGTCACCATTTTTCTCAGTAAATATATTTCTAATTCTAAAATCTTGCGAGGAGACCTAGTTGTGGCCGGTTTATGGTGAAATGATGTTCTTTTACACTTCTGAATTATGGCCCCAACAGTGCTCCACTGGAACATTCAGAAGTTTAGAAATCCTTCTGTAACCAATGCCATCACTATGTTTTGCAACAATAAGGTTGCGAAGGTCTTGAGAGAGCTCTTTGGTTTTAACCCATCACATGAGATGTTTCTTGTGTGACACCTTGGTGATGAGACACCTTTTTATAGGCCATCCAGTTGGGACTGAACCAGCTGATATTAAATTTGCACTGACAAGTGGCAGGATTGCCATCTAATTACTGATAGATTTTCAACTTGTTTCTTGGCTTTCCATGCCTTTTTGCCACCTCCCTTTCATCATGTGTTCAATACTTTTCCCTGTGTCATTTCACATTATTACACATAACTTAATTATGGACATTTCTTTGCATGTGTGGATTGCATGGGTTGTTACCGACATCTGGTGAAAATTTCATGACAATAGCACCTTTAGAAATATATTTACTGAGAAAAATGGTGACGTGTTCAATACTTATTTTACCCGCTGTATCTTCAATGAAAGGCTTTTCTCAATGGAAGAGATGTTTTCACTCTTGGATTGGTTGAAGTTCACCTGTGATAGACAGTGACAGATTGGTGGTTCATCCAATCACCAATCAGTATTTTCTGAAAGCACCTGCCCTTTTTCAAACATTTTCCAAACAGTTTCCAACGACGACTTCCCGGATGGTTCTGTGTAACAAACTATCTGGCACAGTCAGGTTAATGGTGAGGTGCCAAAAAATGTACACAGGTTAACAGTAGTGTTAACAAATATTAACAGGTGGACGGTAAGGTGTGAAACCAAAATACATACAGTGTCAAGATATGACCGGTAAGGATAATATATATGTATAAGAGTGGCATATAGCTATGTATGTACAATATCAATCTGAGGTACAGGAAAGTGTTTATGGTTCATTTAAAGGTGATGATCATGATACTGCATGAATTACGACTATAATTCAAAGAGTTAATGATTGTAATCTATGGAGAGACAGAAATCCAGAGAGAGAAAGGAAGATTTAAATGAACAGCTGCAATGGAGGCTGGAGCCACCTCAGCACACCACGTCTCTGCTGTCCATCTCTCAGCCTGAGGAAGAGGAGTTGGGAAGTCTGACTGCCACAGGAAGAAAGATTTCCTGTGACGTTCTGTGGTCTGAAGGTGCTCCTGTGCTTGACCAGTACATCGTGAGGAGGGCAAGAGTCACTGCTCATGATGCTCCTCAGTTTGCACAACATCCTCCGCGCTGACACAAGCTCCAACCCTCAGGTCTGAGCCAGCCTTCCTGATTAGTTGACTGCCCTCGCACTGCTGCCCCCGCATAGGACAGCAAAGAAGATAGCACCAGCTTGTTGTCCAGGTGTACTCCCAGGTATATTGCAAAATGAAGCAGCGGTTATGTAAATTACACCTCAAAATATTTTTTTTAACCAAATTTAGCTGTACAGTACCAGCATCAGGTACTGTAAAGGTAGTAATTATTTTGCTGTTAGCAGAGTGACTGGGAAACTCTGTGAGTAAGGACATTTCTTTGTAAATACCTGAGACATTTTTAAGCCGGAGTACACGGCTGTGAAAGTCTGACTGCACTAAATGGACAAGCGAAGATAAACTAAGATGGTTCAAGTTCACCAAAGTTCATGCTCAGCATTAGTTACCGAAGACAGAACAACGGATGAAAGCTCTTAATATGAAGAGATCGTAGCCCTCCAATAATATATGCTGAAATATTACATACTCAAACAGAAGGCCTCCGGGAAAGTAATTTATCTGCTTCACACACACATGCACAAACACAGGCACACACACACACACACCCATCCTCCTCTCCTGCAGAGGTCCCCTCACTGATGACTAATCTGTCTGGAGGGATCACTTCATTTTTCGTCAGAACATTATGCTGGTGCAAATGAAGGGGACATCCATTCTGCACTCTGTCATTTGTTACAGAGCAAAAGAGAGACGGAGAGAAAGAGAATGATAGAAGGAGAGACGGAGGGAGACAGAGATGAGGGAGAGAAAGATTGAGAAGACGTGTGTGTGTGTATGTGTGCAAGAGGAAAAGAAGAGGACGTGTGGCATTACCGCCCCCCCCCCGGACGTCTACCTGTGCATGTGTGTATGCGAGTTTGTGCATGCGTGTTTGTGTGTGCGTGTGTGTCAGTTGGTCAATTGAAGGCGACAGTCAAATTGAAAGGGAGATAAAGAGATTCATGAAGTTAGTCAGGCAGAATATTAATAAACCTCCAGGTACTCCACCTCCACGTATCACACTAATTACACGCACACTAACATGCATGCATACATGGAAACCGACTTGTATTATTACTAGTCTCAGGACATAACACATGTAGCTCTTAAAGTAACAGTATTTGTAAAGATGAGCTATAAAGTGGCCCATAGACAATATTCTTAATCAATTTGTGTGCCCTTCTAGGGGCACTCAACGTACAGTAAATTAAGCGTATACACACACGTTTAGATGCCGCACACACAGACACACACAAACACACACATACACAGGCTGTAAGATATACTGGTCATCATCACACTCACCAGAAACAACTGTAACACACATTGGTTTACCTCAAAGTGCTGTCTGTCTTGTTAACCACAAATCAATGAAGACACTGTGGCCAGTGAATGAATAATCTGCTGTAGAGAGCCAAATCTGTCATCTTCTTATTTGGTTATGTTTGTCAAAGGCTTTACTTTGTTTTTTAAGAACATACCTCATGATAACTCAAAATACAGATCTTTAACTATTCTGTCGACAATTATGATTATTAACTAAGATTTATATCATCTATGTCAAGGCCCCAAAACCTTTTCAAGCACTAAGAATGATTCTTTAACTGACTGCTATGCAAACATCGCACATGGGTGACAACGTTTCAACAAAAGGAAGCATAATGATATACGACAGGCCTCAAAATAAAAAAAATAAAAAAGTAATGATAAATATGCATGCATGTTCATAAATCTCACAATCTAATTTGTCAAATTCAACTGATTCAGCAGCTATTTTGGACTTACTGTCAAACTCCACAGCAATATAAGCATTGAAAATAAACTGTCTTAGGAAAGATTCATATATTATCCAGTGGTTCATTTTCTCAGAAAGGCTCTGTTACATATACTATTTTTCATCTACTGTAACTCAGGTTAGTTTGATGCAGTCATTTATTTCTTCTTTTGTATTTACGCCAAATGCATTTCACAAAAAAAAAGAGCCCAGGATAAAATGAGTTGAGGTGCTCTGATCCTGCTCAAATTGGAACAGTAGACTACTCAAGGTTTCATCTTCTGCGAAACAGTGCTGCGGAAGTCGTCATTAGATGCAGAACATAAAAGATGAGAGTGCTGAACGTTGTTCAGTCTCAGACTGCAAGTTTCTCTGGATGCAAATCAACTGTTGTTGGGAGTTTTCTGCCTAGCCATCCATCAAGCTAATGTCCCACTAAATCAGCAGCTAATGTCTCAGACGCACACAGTCTGCTCTTTTACAATGGGCCATTTCACTGCACCGACAGGGTGGAGAAAATGAGAGAAGATGATGAGAAAGAAAAAAATACATAGAGATAAATTGACAATAGAAAAAAAAAAAGCTAGAAACAGTAAGATATCGCACAGCAGATGCTACAGGAATAAAATGGAAATACACAAACTGTGATATTTATCATTCATGTCAGTCTTAACAATACCTTCTCTGTCTACTCCTGCTGATGCTGTCATTATGTTTCCTGCAATATAACGTCTGTGACACGAGACGACCACAAAAACCCACTTGTTTCAAACCGCGGAAATGCTGACAGAGTAACAAAGCAATGTTGTTTTTATAAAAGAATATAATCATTTTGGAAAATACGCTGATTTGCTTTCTTTCAGGAAAGATCTATATCAAGCTCAACTAGGGAGCTTAAGTCAAGATATGACGTTTAGTGTAGCTTATTAAAAAGAAATAGTTACAGCACCCAACTCGTGAATTTTCACATTAAAGCAGAAACAAGGAATTTAAATGTTGTCTTTATTCTTTATTCAAAAGTGTTTCAAGTGTCTTGTTTCATTGATTTTAAGGGGAATCTGACCAAATCCGGTGTCAGGCAATGAGAATAGCTATATAGAAATAGCCAGTCTTTTTGCTGACGGTCTTGTTTGTTTATGTAGGTCATACAGAAGTATCAGTATTAAATTGAGACTGTTTCATAACCAGTTTAAAACACTTTACATTTAAAGAAACTGTGCGATTTGTACATTTTTAGTGCAGTGGTCCACAGGACACTGTCTATGTTTAACATTAGCAAAGACCTTTTAAGTGCTAAAAGTAATTTACTGGCTTTTATGCTTCTTTAATTCAAGAAATAAAAAAATGAATGGGCTTTAAATAGCACAATAATTATGCAAAAAGTGCACTTTAACACACTTGGTTTGGATTATCTTGGTGTGTGTTTTTGAATGTGTATATGCTATGAAATGAAATTATGATTAATTAATTATTTTCCACAGAATTGCTGCCTTTTTGCATTGCATGCTGGGAGACAAGTTTGACAATAGGCTCACCAAGTCATGTTGCACCACAAGGACTCAACTCCAGTAACTGATGGGGAGGAAGTGTTCTGGTGGTGCATGAAATAAAAGAAACCTGCCTGCACACAGTGGGTTTGCTTTCATGCATTTCTCAGTTATGTGGATTTCTTTGTTTAAGAAAATGTGCAAAGCTAAAACTTCAACTAACTTTAGCTTCTGCCTTTCACTAGTGCTGTTTGCCATGGCAACAGTTTGCATTGTTAGTTTTGATTGTTTTTTAACAATATCCACGACTATTTAAATCCCTGTGTCAAGAAAAAGGTCTTTTCATTTACAGACATGGTAGAAGCAGAAAATGATTTTCTCAGCTAGTGCGAACCCTGATGACAGTGGGCAGTTTTGGGGAAATTGCCTGAAACATCACGGAAACATAATGGGCCGACTGGAACTGAACACTGCAAAAGATTAGGTATGGCAGGGTGCGAAGTTT
>NW_023339663.1:25912711-25922573 GCF_004916995.1 Morone saxatilis | reverse complement strand
TTGGGGGGGGGGGGGATCAAAAGAGACAGAAGGAAAGAAAGAGTGATAAAAGTGAAAAACAAAGTGAAGAAAAAACAGCCCAGATAACCTTATGTTTTTGCAACAAGCTCATAATGACTATAAAAAGAAAAGTGTTTTCCCCATTCCTTAATCGGTGTGAGCCAGACGGCAGAGCGATAGCGCCTTCTGCCACCAGTATTATCAGGAAGCGGAGTCAATGGAGTGTGGCCACATTGCCACATAAATAAGAAACCATAGAGAGGTGAGGGAATGCAAGAAGAGCCCAGAAAAAAAAGAGGGAACGAGAGAGATGATGGAGTGATGAACTATGAGAGGTTGAGACAAATGTTCCTCTGGTATTCTTTTCTTGATAAGAGAAAAAAAAAGTCCCCTATCACAACAGCATCATAGGCTTAAGGCTGCTGGGGGCAGCTTTGCAACAAAACAGCAAAGAAAGAGAAAGGAGGAAAACTGCAACTGGTTTGATTTGTCATTGTCACCCCAACCTCACCCCTCTCCATCCTTTTTTCCTCCCAGAGAGTGAAAGAAAGCAGGTATATTGGCAGGCAGGTCTGGGTGCCGGCGATAACAATGTTGGCTTTGTTCCTCGCAAGAATTGGACAAGCGCTTCGAGCCGCCACCCCCAACACAACAATTAAACAAGCCCAACGTTCAACGCTGCGTTTTCGACATACTGCAATCTGGCGGAAGGCTTTTCTCCGTAAATCTATTGGGCTTTTCAACGCAGCTGATGCTGGAGGCTACGCTGTGCTCGCTGATAGCAGCAAATCAGTTCCAACTGAGAGCTACACCTGTTGCACACTAAGCTCTGTTTATCGTCCTCAGTCATTTTCTAAAACACGCATACATGTGCAGCCTAATAAATACCCAGCAACCATTAGACAGACGGCACATAACATACACACCCAAACCAACAGAGGAAGGCACACACACACACACGCACACACACACACACAAGCTGCCCTGTCTTCATCAAGGCAGACCAACCGGCTGTGTCACATCTGCCAGAAGTGTGTTCATGTGAGAAAACGGTGCATCCGGCCCAGAACGGACGCTTTCACACATTAACAATCCCTCAATCCACACCTGGGTCGGAGGCAGTGACACTCGGCTTTACTCTGTATAAATTGTAGAATGGAAAACAACAAGACACACAAACATATTACAGCTTACTGCTAGCAAGTCTTAAGTAAATCCAGCGCCAGAGCCAAATCCTCATCCAGAGCTGTGATTTGTCTGTCTCAAAAAATCTTTTGTTTTCCACTATTCATAGCCCTTATGAAATTTCTATCACTTCGACAATGTTTTCTACGTATTGTGGATACCGTGACTCTAATATCATAAACATCGGTCATAAAAAGGTTTCCTGCAATATAAACGTGGGTGTATTACCAGCCTGTATTTGGGCAACACTATATATACTGAGGGAATGAGGAAATTTAAAAATGTTTTAGGCTGAGACAACTCTAGCTTTCAGTTTGTGTACTATGATTCATATGATGAACAGGCAACAGTGCAACTGCATACACTGAGGCAGAGCTCTTTACATTAACTTTCTGCCTCATCACAGTCATTGATGCAAACAGCACAAAGCTACAGTATTGATACAAGTCAAGCCGGTCGATATCTAACCTTAAACTAACTTGATGCAGACTTTGGTGGGTGAGGCGTGTGTCTCCTGGTGATTATCTAACTAACTTCAGCCTGGTGCCGTGCAGCAATGAGTTTTCCCTCTCACATCCACCTGACTGTGACTGGCTGAGCCATTTGCTTTGGCTCTTACCACTTGTAAAGGTTTTCTTTTTCGGGATGTGCTACTCCACGTGATTGCCGCTAAGTTTCTTCTGACGTTAGGGGAAGGGCTTTTTACCTTTAGGAGTCTGTAAAATTCAGTGGGACCCTGTAGCTTAGCATGAAGGCAGTTTTAAGTCTGCCAAGTAATGCCAATTTAGCCCACCTTTTAGGGACCACTGTGTAGGATTTAGTGGCATCTAGCAGTGTAGTTGCAGATTACAACCTCCTCGCCTCACCCTCTTATTCCAAGCATGCAGGAGAAACTATGCTGGCCCCATCTAGACCCAGTGTTTGGTTTGTCTGTTCTGGGCTACTGTAGAAACATGGCGGCCCTTCGTAGAAGAGGACCCTCTCCGTTTGTATATAAAACGGCTCATTCTAAGGTGACAAAAACACCACAAATCTTATTTTCAGCTGATTATACACTAATGAAAACATAACTATGAATATTACATTATTTTTTGCCAAGAGATCCTCCTAAATGTTACACACTGGACCTTTGAACAGCCCTTAGTTCAAGGTCACTGTAAGGAGAAGTTTTGTGCGATCCCTTAAATGTCATAGGCAGAGACACACTGGCGAGCTCCAAGCACCTTTTACCTTTCTGCATAGCAGTAATTATAAATGAAGGTATGTTTGTGAGATTTCTACAACTACACACAGTACACGACTGCTGGCAAATCTGGACTTGGTTTATCAAAAATGTATGATTACACATAAAAAAGAAACAAAATCTTGAATTTGAATGCACTAAAAGCTCAGACATTCCTCTTAAGAGCATGTCAAGATTTCTCTGCTGTACCGTATAGTACATTTTTTGTTACCTCAACAAAAGCAACTGAGAAAAGCCAAGCTTATGTCCACAGTGGCAAAATCACCACTGATCCTTGGGGACCGCATCCTGAGCTGTATTACGATAATCTCACAGCCACACACAGCCAGAGGCAACACATGATCCTGCCTCCTGCACACTAAAGTCAACTCTATCTGCAGAAGGAGTGGTGTGTTTGGCCTATCCCCTCAGTTGCTCTCTGGCTCTACTTGTATTGATTTTACTGGGAGAGGGGGGGGGGATGTACTTAAATTCCTATAAGTTCCCAGTATACTACCACCTATAACTTTTAAATAACATCAACTTATTAGTTGTTCGTCTTTTCCTCCAGCCACATCTCTTCTCAACAAGGCTTGCAAACTGCTTAATCTGGTGTGGACACAGACCATTCTCACAGCACTCACTTTCGCTTGTCAAACACAGGCATGACTAATAAGATTAATAACGGCTGCATTCAGTTTAGGCGTTGCCGTGCCAGGGCCTTGCTACTGTGCATGCTGGCTCACTGGCATGACTTACTGGCACACCTAAGTGGAACGGAACCATCATTAATGCCATTAGTTACACCTGAGATTTTTATGAAATGACAAGTCAAAACCTCTGCCACGAGAAAGGTCTTTCATTAAACAAACAGATCAGATCTGGCATTGCGGCACTTAATATGACAGCAATTTGCTAACATTTCAAATTTGGTGTTTAACCTTCTGCCAGCCAGATGGCCCAGTCACACAGGCAAACATGGCAGCAATACTTCAAACCAAATTCAGTTTTTGTGAATGGGATCTTCACTTCCATAGTAAACGTGGGTGTATTACCAGCCTGTATTTGGGCAACACTATATATACTGAGGGAATGAGGAAATTTAAAAATGTTTTAGGCTGAGACAACTCTAGCTTTCAGTTTGTGTACTATGATTCATATGATGAACAGGCAACAGTGCCTGAAGCTGGTTTCACTTCATCCAAAGGGGCAATTTAGGTTTTTACTTGACTTTCACGTGCCTGTGTATGATCCCAATGGGACTTTTTGTATGCTTCTAGTTATGTACGCACGTGTTGTTGTGTGTGGACCCCAGGTACAGTAGCTGCTACCTTGGCGGCAGCTAATGGGGAAGAATAAAGAATAAGGATCTGAGAGAAGTGTGAAACGGAGGATGCTATATGTTTAGCTGTGTGTACTGGGAGCTAGCGCTGGCTTGCACAGTGCTGCAGTCACAGCTGCAGGTAATTTAGTAATCAGGACTAATGTGTATTTATCTCTCCTGCACTGAGGCTGGAGACTGCTTTACTGATTACACATGCCAGAACCGTCACCTGGATCGGATTGCAGCAGCTCCTCGTGAATCCATCTCCAATACATAAAACTAGTCATTTGAGACAAACTTAGTTTTATTTTTAATCTTTATTCACAGAGAAATATGCGTTTCAGAATTATATTCGATGTTTAACAATAACAGTAGAGAACAACTAATAAACTGTACAATGAAACCAAACAGTGAACACAATAACTGCAGGAATTTTGTGTAAAAGGAGAGATTTGGATTCATTTTGAGCAGATTATTTTCTGTGAATATTGATCAGAGATTAGTTTTCTTGTTAATTTTATACAATTCTACATCTGTATTATGTATTTTTTTATTTTCTAAGAATCATACATACTATCTAAACTATCTAAACCTAAAGAAAAATACAATTTTGTTTTTTCTTCACAGAAATGAGCTGAGATATGCATTAAAACGCATTAAAATCAAGAAGGCCAGGCGACCCCCGTGAAGATTTGGCGACCCCTAGTGTTTGTGTCATTACTCTGACTGCCAGAAGTGGGAGACAAAGGTTCTGCACTGCAGGTTTACGAACAGTTGATACAACCGGCTCCTGGGTCTTTTAGACTTGTGCTGTGATGTTTGACATTGGTAATATGTTTGAAAAATAATAGAACCATCATGTGCACTAAATCCTGTGCGCCTGTGTGGTGGAAAATCATAGGATCTTCTTGACCAAGGCATGCAGGCAAAGGTTCATGCTGTCTCCACCCTTCTATTATTGTTGAAAAAGGCCCTGACCAACCCATAACATTATCTAGTGCCGCAGCTCCCACGTGATCACTCACTGGCTTCCCACTCCCAAACACTACCAGCTGAGTTCAGTGCAGTGCCAAGCCAAGCCAGGGCACCTTTGTGTGGAATTAAATTCATGGGTAAATGTTTTAGCATTCATAACACCTGGGAACCCCCATCCTAGCTTTTATCTTGCCAGCCGAGAACAATTTCTCTCCAAACAATACTGTATGTCTGCAAGATGTAATCACTATACCCAAGGCTGCTATTTGAGGATATTGGAAATGACAGAACAACTGTGGCCTTTACAGTCACATACATTCACTCAACAGTGTGGCCGTGCTTCAGGTGGGATACCAGCTTTAGAGAAAAACAATCAATTCCCGGAACACGGTGTGAAGAGCAGTTTTCCTATCTGACCTGATGGCGTTCAATCACACACACTGCACTTGGTAAAACTGTTGGTTTGGTGGTTCACAGCAGGGCCATTTGTTTCAGATAGCTTTGCATTATAGATACCTGCAGCTCTTACTTTTAGGTGACCCCAGCCTCGTACTATTGACAGGCTGTCAATAGTGACTAAGTGTACTTACCGGCACTGTAGTAGCGGTCCAGCTTCTCCCACAGGGGCTCATCCTCACGCTGGAGATTGGACAGCTTGAGAGGTTCATAGATAGAACCTGAGGGAAAACACATCTGTCACACTCAAAGTGTACAAGTGTTGCTGTTTCTCTATAATGACCTACAATCTATTTCATGCCTTAGTTGTCTCATGAATATTTAATAAATCTTTAAAAGTGGGTTTCAATCCTGTTCCCTCACATTCATCAACATAATGCTTTAAACCTGACTAAAATTTTAAAAGGACCATGGTTTTCATCTTACAGTTACACAGTGATTCCTGTTTTTTCCAATCTTGAGACAATAGTCTTATTTCATATATTCCAATATATAGACGTAAAAAGGTCTGCAGGTAGCAACAGCTTTTGAATACCTTCATTTTTTCATCACATTTTCTTATTTCCGAATACAAGAGAAAATGAGAAGCAGAGAAAACAACAAAACAACAATAGACACATGCCATCAGTAAAACAGTATTTCACTGCAACACACACCATAACAAAGGGCTCAGCACACAAAACAATATTCAGGCCTGGAGCAAAAAATTCAAATGGTAATGTGGCTCGGCACCAGCTATTTCCTAACATTTTCCTCTGAGCTGAGAGAGAGCCAGAGTTTGAGGGAAGCCCCTATCTGTTAGACTTTCTCTATTTTCAGACACTTTTCACTTTGCTGAGATTTGCATTTTAATAGGTTCGACCTTGGGTCAATACCACAGGTACTGAAAAATTCACATTCTGGCTGAAATTAGCATAATTTCTATCAGCTTAAAAGTTGCAGGGGACAAAGCCAATCCATCTCTTTTTAAAGATAACACTTTAAAAGAGCACAGAGGAAGTCCAATATTCCAATTTTAATTTCTAACATTAGATCAGACAAATGTGGGCAGTCGTTGTGCGGACAGTTTTAAACAATCTCATGACGGACTTCAGTGATGCAGACCTCTAATACTGTTATGATGCAGTGTGCTATATGACTTCATTAATACAGTACATTTATTTTGTGTCACTTATCGGTCTCTCATGCTTACAGTGGAGGAACAAGACCATTATGCCCACTGCTAAACCAACATAAGTCATGTTTATGTTATGTTTTGCGTATTACCAGGCAATAAAGTAGCCATAATGAAACAATATGTCAACTTCACAAAATATTGAGGAAATAGA
Organism: Morone saxatilis; assembly: GCF_004916995.1. Classification (NCBI taxonomy): domain Eukaryota; kingdom Metazoa; phylum Chordata; class Actinopteri; family Moronidae; genus Morone; species Morone saxatilis. The sequence goes on along the minus strand of NW_023339663.1, from coordinate 25,916,083 downwards.
TGAATAACAACCCTATTTGTGATTTCCGTTTCACAGCGTATGAAGGAAAAACCTGTTTTCCTGTGAACATTATTATGTTTTGACTACAATTATGTCCAGACAACGAAATGCTTTTCTTGTGATCTTTACCCATGTCCTCTCTGGCCTTCTGTGTGTGGCTGACTGTATTGTTTTCCTCAGATCTGCTGCCACTACTTACCAAGCCTGTGGACTTTCCGATGAGGCCGGGCAGTCGCGGCCACTGAACCGGCCATTCTCAAAAGGTGAAATTAAGGCCAATCGTCTCTCTCAGCTAAATCACAAATCTACAGCAATTCACAGGAAGGAGTTAGTAGCACAGCGTTAGATTTTAGACATGCACAAATCAACAATGAATTACAACTTGGGTGGAGATGATCATGAATTACATTATATTTGCTTAGGAATGAGAGAGATAGAGTCATGATGAATTATGAGAAAGACTTTAACAGAATAACTACATACGGTAAGTTAATTAAGAGACAGTTGTACTGCTTTAGCTGTAGTGCTAACGATGCACCTCATTAAATTGTTTCTAATTAATGGAAAGTCACAGCTCTTGCTCTAAACGTGTGTTTTCCTTCTTTGCAAGTTGCCTTTTAGCAGATGCTGATTTTTCCAACAGCAGTTACCATGACACTACTAAATGATTTGTGGAGGTGCAATGTTATGAAATCTATATTTAACACACCAAAGAAGTAGGACTACAGCCAAGGAAGTACAGATAGAATACTAGCTAAGGATACAATGTCGGCACTCTTATATGAATTAAAAATAGTGTGTGCGACCCCAAAGTGTGTTAGTTTGCAAAGACCATCATAATTCATGTGGTTTTTCCTCAGCTGTATCACTACAAATAAGGATGATCCTACATGTGATGACTTCCCTTTGAGTGCAAGGCTGAGCACCAGTGAAAGAACAGCACAGTGTGGCAGTCTCCACAGGCCCTGTGCTCACCCTCCATTAAACACAGTACAGTTAACTATGGGTGAGATGTAACAGCGAAAGAAGACCTGTTGAGAGCCTCTTAAAATAGCCCCCAGTGCTGCACATTTACACCTCTGACCTTTCATGCTTGTACCGTCCCTGTAGTGGACAAATTGAAATGGGCAGATCAAGTCAAACAGAAGCCCGTGTTCAGTGGCTTTACAAGCGGACAACCTCACACAAGCACTGGCACAACAGCAACAATCGGGAGTGTCACATCGTAACGATGTCATGCAAAGTAATGAGTCAGACCTGATCTTTTTGATCGGGCTTTGAATTCCAGGAGTTTCCAGCCGACATCTGCCAGGCTCGCCATGTTTACACAGTGTCAAACTAACTAGAAAGGTTAAAGGATCTCCGGTGTGGTCCTTCAAAATAAAATACGGGCATTCGGGCTTCCACTCGGCGAACATTCTGAAAAACACAAAGGTAACGTTAAAAAACGTTGACGGGAGCTTTGAATTGGCAATTAATTAAATTTCACATCCCGTTCATAAGATTCAACCTCTTATATTTGTGTTCACTTTACGTTTTTTTTTCCATTTTAATTAATCTCACGCTTTTAAGTTGAAGGTAATCGTTCTTCACTTCCGGTTTTGCCCTCGCTAACTGTCTTTAACTTGACACAGTTGTCAACTGTCAAACTACCCGTGAGCACGACACTGACGTAAAAGAGGAGACTCTAATATACCATCGTTTATCCTTATTTCAGCGCAATACCTCCACATCTTTCGGATAAAATGAAAATAGCAGAGCAGATGTCTGGATTTAAAGTTGTCCTTTAATGAAATGCATCATTAGGTGGAATAAATCTGCTATTTCACCCTGCCGTACAGCCGGATGCCGTATTGCAGTTGGTGTTGTTGTGAGGAGCTGCACTAGCATAAGGATGTGGATATTTAAATCAAACATTTTGGCATTTTTGTTACTTTTTGTGGGGCAGTATAACACATTTGCTCTTCAGGATGTGACTGCCGACCTTTTCGGTAGTGAAAACTACGGGACAGTGGCAGCGTTTGGAGACATTTACGCCGATAAACAGACAGACATCTTCATCATCAGAGAGCGTAAGTTGTGCTATCGTTGATCCTGCAGCACACACTGAGTTTACATTTCTCTGGATAACAATGGATAACACTGTACCTCGACTGATATTCTGCTACACTGTGTAAACATATGGCTCTGTGCTGTAAGCCCTTTGCTGAAGCTTCATGAAAACATTTGTGGTGGGTATATAATGAGCTTTAATTACATGCTGAACTGTGCGGTGTTGGTGTCTGACTGTTTCAGAGTCTGAAGTGGTGATATTCGTGGCTGACTCGAAAGCACCTTACTTCAAACCCAAAGTTCACATCACTAAGGACCTTTTCCCAAGGTACAAGTGCTTTTCCATGCCATGCACACTTGAGATAGATGTCATGTCCTTGTTTCCTTTGGTTCGTCTGTATGAGGAGGTGACTCAAAAAGCACATTTTAATGGCCAATCTTCCTGTTCAGTGAGACCATCATCACCAGTGTGGTTCCTGGGGACTATGACGGAGACTCTCAGATGGATGTCCTTCTTACAGCTCAGATCAACTCTGTCTCTGAAACTGTCATCATCTTCTGGGGACACAACCAGACATTAGGTACACTTCCAACGGGGAAGGATTCAACTCTCCTTTTGGCACATGTGATTTGATAGAAATATAACCATTTTTTGGTATGTCGTTAATTAGTTGTTTTTACATACACGTTTTTGGTTAGGACACTGGTTTAGAAACTGGGGCTGGGCTCTGTTGGTGGGTAAATGTGCAGTAACACTAAAGTTTAGTGGACCTGTTTTTACGGCAGACATTTAGACTCTGTTCGAGCACAGCAGTAACTAATAACATCATTAACTGTGATTCTGATTCATTAAGAAAGGATAAAGCAAAATGTACTTATGTATAATGTGGTTCACATTATATATATATATATATAAGTACATTTTGCTTTTTACAGTGTAATAAAGGACATCTTGCAAAGATCATTAAGCATACATGTCAGTCAAATCCAAGAAGCCTCTCTTCCTCTGCACTTTCAGTAACTGCTGGTATAAATTAACACATACAGCAGTTAGTAAGCATCAGGCTTTCTCAATGCCCACCTTAACGTCCTACCGGCCTTTTTCACAGACGACATTTTGACATGTGACAGTGGGGAAAGCCCAGGTGTAAATAATAAGATTAATATGATAGCTGAATTCCATTCAGTATTAGGACACTTGAATAGACCAAAGTAGTTGTTATTAGTATATTAGTATATTAGTTATAAGTGATGTTATTAGTAACACCAGTTTTGCTTTTCCTACCATGACTTGTGTGTGAAAAGGGCCTTTTATCATTC
>NW_023339663.1:25912431-25912637 GCF_004916995.1 Morone saxatilis | reverse complement strand
CTGATGAACATTGGGTAGACAACTGTAAAATGACTCTCCATACTGGAATATATTGATACTATAGTGTGGTGTTTAGTGATATACTGTTTGTTCCTTCAGTGGGGCTTATAACAGTGTCACAGTGATGTTAAATTGTGTGTGCTGCTCCTAGTAGATAAAAGTACCTTTTTCATTTGGTTGCAAGATTTATATGTGTGTGTGTGTGT
>NW_023339663.1:25884191-25912393 GCF_004916995.1 Morone saxatilis | reverse complement strand
GTGTGTGTATATATATATATAGTATTGTAAATTTAAGTTTCTTTGAGTTAAGTACAGTTTCAACCTCAAAGGACATAACAAATTATTGATTATGTTATTTGTTTCTGTTAACTAACAAAATGCAATTAAAACACCTACTACTAAAACATATACTAAGACCAAAACTAGAATCTGAATCACCTGAGTAGAAATGTATCAGCCAGGGTTTTATATGAATATATTGTGTTGTTGCCAGTTTGTACCTTTTCGATTTAAGGCCTTTTTTTAGCAGCTTTCTGCCCAGCTGAATATTGAATTTAACTTAGTTCATAGCTGTTGACATTAGAACCAAGTGAAGTGTTTGGCCAGCCCACTGACTTTCTGTTTTTCTGTGAGACCAAGCATTACTCAGGGCCTGTTGCAACTCTTCATTTTCTGCAGATATGAGTGGGTGGCTCATGCTGAACAAGACCTTTGCAGATCAGCCTCTTGTTATGGAGTAAGTATCAGCCTGAATGGTGCTAAGATAAACTCTGCTTTGGATATTTTGCTTGTAATGCAAAGTAATGAAAACAGAACAATACCACCACTTACTATGGCCTTTAAACATGACCTGCACCTCTCTGATAGTGTCAATAAAAGGTGAACATTATATGTGTTTATTGTAAGGCTGCAGTATTAGTTTGTATAGGTATTTATTAGTATACCTAACAAACTGTGTACGTTTTAATAAAGTGAATTTTAATGAGAAAAAATCATCCCACAGTTTCAACGGGGACATGATCCCAGACATTCTTGGAGTCAACAGCTCCTTATCCATTGAAGTCTGCAATTTCACCGGCAGGTAATGTAATCATTTGAAAAGCTCACTTCATTTCTACTGCTCTCATACCTTGAGTTACTTTCTACAATGCAGAGCTTTTAACTCCTGCTGTTGTCTGGTGGTTTTTCTTCCCTTTAGGATTCCATCGTGTGAGAGTGCACTGAGTTCATCTGTCAAGATGCGCAAGCCTCACTCTAACGCTTTCATTGACCTCAACAAGGACTTCACCGCTGGTGAGTCAGTGATGTTTAAACAATGTCTAACCATGAGAAACAAATGTAAAATGCTTTGGGTTTCTTCAGAGCACACAGCATACTCATCAGTCATCAGTCAAATATTTGCATTTAAGCTATGTATATTTTAAAAACCTTATTTTTAAACCTCCTACTTTTTTAACAGCATATTTCATAGTGTGATGTGTTTGTGTCACCTGCTAAACATTTTTAGGGTTTGTGTGGAAAGAAAATTAGTTAATTGGAGGCAGGTAGATTTAAGGTATAAACTGATGACCATGTGACACCGGGAGATCAAGGTTTGACTGGCTTCTTCTGTTTCTCACTGTTGGGTTAAAGTGGCATTTCTGCACCAGGATGTATCATAAACTACCCTCAATAACAAAGCAGAATTCCTGCTTAAGTCTTATCTTAGAATTTAGAAGTGTCCCCTTTCATTGCCTTAGGCTGAGCGTTCTCTGAACTCTGCACATGATTCATAGATTAATGATTGCAAGTTCAGTTCTTTGTTAAGCTGTAAAAATGTCTAATTTCACTGATGGGCCAAAACTATTCTTGTATAAAAAGTTTTCTGTATCATGGCAGCGTGATGATGAAGTGACCGTCTGAGGCCCTTCTGCAGTATGATGAAACAACATGGTTTAAAGACACTGTGAAAGCAAGCGTTTTCCCTATTAAATTGTCTTTTTTCAAGCCGACACTAAGCCTACTGTAAATTATAGTCAGGGCTAATACATTTAGCTTCTCTGCATGTTTCCATGTAGGTATTTATTGACCCTGAAGATGTAAGTGAACACAGCTATAAAACCAACCACCCCCCCAGACCACTGTGTGCCCTGTACTTCACATTCTCGACTACGCATTTTGCCATGTGCCATTGATTCATGGCAACTAAATTGCCTCCACCTTCTTTTATTTTCTAGCCTTTTCCTGCACTACGGACTTTCAGTTTTTCCCTACAGTGTTATTAATGTGTAGGAGAATGCTAGGTATAAAACAAGACTCCAATGAGTCCTGGTTGACGTACAAACTAAAATGGAACAAAGAACAACCAGTGCTGAAATGACAAATCCTTTGGAGTATCAGCACTTTTGGGGGGGCCGTTGGCTGCAATTCTGCACATTTAATTACATGAGGCCCTCTGAGGACCCACACGCCTTTGGCACATTTGGTATTTTTCATCATACATGTCAAAAGCTATACACCAAAAAGTCTCAAGTGTAATCTGCAATGTAATACAAAAACATATAACTTGAGGCTGTAAGACTAACACATCAGCTTTGTAGTAGTCCCATCAGTTCTGAAATTGCTTCCCATATCCTGAACTTTTACGAACCTGGAAGGCTTTGGTTTTAGGTTCTGCCTTATGTTTCTACTCTGCTTTACAAACCAGGACAAACATAGTAATTTGTATGTGCTTATGTTTGGTAGGCAGTTCAGTTGTGGGCCAGTTAGTAATGTAAAAAGTGGCACTAATAATGATTTTGTTTCACATTTACATGTGATTACTTTTCAACCTGATTATCAATAAATTACTAGAAGATAGTAGGAGCAGTAGGACCTGGAGAGGGCGGGTGTATAGAATACAGCACAGAGTGAACTGTACCGTCACCAGACCAGCTCCTGCCCCGTTGACGCCAAAGCCCGTCACATCTGTCAGGACAGGTCGTTTGCCGCCCTGCCATACTTCCGTACTCTCCTGGGCAGGCTGGGAAATTAGCACAAGCCACCAGCCAAATGCCGGTAAAATAAAAAAGTGCCTGGTAGAGTTCAGACAAAATAACCATTTACTATTGAGTGGCAGGGGAATTTGAACTTTTATCTGTCAGTAACTGATAGTTGTTCACTTGGTGGAGAACAGACTGTGGGATACAGTGAATTTGTTTTTCATAGTGAAAGTAAAATGTAGCGATACGCTGCGGTTACTCGCTCTGCCCCACTAAATTATTGGAAAAAATAGAACAGGAGTCCAGGTACAGTAGAAACCAATTTACAAACCGTGACAATGGCTACACATTAGGTCACAGGTTGTTAATTCCTGTATGGAAAAAGCCTAATGACTTGTGTCCTGTTTGGTTTATCATGTACGTCATTAAGTCTTTATTCTCCCTGCCTCTCCATCCTGATGAATGTATATCAGCATATACATAAGGCTCAGTATTTGTTGTTTATTTAAATAAATAAGATGCCACAGCTGTGTTTATTTAGATGATACAAACTTGCAAATGAGATCAACTGGAGACAAAATCTGTGTGATTTGCTTATGTTTTTTTTTTAATCTGGGTATTTTTCAGTGAAAATTGGTAAGAACAGCAAACAAAGAGCCTTCAATAAACTGTGCAGAGAAAAGGAGAACCATATTTTTAGATGATCCCCTGTCCCTGGTTTATACCTTCTCTCCAGACCAAAGCTGACCTCTGTTCTTGTAAAAAAAAAAAAAAAGTCTCATAGGATACACAAATGAAACTTGAAATTTGCTTCCACAAGTGAGTCCCACAAAGTTTCCCTGGAGGAAACTCCAGGAATCAGACAAGAGGCCCACAATTTTCAAGTTGACTAAGAGAGAATGGAATAGCCATTTTCTTCACCAGTGAATGGAGAAATCACCTCGTTCTTGTTTTACAGCATCTCACTCCTGTCCTTCTGCCCACTAAGTGTAGTGCTGTCACTTAGACTTATGGGAGGATTGTGTTTTTACCTGTGGAAACTAATCCTCGTGTTTAAGGTAATCATAGAGGATTTAGTCATGTCATACTCACTGCAGGTATCTTTTTGTGTTGTGTAGTTTTATTCCCAATGCTGTCACAGTTCAACCAGAGCAGATGTTAAGTCATTTTTAATCTGTTTAGGGAGGGATTAAGAGAAAGCCAATAAACTTAATGAAATCCTGGTGGCAATATTTGGTGTTTTGGTTTTAATACAGATTGGATTGTGTAGGGGCATCATTGGTTTTTACTGCTTTATACATTTCTCTGCAACCCATCAGGCAGTCAGAGTGATGGCCTGCATGTCAGCCTGCCTTTCACTCTGTTGATAGGCTGTGCAGAGCCTGTCTCTGCTGTAGGAAATCTCCTCTCGCTTCCTCTCCCCTACCCATATGTACACACACACTCACACAAACCCACAAGGACAGTGATCATTAAATCGCTGTGACTTCTTAAGTGCGTTCAGCTGCGTTTAGTTGTCTGTGAGTGAATGTGCAGCAGGAACAACGGAGCGTGAGGAGGGGAACCAGTGTTGTACATCTGGTGGATGTCAGACTCTTTGGCTGCCACTATCTGTGGGGACATGCAGATGGAGGGTGTGAGAGAGAAGAAGAAGAAGAAGAAAGTAGGCAGGAAGTGATGGAGAAATAAAGCCGAGTCTGAGAGGATGAATGGTTGGATGAATTGTTTCAAGAAAAAGGATGATGGGAAAGATAAAGGGCAGAGGAAGGGTGGGGCGGGGGGCAAGCAAGGCGGTGGGTGAGTCTTCAAGCGTGGCTCAGCTCACTGTCTGCTGTGACCACCTGCTCCTCTAAGCGTTACCGGCTGGAGCATCACAGAGCGGCTTACGCAGGGAGAGAGTGAGTTTTAAAGACAATCTGGGTCCTGCTAGTTAGCCAGTTACAGTTGGAAGCTTTTCCACTGCTACTGATCATATCACAAGAGCCTGAATAAATGTTGGTGCAATAATAATTGAAAATACCCCCCAGTATAATTCTATACAACTCAACCATACCACAAACTAAAGCTTCCAAATGAAGATATAGACTTTAGTCAACGTCTCATGCACCATGCTTATTTGCATTTTTCATTTACCCACTGGGTAATGCTGTGTTTGTTAATGTTTTGGTTCGAGGTTGCCAGAAGTTATTTGAGGCACCTCTAGCCACAAAATGTTTATAGCTCATAAGGAATCATGTGCCTTAAAATTGTGTAATATTAATGAGAATAAAATGAGGGAATAAATGCACATTAATCTCAATTCATCTTAATTAAGACACGTAGAGTTGTGTTACTGTGGGGAATAAGTGTAAAACACTTGAAAATGCAAATTAGGTAAATGGGGGGAAAATTAAAAAGTTTTATTAACTTATTTGAATTTTACAGAGGCCTCATAAAGGATCCGACAGATAGTCATGGGCGACAACGGTTCTGAGTAATGATAAAATTCAGGCTAATCTTTTTTTAGTTCTTTTGCTCACGGGGAATTACGAGTCTAAGTGTAGATCATCTTAATTAGTATGTCTAAAATGACTGTACAACCCTAACTCTACTAATCAATGGTCAACCACAGGACACAGTGAAGTAACACATGAAAACAAAGCATAGCAAAACACTTAGTAATAAAACTTTATAATAGAATGACCATTAGATGTAGACGGTCTTAAGTGGGACACCTTGCCTCTAATCATTTTGAACAAGGTGTCCCCTCTCTCACCTACCAGTACAGTAATACAGTGAGGTATTTTGTTAGTGTGGTCCAAGGAGGATAAGGGCTGTTTCAGGGCCGTGTCACGACTCCAATCTCAGTCCAGTGTCATAGCTGTAAACAGTCCCATGGTAGTGTATTGGCTGACCTCACTACATCAGCACTGCCAGCGAAAAAAAAAAGTCTGGAATTGTTTCCTGGCTGGTGTCAAGGCCTCATTTAGGCCGCTTATTGGACTCTCCAGCCAACCAACCTGGCGCAGACATGCTGCATATGGCTCGTAATCTCTTTTGTTACTATCATCGTCCTCCAGCCAGTGTCTCTAACAGCAACGCATTCATAACAGCTTTGTGTTCATGGTCTTTTGTTTCCCGGTTAGTTTGTCTCTGTCCTCACACACTGAGGGATTTCAGGTCTCTTTAAGGAAGTTGTTTTTTTTTTCCAGCTCATTGTATGACTTTTGTACTTCAGGCAATAATATATGCACAGTGTCAAGAGTGTAGGGAAAGTTTAGGAGAACATTGCCTGCAGCCCTTTGCACAAATCCACTGGGACTTTCCTCTGTAAGAGTAAACCATGTCTTCAACATTTTGGCCCAGTTACCTGAAGCTAGTCTAGTTAGCGCCTAGAAACAGTGTTGCCATGAAAAATGTTGTATGTGCAGTATATTGGTATCTTTGCGCCACAAAGGTAAAGATATTAAGCATTGATCTGGCTTTGTAGATGTAGTTCTGTTCAGGTTACTTCTCACCACAGTGACAACTAATTAGCAGGAAAACAGCTTTTGCAGGACAGCCAGGAGGTTCAGATTTATACAATGGACATCTAATGTGAGCAGGTGCTTCAACAGCCCTCAAAGCTTCTGTAATCATCAAAGCCAGATGACCACGGGAGATGTCCTTATCATTTGAATGGTATACACTGAGATTATTCACTCATATTCGATCTGTCTCCTGTACGGGATCATGGCAACCTGCAGGGTCCATATCACATCATGTCAATTCAGAAAGAGCACCGCCAGGCAGGAAGCTATCAAGAGCACGATAAGAACTTGTTTGAGGGAAAGGTAGTAATTGCAAAGTAATTATAGATGCCATTTTGGGAAAAACATGTACAAAGACAGCAATGCTGGCATAAGGATCCATTGCTAGGCAACGGGCATGGTAATGCTCTTTGCAGCATCCAATTAAACTAGCTCTGTGTCTGAGTGGCTTGCTGATTGTCTGACTAATAATGTGGTGGTGATGGGGGGGGAAAGAGAACAGATTTGCCACCTAACAAGGGTGGCCAAAAAGAAGAATTGATTATACAGGGATTAAGTTTACATTTCGGTGGCAGAGTGAGACATTTTTAATAGCCGTTTTGGTAATCGGGGCAATATCACAGAGAGACATTCGCCCAGTGAGAAAGGATATCACAGGTGTTTAGAAAAATACAATAGTACCGGCCATTCCTTTCTCTGATGATGATAATAATAATAATAATAATAATAATAATAACCTTGTATTGCTTCTGTACTCTTGTGTTTATCTCTAGGTACACAGTGGGTGTACATTTGTCTGTTCCATTTATCCAATAATCCAAGGGGAGCTGGCGTATACAAGCCTAGTTCAGGGTTGAATTGAATGATATGCTACCATCAAAATGAGCACTACAGCAAACAGGCTCATAAATAAAGCCCCATCAGACCAGCAGCCTTATTCACTGCCCTAAAACTTTCATGGGCTGAAGCACTGAGGCTTTTGTTCACACAACTTTATTACATATGTGCAGCTGCCTTATGCAAAGAAACAAAGATGTGTCAATTTTGTATAATTAACTATACTAATCCAAAATAAAAGATGATTAACTGCTGCCTGTCTGATTTGTGGGACTACTTTGGCGAAGGATTTGAAAAGCTCACTTGTCCATGAATGAAAGAGCTGGCATATGAATACTGTACAAGGCCAAAACAAAACCAAATTTATTTATTTTCAAGTATCTAAATAACTGGCCTTTAAGGCATTCCCTCTCTACCAAAACAGAGAGGAACATGTCCCAGTGCTAAACCTTCAGCACCCACAGCCACATGTAGCCTCCAGCTTCATTAACACATCAGTTGCATTCAGTGATGTTCCTCACATTCTAATTTCCCCATTTTATAGAGATTTGGAGTGAGCTCACAGGCATGTTAGGAGCGCATTGTGCGATACGCCAGGCCTTTGAGGTGTGTAGTTTGTAGCATCTCCGCCTCCAGGAAAGCTGGCGAAGCGTCAAACGGGCAAAAGAGACGCAGTGCTTATTTTGGTAAGCACAGGTGTTTTTGTAGATAAATGAATAATAGGAATAAATGAGGCAGAGCATTTCCTCTCTGAAATGCAGAGCACTGTGACCGTAGCCTGAGGTTATATTATTTCCTCATGTTCTGTCCCAAAATAAACCCCTTTGTCTAGAACAAAACTACATGGACATGTACAAAGGGCAGTTCTAAATATTGATGTGAGTCACCTACATGGAGGTGCTTGTACAGCCTCAGAGAGCCACAAGTGCCTGTTGACCCGTAGGGCTCCATTTTGGTGTCGGGGCAGGAAACGGAACGCGCTGTTGCACTGGTGAATTAGTATTTTCTGGTGGCGCACTGACATTATTGCCTCAACTGGCTGTTTTGATATCTTGGTGACTTGCCGTGCACCCCCGGAGGGAGTAGAGGAATGGTACAGGGTGTTGCCATGCACGCTCTGCAATCTTGGTGCCAAGAATGAATGTCGTGTGGTCTGCTGCTCACATGCTCAGAGCAGGCTGACAGCTCAGCACACCTGTGTTCCATTATATTTTGGTCACTTAATTTGGTTAAAACACACCCATATAAATCTAACCGTAATCTAAAATCACACAAACCATTTTCTTTATATTTTGCTCGTTTTTCACTTTGATTCTACGTTTTTCCCCAGGACACTTGTAATCACACAGACGAAAAAAAACCTTTTATTCTTGTTATCGTGTCAATGCCAGTGAGGTAGAATAAAGACTAATGAGTGATTCTCACCAGCTTGATAATGCACAACAGCCTATACAGAAAGTCTCCCTTTTACCCTGGTGACTCAGCCTTCTGAAGGCAGCAGTTCTGTTCCATCTGTTGTCTGTAACTGTCCGATGGTTAAACTGTGGTAAAACCTCTGTGCTTATGTGAGCATTAAAGGTGTTGTTATATTTAATTATATTTATATATATATATATATTTTTTTTTTTTATTATTTTTTCTTTTTTTTTTTTATTTGGAAAATTAACAGGCGTTTGAGAGGGATTTATTGAAAAAAGTTCACACAGTCCCTTGCAAAATTGTAGACCAGTTCCCTCAGGATCGTTTGTTCCTGCCAGTCCTCCCCCGGTATCTCCATCCAAATCCCTGGGTAACCCTGGTAATGGTTGCATGTGTCATCAATATCGTGTGGGGCGTTTTTACGATAAGGTAGACTCGACTGTGATGAGGAACAGGATGTGATAGAGATTACATTGGTTTATTGTTATAGAGAGAGCGGGAAAGGGCCACAGGTCCAATTTGAACTCATGGTTGCTGCAGCAAGGACTCAGCCTTGGGACATGGGGCACCAGCTCTTCTAGGTGAGCTACTAGGGCTCCCCACAATATGAAAACAGTAAAAATCGAATTGAATTAAACATTAAAAGTAATTTCAGAAACAAAATAAAATGCAACGTGCAAAAAAATAATTTTACTCCTCTTTCGTTGTATTAATGACATTATAGGGATTAATCAACAGCAAATGGTTATTGTCATTTTGGATCAGCCTCTGACACATGTAACAAGTAAAATGTATTGTAATGTTTTTTTTTTTTTTCTTCAGACTTTACAGCAATCTGTGTGGCACCGCACCACACCACAGGTTTCACTAACATAGAGCCCTTAGTCCTGTTATGGCATTGTTTGCCTTTACAAGCTAATTAAGAACAACAGAATTAGAGAAACCATCTAGGAAGAAAGGTGACAAAGTTCCCTGGTTGCATTTAGTCCTAACATGTCGTCGTCACTTGGTTTCTTGGTATGCACGATAGACACACCAGAACACCAGGACATGCTGTTTAGTTGATATATGTATATGTAATGTACCCTCTGTAAATTTAATTAGTTTACACAAATCGACACACATCGTGTATTTAGTGCTTCTAAAATGCATGTCACTCTTAATGTTGGCACACTCTACTGATGCACCTCCTGTACACGTATACGCACACACACACACTTTGTTCCAGTCCGTGGAATGAGCTTTCCTATGCTTGTTACAGTAGTTCCGTGAGCAGTTTCTATTTACACGCTCGCACATGTGCAGCATAAAGAAAGTAAGCAAAACAGGATGGGAAAGTGTGTGTGTATGAGAGGGTTTGGCCATAATCCTCCCTATAGCTACTGCACCTACGTTGTTCCCTGTAATGGTTTTAGGAGATTATTTCTTCTGGGAATAGCATTGCTCCATTCTGCTTTGGTGTGTTTTGCCATGTTTGTGAATGAGCCGTTTTGATAGATCGGGGTGGAAGTCACACAGCGTGGAGTAGGGCTACATATTGGCTTAGAGACGGATTTATTCTGCAGAGCTTTTCACTTTGTTCCTGGCCTGGATTCTGCATTTTTATCTGTGTGTGGGGGGGCTGTGCGTGGGTGTGATGAGGGAGTGGGGTGCGTTATGTGCAACCTGTGGCACATCAGAGCTCGAATCATGGGGAATACGCCAGTGTCCATCGGAATACCTTTACCGGTGGGGGAGTAGTTGGTTTGCATAATGTCTGAGCTACCGACAGTGCACCTGGGGTTGGTGTGGGTTCGGTGTGTGGCGTGGTTTGTGTGTGTGTGTGTGGTGATTGTGGTAAGTCTATATATATTCATTTAAAAAAGTGTGGTTGCTATGACACTGACAGACAGCATTCATTCTTTATTGAAAATGTTGTGACAAAGTTACCAAGCCAGCCATGTTGTAGCCTCTGGGAAAAAATCTCTGAAAGAGAAAGGCATCTTTGAAGAGAATCTTTCAACCCTCTCAGCCTCTGTCAGACATTTTAACTGAGGGGGAAAAGTTGACTGTCATATTTCACTACATTAACAAAAGTGTATGTGATGGCACAGCTTACCTTGGCTGTTCTCTCTCAGCCGACAAGGTAGCAGTACAAATGTATTTTTTTCTTGTGCTCCTTCTTTCGACACTATAGTAAATCGTCTTTGTGGGCTTTGGGCAAGTTTGAGAAAGCTCGTTTCACAGTCCGATGGTTCCTTGCTAGCAGGGGGACAGGGCCACATATCAATGGAGGTGGCCTGTGAAGATTTGGCTCCAACCCCACACAGTCCACTCTCACACCTCTAAAAGGGACACTGTGACATTGTGAATTTCAGTATATATTTTGACAATCGTACTCAAAAGCGTGTCAAGTCATGTGAAGGAACATTACATAAATGAAATACTGAATACTAAACTGCAGCGATCCAAAGAAGATTGTAAATGCGTTTGTTTAATGTTGCCCTCACTGCTGTCATGACCTTCTAACTTGTCTCAGGGAAAAGTGTTATTCTTCAGAATGCTAGTGTAACTAGGCTCATGTTAGAGCATCTTGTCACTGGCTGGCTTTGATTTTACTGATTCAGTTTTGACTTTGCATTAACTGCAGTCCAGTTATTTAATATGTTTCTATCCCTTGTGAGCCTGTAGTCATTGCAGCCTGAGGTCTTGGGGCAGACACCTCCAAGGTATTTCTGTATTATTGTGAAAGGCTTAAGGTGAGCAGGCTGGTGCGGTCAGGGCCCCCCAGCTTTGGGATGACCTTCCTGAGCATCTCAGTCTCACAGAATCAATATCATATTTGAAGTCTATTCTTGGAACATAGTTCTATGTAGGGGTCTGCACAGGGCGGTCTCGCCTGCAGGTACAAGAGACCCGCAGCAGATGTCAGCAGTGTGGGTTTTCCAAGGCTGCAGGGGGGCCATACTGACTGTTATGCTGTAATGGAAGGTCATGGAGGCGTGATAGCCACCTGTTCATATACCTACGTATCCCTGTTGCCTGTCTCATATGCCATCTTGTACTTTTTTTCTTTTCGTTTAAAATGTTTAAGTTTTTAAAGTTTTTTTGTATTCTGTAGTTTTAAAAAGTGCTGTTTTTTATTACAACATTGTACTTGTTGTTCTCCATAAAGAGTATATTCTTCTTATTAGCAGTGTTTTGGAAGTGTCTGGGACATTACCAACTATAATTCTAACTTAAAACTCGTTGTCTCTTTGACAAAAGCAGTATGTCTGTTGGCAGGACAGACCAATTATACAGCCCAAATGTCACATTAACTTTTTTGTAAGAGGTGTTGGCCCTGAAAGTATTTTGAACAGAAGATGTTGGGATAATTATGTGTTTGTGTGTCCAGTCTATATCAGCTTGTACTCACTTTATGTAATTTTCCTTTCCCCAGCATTAAAGCAGGCACCACCAAATATCAATAGATTGGACATGAAGGTCTGCATATTTTCCGACTAACCTTATCGCCTTGCATCTCTCTGCTCCCTCCACGCTGAGAGTGAGGATACCCTCCCAGTGTCTGTTGGAGGCAAAGTATCCATTTCACTAGTGACGGCAATGACATTTCCTTCAGAATGCCAAAGGCCTTCCCTCTGTCCAGCTGAGCCATGGATCAGTCCGAGGGTTGAGGCGGGGGGGAACAAATTGATGCAAACAGACGAACACAGAGGGCCTGACTGATAGGCTGCAGTATGACTTATAGCAGGACTATGGACCAATATAAATGAGATACACTGACACAAAAACAAGCAAGTGCAGGGGCACACACTTTGTGCTTTCAACCTTCTCATTCAGCCTCATTACTGTCAGACTCATTCAAACTCTATTACACACACACACACAAGTGGACATTTGTCCCCAACCTCTATAAACAGTGCAATGAGATCAGTCGGCATGGCGGCCTTCCTTAAGCCTATCTCCCCAGCGCCCCCGAGGGAATAGAGCACATAACTGTGTCTGCACGTGTGTGTGTGTTTGTGCATTTGTGTGTGTGTGTTTGTGCATTTGTATGTGTGTGTATGTGTGTCCGTTTGACAGCCATTGGGGGATAAGAGTCACAGCTTGTTTGCTGAGTAACAGGCTAACAAATAACCTGCTCAGGGGCATTAGAGACATGAAGAAAAGCGAGGGTCAGCTCCGTCTGTCTGTCTCTCTTTCTTTCTATCACTTTATTGCATTGTCTCTGTACGCCTCTTTCTCTTTCCCCTCCTACCTGCAGGTTCCTCTGTGCCTCTTTCCTGCCTTGCCGTCATTCTCTTCTGTGGCACTCTCACATCTTATACCACAATTTGACTTTCTTCTGCCCCCACCAACACACGCACAGATGCACATAACCCTCTTGGAGCGTGGTGATGATGAGTGAGGTGACAGTACACATGCACAAACACACACAGCATATCAGACACTAATGCAGCAGCCGCGGTGCTGGCTGTCAGATCCACTCTGCACTGCAGTCTGGAGAAACCACTGCTACTTCTCTGCTGCAAGGCCTTTTACAGGTAGAAGGAGGGGGGTGTAATACTGCTGTTGCTGCTGTTCCTGCTGTCGTTGGCCTCAGATAGCCCCTCTAGACTAAAGAAAGCAGGGACTGGGACTGGATATTGGGGAGGAAAAAGTTTCAGAGGAAAAAATGAGAGAAGGTGAGAGGAAGTTTAAATGGGAGTTGTTTTCTGATATTGTAATGAGTCACTGAGTTTGACTAATCAGTTTTATTTTCATCCTCAGTCTAAGTAATGAATGTCTTCATGTCATGCATTTTCTAAATGAATAGACAGCAGGGGTGCATTGTTAGTTTATTCACCTATATATTATGCATGCTATCGGAGACATTGCTGATTGGATTTTCAAAATCTGCGGGAAACCAGGGGGGCAATTCAGCTCACCGTGGTGTTCTTACAAATTACACAGAAAGGCGCAGAACAACAGCTATAAAAAAAATTTAATGAAGGTGTACTTGTTGCCAATCGTCCCAGAGGAGACAGATCATGTTTATTGTATGCAACTTTTTTTCTTCTCCTGTCTGTCTGGACGAGAGACTGAATCCTCAGAAATACTCACTTGCCGTTTCGCTTGGCTGCCCTAACCTCTGTATGACACAGTGCTAGAAAGCAGATGAAGGGAAGGACGACAGAGGAGCAAGGAAGAGAGACGAGTTCTCTTATGAGAGGAGTCATGCAGTCATCCGATTCCAATATAAAGTCCTTGCAACATCCAGCACAGTGGAATCAATAATCGTGGCTTTCTCCACTGGCGGTCATGTCCTCGTCTTACTGTCTTCACTCTTATGCTGCCATGCAACCAATCAAAAGCTGTTCAGCGTGTACATTGTATCTAGTATAAAGAACGTGCATGTATAGTATTTGTATGTATACATTGTATAGGCCTTGAATGACTCAGTGACCTGCCTTTTCTTGTAAGTCAGTACCCAGCCCTAACCGAGCCCCGACAGCTCCATAAAAGCTCACCAGCGCTTTTGATAAGCTGCTAATTGGAAGCTTGCAAGCACCGGCTGGCAGAATAAAATGACTGCTCATTTTAGTGAACATCGATGAGGCTCGCCGTTGCCACAACGCTGAAGGCAAAGGACACATGGAGAGGATAGAGTGGGTGGGTGAGCACGGGGTAGTGTGTACGTGTGTGTACTTGCACGTGTCTCTACTGTAGTGGCAGCTATGAGAGTAACAGGGGACTGGTGTGAACAGAGTAATTAGCTACAACTCCACACATCAACTCTCTCCCTTCCCTTCCCTCCCTCCCTCGCTCGCTGTTCTGCTCTTTTAACCAGTTTGGGTTTACAGCATTATTGTTCTTTAATAATCTGTTTCAGTGTTGGGGAGAGTAACAGGATACTGTGGATGAGTTTATTAATCGCTATAGTGAGGTAAAAATGATGCCAATTTTAGTACTGTTCATTCGTTGTCCATTAAACTTATTGTATGTTAACAGAAAAAATGTCACATTTTATGTTTTTTGGCATTTCTATTGAGAAACTGAAACAGTGAGGGATTTCTGTTTCAAAAACAGTTTTTTCTCTGTGTTGAAAAATGTTCCGTCCTCATGTAAATGTCTCGTATTAGTCTTTCTGGCAGGTTCCAGTTGTGTGGCTGCCCCTTTTGTTTACATTTGGGTCACGAATTGTGCCTTTAATGTGCTCATCCATTTGTTTCAAGTTACAGACCTGTGACTGTTCTCAGTTTACTGTTCGTCAGAGTCATAACACCTCTTGATCCATAGCAATGGTGCTACTGTCTTGGGCCGCAGAGTATGGCAGATAAGGGGGTATGTGTGTGCAGAGAGAGAAACAGATAGAAGGAAGGTGATAGTGAGACAAAGCAAGGAGATAGAATAGGCCCCCGCCTGCTGCTGTCTATTCTCCTCAATGTCAGAGTTCTCCTTCTCTGCCGAGACTTAGCACCCGCGTAGCATCACCCTATCTGTTTATACAGAGGCTAATAGGAAGCCTGGTCTTTATCCCCACACTGCAGCTCAACATAATGGAATAGAGAGACATAATGCTGCTCGAGTCAAACAGTCAGCGGAGGCCTTTAAATTGCTTCCAATCCCCTTAACAAATCTGATGGAGAGCCTATGAATAACTCAAGAACCGCTCATCTCCCCACACTCTGCTTCTCTTCTCTTCTTTTCTATCCCCTTCCCTCCTCTCCTCTCCTGTCCTCAAAATCAGTCTAAACCTGAGAATCAACTTGGATTAACCCACATTACTTTGCTTTTTAGGACGTGGTATATATTTCCTAGACTGATCTATTGCAAGTCCAGCTTACAGACATCACGTTTGCAGGAAAAAAAAGTTTTGCGATAGTGTGCCAAAAAAAAGTTTCCCCAGGAATTTAAATTTTCTTCCTGAATGGATACAGAGAACATAGAACTGACTTCAGTCTCATGAGGTGAGATGACTCTTCCCTCTATCGCGTCATATTATCTCCCAAAAGTCCATTGAAATAGGGTCGCTGGAAATGTCTAAAAACTTTTAGGCTGATGTTTTGTTTTACATTAGAATCCCTCAGTACAAACAGGAAAAAAGGTTTATTTACCCCTGCACAGCTGAAAAGATATTTCTTAAAGGAAGTTCAAATCTCACTGCACATCAGATGCCTGTTGCAACTTATGCTGTATGTGTGTAAAGTTCAAACGTAGCTTAGTCTGAACGTAGAGCGGGAGTTACTCTATGATTTAGGATTGCACCATACAAGTTAGTTACAATGTAGAGTCGAGACTGAACTTAAAATGTACGCCTCCCCCAAGCAGGTGGAAGCCGCTTTTTTTCCACTGTTGTCATGCTGTTAGTAAGATGGGAAAGCAACGATTGAGCGGGAGGAAAGGTGTCTTTCATGCTTAGGCTACAGTGAGAGCACATTGTCCGTGATAGACAACATCAGTTAGCATTTATGATGACATTGATATGCATGCTAACTAGTGTGTGTGTACAGTTTCCATTACTTGCATTAGATGGCACAGGTGTGATTTTATGCTACATTCACTAGAGATTGCCACTGGAACCAAGTGGATGTTTGTTACCTAAACATATTGCATTGTGATTTTTATTTTCTATTTTTCAGAAATATATGTTAAAGCAGTGCAGTAGAACGTATAAATGAAGAATAACTTATAGAGGAAAAAACATTTTTTTTGTTGTTTGAAAAAACATTTACTAGCACAGTAACTCTCATGTGGTTGCAGATGTTTTAATCCACATGAGGTACATGGCATGTTTAGACATCAACATGTGTCCCACAATCAGTAAACGCCTGCCCTTACCACTTCACATTAAGCTCATCTGTGTCCTGATAGAAACGGCACAGAGGCAATCAAACCTTTGTGCAGCACGCTGATATTTGTCCCAACAGAAACAGCGAGGAGACCTGCAGTACCTCCCCACTTCTGCGGCATGCTGGTCCGTGGTGCAGCTTACCTTTGTTAAACTGTTGTTTGTTTTAACATACTTGAGCTGTGGCAGTTGTTGCTCTTAACACTCTGTTATTAGCAACCGAGACACTTGCAATTATTCTGTTAGTGTGAAAGGACCGGCTGATTGTAGATGATTGGCTGGATCACAACCCAGTGACAAAGAAATTCACACGCAGACACACACACAGTTAAATAATGTGCTGAAATCAGCCATGCAGTGTGGGGGCGGGTGCACGTGTGTTTATGCAGCCTGCTCATCATGTACTCGTCCATGTGGGTGTGACAGTGTGCTTTCTGAAGTGTCATTTGTAGGGAAGAGACAATTTAACACAACAGAAAAATTGGAGAGAGTGTGCGAGAGCAGAGGAACGCAGAGGAAATAATCAAGTGATTATAGATTGCCTCTTGCAATTAAAGGATTAGCATGCTTTTGCTTTGTAGTGATTTGTTTTGTATTCCGATGCACCTTGAAAACTGGATGGCCTTAGCATCCAGTATCAGTCTCCCCCTTTCTCTCAGTCTGTCTTTGCCGTGTGTTTTTTGATGTCTAGCGTTGCTCTAGCCTGTATAGTTAGCATGTCTTTAATTATCCACCAACATGACATACCACTTAGAGCTCAGAATCCCTGTTGCTGTTACGCAACCCCACCCTCCTACACACAAACACATTTATATACTTCAATTATGTATGCATCTTTCCCGAGTGGTGGAGTATGACAGCTCTGTTAGCTTTTGCTTTAAATGTGTGCATGTGCTCAACGTGCAGAGTGCCAGATCTGCGGTGTCGTTGAAGGTTTTGATGCCTGTAGTGTTGTTGTTGTTAACCTAAAGGTGATGAATAAAACTCAATGTGTGACACAGCATGCTTTGCAAAGTAAAACAAGCTTGTGGATTAAGTGATAGAGCAATGAATATGTATATTTCCAGGCTCAGACACTGTTATATGTGCTTTGAAATGGCAATAAAAAAAAATAAAATGTCATGTTTTTGGGATAGAATTTTATGACATTAGCAATATCATAAATGTAGAGAAAAAAAGCAATTACCTCCAGTATACACAATACACATACAAAAGGTACCAAAGCTTAAAAAGAGAATAAATAATCATTTTGACCAAATCATTTATTATAGAATAATACTGACTGTTCACAACACTACAGCAGCGTCTCTGCTTATCTTTTTTTACTGAGCCATAGCTTTAGCAGGCTTTGATGCTCGTGTTGGTCACTTCCAATCATACAGGTCTAACAGGATTACTGGTAGCTTGTCATGATACTGGGACAGCCGCAGCCTGTTTGATATCACCCGTGACCTTACGATCACCGCTTCAACAGATGTCCTGCAGGTGTCCCCGTCACCTTTGCAGTCTTACTGAACTGTTCTGTAATTGTTGAACATTGTCTTTGCTCACCCCGAAACCTGACATTCAGTTTAGTTAGTTAGTTTACTTCCAACTTGAAACAACAAAGTTTTCTGAATTTGCTAAAAAAAAAAGAACAGAAAATCTCATTTGCATCACTCTACCAAACTGACAGACAAAGGCGTAGGTTTGAACTTCCCACCCACATCCACCCATATTAAGAAAAATATGTAAATACAGTTGAATATTTGTATATGATTTTCTGTAAGGATTTTCTGGCTGACAGAAAAAGGAAGACCGGAAAGAATAATAAAGATACAAATATGAGTATCATCTTGTGGTTTGTTAAGATGCACAAAAGAAAACTCAGTTGCAAAAATTAAACTGTGGGTAAGCAAGGCAATACAAACTACGTAATTACACAAAGGGCTTTCACTTAGGATCCACTCTGTTTCTATTCTGTTTGATTCCTCCCTTCTCTGTTTTGTTCTGTTCCTCTTTATAATATCTCTTTTAACTTAAATGAGTCCCTAAAAGGCCCTTGGTGGCCCAGTAAAAGTCCCTGGAACAGTAAAACTGTGTTAAAGTGAGTGATGGTGGCAGCAGTTAGGTTTATATTGCTAGCTAGCAGCTCTTTATGAGACTGTGTAGACTACTTTCTTCCAGGGACTGGACTGGGGAGTAAGGGAGGGGAGAGTGGAGAAGGACAGTGCACTGAATAGGATTATGTCAGAAGGATGACATTAAAATTACCTTATTGCTCAGTTTACCAAAGAGAATTTGCTACTCTGTCAGTGCATATTCCCCTTGACACATATACACCTAAAAGTGCCTTCCCTCTCAGGATAGATCCGTGTGTGGTGTCCAAGGAGAAAGCAGGTTGAAGTTTAGTGCCCTGCTGAAGGACACTTTCCCCTTTTAAGTCTTCAGTTTCACCCCTCAAAACACTTCCTGACAGTGGCCAGAATGAAACCAGCAAAAGGAACTACAGTGCAGTTTCAAGTTGGACTGGCATTTAGTAACTAACAGAAGAGAAGTTAGTGGAGGAAGGAGTTTGTAGTGAACTTTGGTTAAAAAGAAAGAGGCAAGTGGTGAGATGAGGAGCGAAGAGAGGAAGTATCCCCACAGCGAGAATGTTAAGTGTTTACAAGATGAAGATGCCGTCGTGCATCTCTGTGCTCCTCCGTCTACCCCATGCCACTCTCGCTGACACACCGCCATCGCACCTAATCAGCCAATCACGGCTGGATTCTGTCTAAGAGGCCTGATTGGCTGATTAACCAAGCTCATCAACACACCACCCGGTGCGCCTACAGACACACATGGGCAAGCACATACACAATGTGCAGATTACTGAGTATATCCTGTAGTGTGTGTGTGTGTGTGTGATCGCATGTGCATAATCTATGCATGCATTTGTAAAAGGTTTTGGGTCTGTGTGGGCAACATGTCTGCAAGTCCATAGAGTTTAAAAATGAGAAGTTGTTTTACCACTTTCAGCTCCTTAAAAATGGTTTGCCTTGAGTCTTGAATATTATTTTTGATGGCTGTGTGTGTGTCTGTGTCTGTGTGTATATTTGGGAACCACAACCACAAATTGCCCAACAGCTGTAGTTGGGTTTACATAAACTGGAGCAAAGGCAAAGAGCCTCAAATTACAGTTTTGGGAATATACTCATTTGTGTGTAATATTATAATTTTCTTGGTAGCTGCCAATTAAACCACACATTTATAAACAATCAGTATATCTGGTAATAGTCAGTATCATATAAACTCCATCAAAACAGTTATTTTTTCACTGTAAGTCGTAACACAAAATAAAAAAGGTATTGAGTAGGACGGCAGGTTCACTATAGCTGGACCTACCGTAGTAGCAAATACAAATGCAGAGATTTTTGAGAGCAAGTGGGAAGCACGAAAAGCATGTTTTCATTTTTGAAGCTAGATTTACAAATGATACCTTACTGAATCTTCCTTTCACGAGGTGGCTCCTTGAGCTCTGCTGATGTTTTCCCTCGGTTATTGGGATGCTGCAGATTGGTATGCTTGAAGATTGTTTTTTGGTCAATACAGTGTTTGACATGTAGCAAATGAAAGGTTTTTATCTATCATGTATCGTATAATAAAACTTTAGTGAGGCGTCGCGATGCAGTATTTTAAACTTAAAAAATTTAAATTAATTATTAAAATATTAGCTGCAGTGGCCACTGCGGTGTATGATACTTATATCATGCATTGTGCATGATTCAGGATTTCGACAGTAGCCCCTGTCATTACACACATCTCATTCTTCCTGTCTTCCCTTTATTCATCCTCTATTCCATTATCATTTTCCCATGCAGAGCACGGCAACACGTGGAATATAGCAGGGCCCAAAGGCAGATCAATGCCAATATTTATTTCATGTCCAATTACTGGGGCAGAACCGCAGTCCGGAGAATGCAGCGATGAAAGTAAAATCATAGAGAGGCACACAGAAACCCCATTAGAAGTGCAGCCTGCAGCCTATAAGCTTCAAGAGTAAAGAATATGAGTACAAGCGCAGGTTCTAGGATTCCAGTAGCGCGAGCTACAGGCATTACCAGGGGGTGAATCCTCTAGAAAGCAGAGTGAAATCCTGTTGCTTTCAGTGGGAGATCCCCCCACTATCCTTTTTCCTCCTCTTCACCTGTTTTTTTCTGTTACAGCTTTAGAAATCCAATTCATCTTTAGCACTTTAGAAATCCCACCTGTACTCTATATTAAATAGTGAGAGTTAAAGAGAACGGTCAGAACATATCAAAGTCGATCCTGTTCATCACTAACCAAGCTCTGAAATATTTCACACACTCATGTTCTCTCTACTTTTTTTTTTTTTTTACCGGCAGGCTGTATGAGAGTGAACATGATAATGTTTCAGCTGTATACAGTGATATTTACAAGTAGGCCTGGACATTATACATGATGTTGACAAGTCTCAGTATTGTAATGCCAATTCTTGCCTTGTGTCAATAGCAGTGGGACAGATACTGAGAGACAAATTTATTTCAGTAATTGCAAATTAAGAAGGAAGAATTTATATTGAATTACTGTTTGGTTTTAAATCTTTTACCAAAGCCATACTATGCCACCAGGAGTTAGAATACAGAAGCTCTTGTAAACCTCAGTTATAATTTGTTTTAAAGATTACTTCTCCTGTATAAATAAAACAACATTAGCAATCCAAGCAGTCACTGACTTTTTATTGATCTGCTGTTCTTTTTTCGTAAAGGTACAAAGGTTCACAGCTGGAGCACAGTACATTTTCATTGCAGTCATTCCCACTAATCAATAGAATTTTCTTCATTATAGATCAATAGTCCCTGTATCACTTAATGACTTGCACCTTGCCTTCTGTCTCTCTGTCCTCCCCACTCCAGATTTGTTCCTGACCACTGAGGGGCCTAAGTTTGAGACGTGGCTCAGTAAGGTAAGCCTTTTTTGAATTAGTTTTCTTGTTTTCCTGTCGCAGCTTTCCGTTTCCACTGCGTGTCTGTTCAGTTCAGACAGGACAGCCATATGTGAGTCATCCCACTCCTCTGTATCTGTGCAGTAGGATGCATGATCACTGTGTGGTAAACATGATTTTCTTACAAATCAAGTCTTAGCTTTTATGACTGTTAATCCTCATATATTATCTTGTGTTAGGATATATCACATTGCTGTATCAACAGCACAGAACTCTTATGTAAAGTTTATAATATTGCATTTTGATTTGTAGTCTTTAAGGACAAATACAACACAACACAAGCCCTTCTCAAGTTACCAAAGCCTCGAGTGATGGTATAAAATGGCTTTTTTGTCAGACTAACAGTCAAAATCCCCAAAAGGTAATTTTGCAAAAAAAATATGGAAGAGAGCCAAAGAATATTCTCTTATTTGAGACGGACCAGTGAATATTTGCAGTATAAAAACAGGGAAAAAAAGCCAAACAGGTGTATTCTTATTGAAAGTGTATGTGAGTAAAACTATGTAGACTCTAGAAACTGTAAAAATGTAAATGTAGCAGCTTTTTTACTGCTTTTATTTTTTATATTGGTTTCTAAGCCCTAATTGGACAATTTTGCTGTTATTTTTATTGAGCTATGAGCCCTAGTTGCACTTCAGTTTTTTAGTTTTAAAATTGAAGGTTGGTTAGAACTGTGTCCTCACATCTAGAAGGACCCAGGTTTGAATCCCCTGAAACTACACTGAATGGGTGTTAAATTGATCTATGTGTGGACCGTGACCCTGATGTCTAAGGGAAAATTTGATCTCAGTGGGAACCACAACAAATAGCTGTTACCTGAACTTTATCATGAAACAGTGATAAAGTGATTACTTTCTATTCTAAAATAAGGTGTATGTTTATACTTACACTTACCAGCCACTGTTGTCCATAAACTAAGGACCTATGGTCCATAATAGACATGTTTTGTGTGTCCCATATATTAAAGTACAATATGTACACCAATAGGAAGATTGTGTCTGACTCTGTATGGTAAGCGAAGGTATGTACCAAGTGAGCAGAGAGTGACAACCCACACACCACCCCTCTTTTCATTTCTTTAATGCAACAAACAGATCTACAAAGCTTGGTGGAGGTGCAGGATTGTTGGCACTGCTGCAGGACTATTTAATATTCTGGGAGAGCAGAGAGGGGAGACCGTGGCTCGGGGGCTTTTGTCGAAGGGGCCTATTTGAAATTCAGCAGGTCAAGGCACAAGCCGAACAGTAGTCTGTTATCACAGAGAGGGAGAGTAGGAGAAAGGAAGGGGAGGAGGTAAGATAGAGGAGAGAAACTGGGCCACTGTTTACACCTGGCATTACCATGCGTCTTGGGTGATCCGATTACAAGTGGGCCGCTCTAAGTACATTGGTTCACACCTGGCATTAGAATGTGTCTGCTTGTGTCTCGAGTGACCGCTTGTGATCAGATCTTACTTCCCCGCTCTATATGCAAATAAACACCCACATCATTTCTGGTTTCCTCTAATATGAATCATCCAATTTCCGTTGTACTGATTCCCAAATGGAAATCCGACAGCATGTGTACTCCATCAATTAGAATACATTTTGCCTGTTGTTGTGACTTCGTCTTGTCTTTTCCCACTTCTATATGTGCGCAAATGAGTATATACTTCCACTTATGCAGAAAAAGTCAGCTGTGAAGGCAGTTGATTGAATCTCAGTGTGTCCTCAATGCATCTTGGGTGAATTCACACCTGTACTTAGAGCTTTCCACTTGTGATCACATCACCCAAGATGACCGCAGATAAGAAAAATTGTTAGATTTAGCAGACACAGCAGGTGTGTGAGGGTAGAGAGAGACGAAGCAGGACCAAAACAAAAATAAACTGCCTTGCCCAAAAAACAGTAGGATAGGACAGGTGTTAGGAATGTTGATCAGGTAAGAAGTTCAAAAACATGTTTGGTGGAAAGCTAGGCCCATAGGCCAAGGAAAAACTGTTTAGTTGTTCAGCTATTGGCGTGGCCTCGAGGATAGCAGTGTTAGTCTTTGGGTCGGTTGCTCCACTGCGTTGGTGCAGACTGGAATTTCTGAACTATTTGGTGGTTCACAATGAAATTAAGCCTATTGACTCTGGTGATCTCCTGACCTGTCCTACAGCACCACCGTAAGGTTAACATTTTTATTTTTATTTAGAATATCTTGACAACTGTTGGATTAATTGCCATGAAATTTGGTACAGACATTGATGGTCCCCAGAGGATAAAAAGATCTTCTATCGCCCGACCTTTAATCTCATGTCATCTTCAGCTCAAAATTTCTTTTTATCCAATACTTTTGTTCATGAGCAAGTAACTGAACTGAGCTAATGACATTCCCACAGTCTCAGCTGTACTTTATGTTTATTGCTAATATCCTATGATAATATGCTGTAATGTTAGCATGTTAACAGGGTAAGTAAGATGCTAAACATATACCTGCCAAACATTAACATTCTAGCATTATCACTGTGGACTTCAGGAGTGTTTGGTATTTTGTCATACATTCATTTTATTTTTTAATCATGTATTGTGTGTTTGATGCTTGTTGTTTCAACCATAAGCCTTTATCTGTCATGAAGCAAAGTAGAAAATGTGGAATTAGCATGTAGATGACAATTGGAGTAGGGCTTTACCTCAGTAAAAATAGAAAGTCATTTCACATCAAAGGTTTGTTTAATCTGTGCAAAGAAATTGAGGTTATCTTCTTAAGCTCACAACAGGCCTGGTAGATAATGTGTAATAATTTTGATAGCAGATCAAGACATATGTCTCCATGACTCTCTGTGAAACCTTCCTTTGTTTTGCTTTGCGTCATTTATTCGTCGTGATTAATTCATCCTTCAATCTTTTATTAGTTCTTCTCTTTTTAGGAAGGGTCAGTATCTCATTCAGTGTGTCTTGTAATTGTGTACATTGTGCCAACTGCCAATTGATTAATGAAGCTTCATTGTGTGGTGAAGTGAGTCTTTTAAATCCTGTTGGAACAGTGTGTGGAGCAAGGGTTTTAGGAGCATGAAGAAGTGAACACCCACACTGTGACCAGCAGAATGAGTTGTATCCGGTTTTAGGTCCTCTGCAGTATACCTGTGTCACTCTATCTCATTCTCATCTTCAGCGAATGAAAAAATCCTTTGCTTTCATCTTGCCACATTCTCTGTTCTTTTTCCTTTTTGTCTTTGCTTAAATGCACAAACAAGTGCTCATACCCACACATACTTGAATAAATCCAAAAATACCATTCACCCAAAGGCACATGACATACATGGCCATGGATACACACACACATATATACACAGACACACCAGACCGAGCCATTTCCCAGCATCCTTAGAGCATTAGACCCCTGTTAATCCAACCGCGGTCTTCGGTTCAATGCAGCTGCATCTACCGGTCACAGGCCAGCACACTCCTCTTTCTCCAGCACTCTGTTTTAATTACTTTTCTCTGTTTTCTCTCCCACTAAGTCTCCTTCCATCCATCCCCATCCCTCTGTTTTGCTGCGATTACACAAGAGAAGGCAGTCACATAGAGGAGGGGGGCAACAAGCTAGGGAGATGAGTGAAGAGTGGTTGTTTTCATTGGCCGGCAAGTAGAGCGAAGGGGTTTTAAAGGTCAATTCTACAACGGCTGATAATTTAGTTCAAAAGTAATTTACTTTTACTTTACACACCTCTAGTCATACATACATACAATATATACTGCAGTGGGCTACTCAAACACATCAGTGTTTTGATATTCAGTCTCTCTTTCATGGAGGCTTTCACATCAACCCACATGCATTTTTAGCACTTTATCACAGACACACTCAAACAGAAATATAACAAGACTTACTTCCTTTTTCCAGTAGGTGGCACTATGATTATGACTAAATATGGGCATGTAGATGTGTTCAGGGTCACTCTTATCAGATTGGTGGAGACTGGATAAAGTACAATGAAGTTTGACAACTTCCTGTTTCTTGGCGAAACACTGGTTTTCAACGGCACAGACACGCCCTTTGACGATAAGTCAAAATGTAAAAACTTTTCATCGTGGACAGATAATGCCCGCTAAGTTCAAAATGGCCAACGTCCTATTGGTTTTGTGGTATGGGTCCAAGAGGCTTTATTGCTTGTCTGGTCATCATACACGTGAGGACCAGTTTTCAGATATGTCGGTTGTACGTGTGCCATTTTGCGTCGCCCATGTGCGGGACCCAATAGGTAAATTTCTTGTGCCAAAATTTCATGAGTTTTTGGGCATGTTGCGGCCACCCTACATATGCGATGAAATGACTCCTTGCATTTCAATAGGGTCCTTGCACTTGTTTGTGCTCAGGCTCTAATAATATAAAACGTAAATGTAAAGCAAATGTATGTGAGTCTCACCAAGCATTCGGAGCCAATAATTTATGTATGTATGTATTTTCTAAATTGTGGGGCTGGGGTATTTCTTTTTTTGTTTTCTTTTTTTGCAAAGGAAAACAATGAAATGGCCACCTGCAAAATAGCTAATTTCATGCTAATTTGCCGTTGTCATAACTATTAGAAATGAATCCCTCCAGGCTTAAAAGCATAATACGCACTTAATAGAGTGGTTATATGAACTTGCCTTACCTCATAGACGGCAAAAAAACATGATTTTGCCTAGAAACATATTCAAATTGAGACGTTTCTTCTTGAAGATGATTTATTCTTTGTCCACTGATTATGACAGTAATGTCACTAATTTCATAATCAGTGTCTCTTTTCTGAATGAATCATAATTTACCACAAGGACAATTTCATGTTATTTGTGCCTCATGCAGCCTGTTCCTCTCCATGAGATGTAACATACTATTGCAGTTTAGTATTCAGTTTGAAAAAGTTGAGCTTTACTCAACAGTAGAACATGTATTTTGTTCATAATTTGATATGATTTGGTGCACATTCATGGCATGCTGTCTTCCACATGTATTTTTATCTGAAATAAACCCTTAATCCCACTGTTCCCACCGCGAAAAACCATTTACCCCAGATACCATGCACCACTAAACAAAACCGTATACACCATATACGTTTGACAAACAAAATGTGTCAATTGTGTGAATAATAAGACCTGTAATCCTTTCATCTTCACACATCAATCAACTGCTCTCAAACTGTCACACACACACACACACACACAGTTTTAATCATGACATCTAGCAATCAGGCGACCAGCACCAGTCAATCACACTGGCTAAGATCTCATCTTCAACGCACAGAGTTAACATCCTGTTGCCACAGCTGTGGGTGCTTCGGACTGTGTGTGTGTGTGTGTGTGTGTGTGAGAGAGAGAGAGAGAGAGATTTGAAGCGTTTGATCTAATTGACATGAGTTAACTCGCCCTGCTTTTAAAGAGATCAGCTTCAAAGTGTCATTTTCTTTTGCATGGGTCAGTTGAACATGCATTTAAAGCTATTGATTTTAGCCAACAGTAAATTATGTAATGGTACAAAGAGGGATGCAAGGCAGGGGCATTCAACTAGCTAACTGTGACCTAAGCTAACCTGGGGTTGGCTGGGCCGGCTGGCTGTGGCTAGGCTGCAGGGTGTCGGTGTGTAATTGGTTGCTTCCTGGTGTTGGCTGAAGGGGTAGTGTTGCACTCCCTCCTGGAAGGTAGGTTTGTACATTAAATACACAGTGGCTATAGACTAGAACCAATCAGTCTTTACAAATTGAAACAAATAGGGTTGGGCAGCAAACAGATTAGTAATAGTCTGAATCATAGCCTGATGGACTTCTTGCTCCATTTAAATTACCCAAATAAGTGCCTCTACATTTCTGCCTCATCAGTATTCATAGCATCAAACATGATGCAAATAATTTACCTCTTAAAGCACAATTTGTTTGCTGTGAATAATTAATAATAATAATAATAATTGAAACTGAATGTAATATTGGGCCTCACTGATAGGCTGTGCCTGCACAATGCCCTGCACAGCATAAAACAACTCACCTGCAGCTCTCTGCTGTAGCTTTTCAAGATACTTCATGTGTTGAGGCTTTGTAACCCAGTGTTATACAGCACTTGCCTAAACAAATAAATGGGGATTTAATACTATTAAATGTTTTGTCCACATATCTAGTGGCCATTTTTCCAGCACCAATCTACTACAAATAATTCCTGCTACAACCTCATTTGGATTTTGAGGGTTTCAGCCACTGCCACTATTTAGACAATGTATCTGAGTCTGAAAATGAAACAAATGAATTCTTATGACTTTCACAAATAATGACTCCATTCACTTACATTATCAGATTAATTGCAACTCGTGCAGTGGCTTTAATTTATATATGAATAAACATATGCGTTCAAGATAACTATTGAAGCCTTGAAGTAATAATCGTACAGTTTTTTGTGTTTATTTCCCACTTCTTTTGCTAAAAATATTTTTCCCCCGTGAAAGACCTGCCTGGCTTCAGATTGTAAGAGCATTTACCAATATGCAGGATGTGATGTTCTAGTTCTTTATACCACAATCATTAGCAGTGGTGCAGAATCCCCATTCAGATGTCAAACTATTGATGTACTAACTGACCTAAAGAGAAGTTCAGGCCACGCCGTCATAAATCTACAGGACCATCACACTGGCAGCACTATTCATTAGTCTCCTAATCTAAATGTCTCAGGGTGGAGTGGGAGACCATGTCTATGAGGCTGCCATTAGGATGATCAAGTGGGCACTTTATATGACAATTGTCCAGATGAATTAGACCCACATCACCTCCAGAGGGATAAACAACATTTTCTCAAATTTCACAACTCTCAAAACAACACTCTCATCTACTTGCCTACCACCTATGCTTGGAGCCTATACAGACTACACAATATCAGCCCACATATGGCCTTTTTCACAGAAGACGTTATGACATGGGCGGCTGTGACGAGGAGATAGAGCGGAAGGTTGTTGGT
>NW_023339663.1:25882900-25884091 GCF_004916995.1 Morone saxatilis | reverse complement strand
TGTGAAAGGGTTAATGTGGCATGTAGTGTAAAAAGCGCTTTGAGTGGTCGGAAGACTAGAAAGGCGCTATAAACGTACAGTCCATTTACCATTTACATGTCACAGTAGGGAAAGCGCAGGTGTAAATAATAAAATGAATGATGGCTGAATTCCATCTAGCTGCTATGGTTCCAAGGTTGTGCTAATGTGCATGCTGACTCACTGTCACATTGTCATGGCTTATTGGGAACAGAGTCATCATTAAATGTTATTAGTAACACTTCTCCTACTATGATGAGACAAAATGTCTGCTGTGAAAAGGGTCTAATTTTGAGCTCTAGTGTGTTCCATCAAGATCTGATGAGCCAGTCTCGCTCATGGTGATTTTCTTCATCTTACCTACTCATATAAGTGATAATGCCAGCACTAGGACTCACAGATCTATCAGTTAATGCTATTTGGTTGCCACTTAAGATGAGACAATAATGTGTTTCCGGATTAGTCAGATGTCATTTTATTTTTACACTCACATGGAAAGGTTTTTGCTCCAACAGGGACTTCCCTCTGCTATCAAATAGTAGTGGATGTTGACAGCATTTCTTTTTTGTGTTGTGGAATTTCCCTCTACACAGAAAATCAATACCATGGAGAGTGTGTTGCATTACAATGTCCATGTCGCAGGAATCGTGGTGCAGGGATCTGTTCAATGTTATCCAGAGAGGAGCAACCTTTATTGAACTGAAAATCTTTTCAGATGTGTCAGTTTTTTTCACTGTAAAATGACATGCTCCCCTAACAAGCTGCAATATTAAATATTGGTTTTCATATTAATAGTTTTCTTCATAGTTGACCTCTGCTACACTTCACTCAGAGGATTTTTAGTAGAATTTATTCTATGAATTTGTTGCTTTGCTTTGTTGCTTTGGGATGACTTTAAAACATACAGTATAGTTGCTGATATTTGTTAGATATAATTTTCTTGGTTTCTCCTTTATATTGTCTTATTCAGTGTCTATTTCTCTGCTCACCTTCTTTCTGCCTCCTAATTCATTTCCATTAATTTGAGTAAATGTAATGGCGCACTCGCATCATGGAGATATTAAACATTTTATTCATTTAAACAATAACTGGATTGCACACAATACAGTATTCAACCAGACTTACAGTCCCCACACACACTTATGCATAATGCACATATTGCTCTCTCTGACT
>NW_023339663.1:25878894-25882727 GCF_004916995.1 Morone saxatilis | reverse complement strand
CACACACACGCACACACACTCATGCTCTTTTCCCCCGCTAATATGCTTATCTCCCCCTCTCCTCTCCTTTCTCCCCTGCCCTCTGTAAAGGGCACCACACACCGGTGGCATTTCAATGTGTGTCAAAACACTCACACGTATTGTTTTCTATATAAGCCCATATATCAGGTGTCACTTAAACCTCCAATGATGTATCTTGTCAGGATATCCTGCAGCATTACTTCCCACCTGAAAATCAGCAGTCCCTTGACTACTTCCTACTACTACGACGTCAGTTCACTGTGAGCTACGACCATCAAATGATGCAACTGCACACGGGTGTCCCTGAGTGTTCTGCTATGAAGGGTTCTCCAGACAACTAAACTTTTTCACAATTTTTCTGGTGTTTTATGGACCAAACAACAAATTGAGTAATTGAAAAAATAATTGGCAGATTAATCGATAATGAAAATAATTGTTAGTTGCAGCCCTAAAATCAATTAATGCTAAAGCAGGTAGTCGATTAATTGCTATTGATCCACAGAAAATTAACAGTCAATAAAGTCAAAAACAATTACCTTTTTATTCATTTCGTGTGAGGATCTGTTGCTTCACTGTTGGTTGAACATACAAGCCATTGGAAGATGTCACCTTGGGCTCTGTGAACATGCATTTTTCACTATTACTTGAGACTTTATAGATTAAACAATGAATCAACAAATAAATGGCGTAAATAAATTACACTAATGATACTTTTACTTCAATAAACAGTCTGAGTGTGAGACGACTGCATGTAAAATAGCACCAGATTAACTGGTTTTGAACATTATGCTTTCATTTTTTAGTGAGTTACATGACCAAAATGTTCTCTGCAGTGAAAAACCAAATTCAAAGTTTAAAAACAAAAGCTACTAATGAAATCATCAGATTTTCAGATTTGTTTTTCTAATTCAACTGAATTTAGAGATGCAATCACTAAATGTTATCATTTATTATAATGATTTGATTTGAGCTGGAATTGCCCTTACAGACTGCTGCTGTGAATGTTCAATCTGTGAATGTGGCAGCTGTAGGGTTCCAGCATCTGCTAGAATGTATATATGCAGAGCACAGTGAAGTGCTTGCACATGTATGTGCTTCTCATCTTTACGCACAAAAACAGACACAACAAAAGCCATCCTTTGTGACTGTGTTTTTATGGTCCATTAGAGGCCTCTTGAACCGTGGTCCTGTATAGAAAAAGTACTGAACCATTACCGTTATATACCTGTTCTCTGTCTTTATGTGTCACACTAGATCTACTGGATCTGTGACATTATACACTACATTTAAGCCATAGTATTCATGACTCTTGAAGAAAACAGCAGCCCACAATGCAATAGTTGCAGTATGTTTGTACATTTATGAAACTGCATAATCCCTCTGTCTCCTTCTGTTTTCTCTTTCTCTCTCTCGTTCTCTCAGGACGGGAAATTCACCAGAGCTGAAATCATGCCAGGAGATCCGCCACCAGCGAACATTGTGGGACAGTCTTCCTTTGTCGACTTTGGTGAGAATGACAGAGATTTGTCATTTGCTGTCATTTTTGACGAGCCTAGTGTATTTGTGTGTGATTGTGACAGGGTAACAGTAGGAACCCTTTAAATCCTAGCATTGACATCTACTGTGGGGATTTGGATTGTAATTGGACAGACTCAAAACACATGAAGTCAGTGTGTAAACGCACTGAAGATGCTCCGAAAACCTCTGAATGTAGTCTGAATTGTACTGGGCCAGAGTATACTAAAAAATGTCTTGCCCCTTATATCTCTGTGTACGTGTGTGGCAGATCCATTCCTCTCCTAAGTCCTTTAAGCTCCCTCTGCATTTGAAGCTGTGTAGCTTCAAAGACTTCCAAATAGGACTGTCTGGTTTTTTGGGCTTTGGCATTTTCACTACAGCTCTCTCATCCCATAACTTTCTTTCCCTATACACACACACACACCACAAATGCTCACCCCTTACCAGACAGGCTAATCTCACGCGTGCACACACAGTTGTAGACACACACTCCCACACAACACACTGTGATACACACACTCTATCCTACATCGAGCCAGATTTTTCTCAACAGCTTATCCCTTTAAACAATCTTGGCCAGTAGTATTCATTGTTCAGCTCAGCTTTACATTTATCCGCAGCAAATCTCTGCTGGCTCTCTAATCTCCAGGCTGCAGCCTGTGCACCACAAAGTGGCCCCTGGTCGCTCTTGTCAGAGCTACCACCTCAGCCAAGCAAGTGGCAGAGTTGTGGTGGCTCTTGTTTCTCAAGGTAAATACCAGTTAGATTTACAGTACAACAATTGAGTAAAATGAGGAATATCTGGATGGAAATGTTCATGTGAAATCCAGTACACAGTATATAAGTTCATATTACAGAAGTGACACAACAATCTATCCAATGTTTGCTACGGGGTCCAAAATGAACACCCGCCAAGGAGCAAATGCGGGTAAAATTAAAAAGCAAATTGGGGTTACCAGCCAATAAATAATGATCACTGCGTAGGGCCAGGTTTACATTGCTGTGTTTTTTATGTGTACCGGCTAAGAGTAAGGTGACCCTCACTGTACACGCACACAATCTAGCACACAACAAAACACTTACCTGCAGAGGCAAACTTAAGTTGTCGACAAACAATCTTATTATTTAGTTATTCCAACAATCTCCAACTTGCTGGCATACCTTTCTATCTGACCACCTCCCTGCAGACCAGGCAGGGAAACCCCGTACAATGGCATCTAAGGGGTTTCCATCAAGGAAAAAAAGTTTACCATAGTTGCAACTCAAAACTCCTTGTTATACTGCTTTAAAAGTACCTATTAGGGCAATGATGACGCAAAGTTTGCTGGACAGACAAGCTTTTGTTAATAGCAACAGACAAAGCTTCATTTCTGAGTGAGTTTAATTTGAAAACTTTATTAAGATCAGCAATTACTAGTTATTGCTTTTACAGTGTTATCTAATCTTTAAGATTTCACTTTCTCCAGTTTTTTGTGCAAAGTAATGATCTCTGGTGTTTTTGTGTTGTACTTTTTGGAGTTCAGTTATACATTCAGTATCATATGATATTTTTTCTTACAGCTGTGGTCCTTTTAGAGAGGAAAGTTAGATTGTCTAAACAAATCTGCTAATTTTCAAACTATGTTCTCAGTAATTCAGGAGAAGCAACACAGGACTGCTTAATGTCTGGAGGGGAAACACTGCAGTGTGTCTACTTATGTGACAGCACATTTCTTCTGCTGTATTGATTCTAGACAATCAAACCCAAATGGAAAATGCATCTGCATTTCCTCTGAACCAAAGAATTTTTCCAGACAAGGCCAGACACTGAATACTAAATCAATCACCAATACAGAACTACAGACATTTATCTGTATGAAAATGCTATTACTTTAATTATGTAAAAATATATATGATAAAATCAGGTTTTTCTGATTTGTAGTTATTTTGTTTGGTTATTGCTTTTTTTCTGCACATTTTTTTTCTTATAACATAAAGACCCATCTTTTCTTCATTTTTCCTGTGTGACCTTATCACTCAGTTTGAGCTATGCGCTGACGTTAGCTACGTAATGTTCGATGAATTTTTAATTAACTCTTGGGCTCGTGTGGCACATGAGCACACAGACACACACAAGTGTGCAAATTGAGCTTCATACTGACAAACACATCCTTATTGGCAAGATTAATCTGTTAATCTCATTGCAGCTAGGGGTGTCCATCAAATATTTAGTGAACAAACTTCCCCTTCCCAAATTGGCAATAATGTATGAGCCAGAGGGGAAATGACCTATATGCTCTGTGTGTGTGTGTGTG
>NW_023339663.1:25864141-25878843 GCF_004916995.1 Morone saxatilis | reverse complement strand
ATAAGAGATTCTGTCTCACAGCGTGTGTTTGTTTAATTTGCTGTTGAGTGTGTATGTAATTCATCATCTCTGGGGGCAGCAACCTTTTTTTGTTTAAATCTTGAGCTTATCTCGACAAAAACTTTTTCATTTCTTTAATCTTTTTCTCTCTTTTTTTTTCATTCCTCCTACGGCTCGGAAATGTCACTTCAAGATGTTGCCCTCGTTAGCTGGGGATTGAAGCTTTTGAGGGTCACGCTTCTCATAATCTGCCAAATTCAGGGAGAGAGATGCCTTGCAGGATGTAATGTCTCTTTTTTTTTGGGTCCCGTTTTGTCTGCTTCACTCAACCCCTCCTCGGCTGTCGCTGTCTATCTTTATTTCTCTTGATCTACTGTATATCTGCTATCTATGGCTTACTCGCTTTTCACACTCTGTTTCCTTCTCCTCCCTCTATTCTTCATCCAAACAGTTTTTGGTGTCATTGTTATTACATTGTTGGAGGACGACTCTGTAGTGGCCCACTATCACCACCTCTTCTTAACATTCTGAGCTTCACTATTCACTTAGAGATAAGACATTCTTAATTGGCAATGATTAGTGTTTTACAATATATAGAACAATAATATCCAACACTATTTAAAGAAATTATAATACGGTGTGATAAGCAATAGTTGATTAGGTGATTACAGCTGAAGCCAGATTACATCAGACACACTGTATCAAATAATGTTAGACCCTAATCCGAAACACATTCATCCCTCTAACCATATCTTTCTTTTTCTGTATCTCTATCTTGTCGGGCAGAGTCAAAAAGAGATGCTCCTTGCCAACAAGAGCTAGTGTTTGTTATAAAATCAATGGGGCTGAATGGGAGACTCAGTATGAGTCAGAGGAGACTCTGACAAGAGTTGCACACAAACCTACACAGGTAAAAACTCTTTAAATTTTTTAATGTCACAATTCCAAAATTGATGCATTTCAGCCTGTAGTAAGTAGTGTTCTCGCCATTATATATTTGTAAGACAAACACCTAACAGACGTGTGAATGCAGAAGTGATACAATGGTCACTTTCCCTTAGTGCTTACTACTGTGTGTGTGTGCAAGTTTCCAAGGTCCTCTACATATCAAAAACACAGAATTACCAGTGTGTTGAGGTTAACTGAGCAAAAGGGATTTAAAATAGCATAAACCAAGTTATTGTCCCATTCAAAGTTAGTTTCTTAGTTATACTGTTGAATGGTGGACAGTTGTGACAGTGATAATCCAGAGTGATATGCCTGTACTTTTGTCTGACTACTGTTCTTGTTTACATTTAAAAACAATAGAAAGTTGTCCTCAAAAAAATAATAATCCAGAGTGGATTAGTGTTACATGTAACGTATGCCAACGACAAGCAATACAATTTAAAACAATCTGTGATTCAAGGAATGTTTTGATAATATTATCCATGAAAGAGATGCTAACAATTGATCACAGCATTCAAATGTTAGTCGCTCCTCCACTTTCCTCCTGAAATAACTATTAGGTAGACGCCTTCCTGTGGACATGCATGTGCCCCAGAAGATCAATCCTCTTGACTTTGGTGATCTCCTGATCTTTCCTGATCTTTCCTGCAACCTTACCTTTCCACAATGAAGTTGACATTATAGTTTTTTAGTGAACAACAACTATTGGATGGATTGCAGTAACATTTGGTACAATAGGTTAGCTCATAAGCTGCTAAAATACATTACATTTTTCTGGCTCACGTCCAGAAGAAGAAGAAGAAGTGCATACTTCGGGTGACATTAAAATGTTGTGTAACCTGCATTTAATGTGATCGATTCACCAATTGAATTCTTTAGTTCACAACTTAGTTTCAGATATTCAAGTTTGAGTTGCGGCCACAGTGAATGTAAAGAGGGTGGTGAAAATAACAAGAATGCACAAGAGTATAGAACGCAATACAATACATCACAGAAAACAGCTTGGTTGTGTTGAATCAAAACCTCTCTGACACAGTCACAAAAAACTGCCAGTTGGATTTATCCCTGTTTGTTGGGTTGCGTTACATTGTACAGGTGTTGCTGCTGTTATGTCTTTCCCATTTTTCCTGTTTCTACCTTTTTTTATTTATTCATCTACCTACAGTAGCTACTTAAATTGTCCTACTGCTTCAATCGTCTTCTTTTTTTTTTTAAATGAGCAATCAGTGTTTGTCTCTACGTGTGTGGCCCTCTTATAAGCCCATCTGACCGGCTTCTCTCCAGGCTAATCAAAGAGCACATCTTGGCTTTACCGCAAAACCTTGAATGAATAACCGCAGGGAGGCCGAATGAAAGAGAGAAGAGAGAGTGAGGGGTGGGGGGATGGCACACTTCAAAGATGACACGAAGTGAGATAGAAAAGAGGATAAAAATATAAAGATATGACTAGATGATCTAGAGAGGGGGGATGAGGAAATGGCAGGGAGGGTAATGAAGGAATGAAGGGAAAGAGGAGGAGAGGATGAGAGAGCAGAGAGCAGCACTGCATCCCCGTGTGATCTGGAGTGGGAATTATTTCCATCACACATCACACTCTCAATTCTCACTCATCCCTCTGCCTCTACCTTTCACTGTCTGTCTCCCGCTACATTTTTCTCTACAGTTTCCCCATACCTGTCTGTATTGTTCTCTGTCTCTTGAAAGCCATTTTTGAAAATGTATAATTATATATGACGACAGCAGCAACAGTAATTATAAAAGACATGATAAAAAAAGAAACTGACACGCTGGCTTCTGAGTGTACGCAGTAAAAAGTCAGCTTTTGTGCCTCATATTTTTGCAGGCTTTTGGATACAGTGCTGGCAGGCTGCAGCACTGCCTGCTCTCTCCAGGCAAAATGTAGGGTTTAGCTTTATCCAGGACCTTATCTGGGGAAAGCTCATTTAGTAAGCTGCAGCAGCTTCAGATTTACCAAGGTGTTTATCCACATAGCTCTCATATGTTTTTAGGTAATACAGTTATCAATATCAAGTACCATTTTCTGTCTGTTAAATTACGTTTTTAATTGTAATTGAGTTGAACCCTTTTTCAGAATCCTTTTGTCAGTACAGTAACTTCACATCATCATACAGCACTGACCTTCCCACAGGACACACACACCCAACATGATAAAGGGTCTAAACAGGTAAAATTCATTTGGATCCAAGTGTGATTTGTTTTACCGATTTATTAAAAGTCATCTGTCAGAGTAGCATCCACAGGCAGCACACATTGGCTAAATCTAAAGTGTGTGCGCATGTATCCATGCATGTGTACGTGTGGCATGTTCATGGATGCATATGGGAATCCACACGCCCATGTTTGTGTGCTAGCAGTTCTTTTTTTTTTTTTCTCGACACTAGACTCTTAATAGATGCACAGCATATGCCAGACAAAACAGGCCCATCTGCCTTATCACTGAGGTAATTGCATTTTTCAAAGTGACAGCGGCCGATGCATAATTCATCATTAGGTAAAGCACAACGAAGTCCCACAGCCAAGTGTGTCAGCTAGCTTCACTGCAGGTAGGATGGAGGGAGGCTGCTGTGCGACCAGCAGCTCACGAAGATATGGAGATTTTGCAGACAGCGAGATAGGAATGTGTTTGGAAGTGATATTTAAAATCGCAAAGGCTGTCATCATGCTGTGTGTGTATGTCTGTGTGAGAGGGCGTGTGTGCGTGAGTGCAGGTAAGTCAGCATGTTAACAGGACAGCCTATTTCTCTCTGCTCTCCCCTCAGGCGTTCCTTCTCCACTCATCTTATTATATTGTGTTACATACAGCCTCTTCTCCTCTCCCTCTTTTCTGTCTGCCTCATTCTCTCCTCAACTACTGCATACCTCTCACACTATTTTTTCCCTTCATTTTCCTTTGTATTTTTCTTTTTCTCTTTTACTGGTTCTCTTGTCATGTTTTCAGCCAGTGCTTTCTCACTCGCTTTGCTTTTTTCAGCCTCACATTCTCCATCACTTTCAGTCTCAGACTCCTGCAGAAATGGGTGTACCTGTAAACTGGAGTGCTGCTCGGCAAGTTATAACATAACAGCATTCGTCTGTGTTTATGTGAAAGACATCCCTACAGACCATATTAATGAAGTAAAAATGTGGCAATGGGAAAAATAAAACTCTTAATCAAGCACCATTTTGTGATATCCCTCACATTCAGAAATATTCCAATCCATATGCAAATTATAGTCTCCTGGGTTTACGGTTTCCAAGTTCAGATATTAATTTGCACATTTTAATATGCAATGTGATGCAAATTGCAAAGTGCATCTAACACAAAAGTGTCCTTCATTGAAGGTAAAACCTGCGTCTCCCTCTTTCTTATTCCAATATCTGCTGTGCAGTAATTATGCATGAGTAGTACTCTCAATTATAAAGACCCACCCACAGTGATCTACACACTAATTAGCACTTTATTTTTGAATTCATTTTAAAATGTTATCGTCTTGCACATGTTAAAAGTGTTATATATATATATATTGAAAGGGAAATCCACAACTTCTATTTTGTGTTTGCACCCACCATGACAATATACCAGAGAGTGTGAGGCCCACCTCCCCATGGGCCACAGGGGAGTTGAAGGGGGCGCGTAGTGAAAGAGACGTGAGGCAAAGGTACTGCATGAGGTGAAAGTAACAGGTGCACTAAAAGCAACATGAAGTTAGTTATAATGGTTTGGTTCAATGATTTGACTTGCTCACCAACACGTTCATTTGGAGCTGCAGCAGTGGCTGTGACACACATGGTGGCAAGTAATGTGCTTTAAAACCCTCATTTTATTGAAACATTTGCTTTAAATCTTGTGTAGGTGGGTTCCTAGTTAGAGAGATATTTTATTTTAAGATTATTATGGTCTCCATTCAGGCTCGTGACAAATTGTGAATCCATTTGAAAGACGGGGAGCTCTTCTTTTGAAATTACTTTGGCCCTATGGAGGCATAAATAATAAAATGTGTGGTGAAAAACACAGTTGGAAATGTTTTATGTAAGCTTTTTTGTATTTTCTCTTTCTTTTCAACCTTTTTTTGTTTTTATGACTCATTGGTCCTCCGCAAGGACAAGGCCTATATCATATCACACACATTCCTCCCCCTCTGTTACACCTTTAGCACACACAATTGCAGAAAACACACATACACCTCAACCAGATCATAGAGTTTGTAATAAGACACAAGCTTCTGGCAGCATCCCACCATGTGCGTCTGTGTGCATATTATGATTTGCATTGTTATTGGCGCTGTGTGTACTCTATGAATGCCAATGTGTCACAATGCATATCTGCACATAGTCGCTACATATTCTCTTGTAGTCCCTCTCGCTCATACCTGCGGTTTCCTCCCTCTGTTAGTATTTCAGCCAATCTCCATCACACCATGCATTGTCAGTGGGAGGGAGAGAGGAGAAAAGGGGAAGGGAGGGAGAGAATCACGGTAAATAAAATAGGAGGAGAGATGGATGGAGAAACACAGGCATTAAGAATGAGAAGTGAGAAATGGAAATAGGGAGAAAGAGTGACTGACACAAGTGAGCTAAAAGAGGAGGAAGAGAGAGGAGAAGCGTGAGATAGGAGACAGGTGAAGGAGAGCATAACTGGAATAAAAGAGAGACAGATGAAAGAATGTAGCATTGGAGGAAAGGACAGGTGAGACAGAGCGGGTGTGTGTGTGTGTGTGTGTGTGTGTGTGGCACAACTGACAGTATCGGAGACAGAATGGCAAGTGTCATCCTCTGCAGGACTGAATTAGCACTCATTCTGTGTCTCTGTGTCTGCCTGTTTCTTTGATTCTCTCCTTACTGTATCTCACCATCTATACAGCTTTGTCTCTACACTGCAGAAACACATGCAACAAACAGATGGTGCACTCATATTCAGTATTTCAGTTTTCATCACACCCACACTAATGCAACTAATTAGAAAGCGGTGCCCATATCTAAACCCATAAAGTTTGGGAAATTGCTAGAGACAAAAAAAAAAGAGATCTACCAGAGGTAAAGATATCTTTGCTTTTAGTCCTTGCACAGGCCAAGGTCCTAAAAAACATCTCCCATAATGCTACTTGATGGCCTACGGTATTTCTTTTTGTTAGACCCCACTTGCCTACATCTTTCAAACTCCACACCTCCACTTTGTAACACAGCTTTTCTGTTAAAAAAGTGATTTTCTCAGACTTGAGTTATACCGCAGTTTTCACAAACCAAGTAGTAGTCCCTCTGGCGAGGAAACTTAAAAGCGGTGGAGTGTCACAGCTTTCCAAGTATAAGTATTTGCTGGCTTTCATTCATTTCATACCGCTGCAAATGTAATACTTCCATTTTTGACTGTTGGCCAACATTACAATAAAATAAAGCAGTTTAAAGATATCACTTCAGGCTCTGGAAATTGAGGTGGTAACGATGTGAGTTAAATACATTACGTAAGTTAAAACAAGTTTTAAAACAGTGGAAAGTCGTGTGTTTGAGCCATCTATCCAGCTCGACCTCCTCCCTACATGGAATTGTTGCTCTTTATGCTACGTCACTTGACTAAGTGGCATTCAAAAAAGCAAAATAAAACACATTGTGAAAACAGACAAAATGACTGAACACATTAGCGTGTTTATACGCCATTTGGTAATAGCAGGCCTGATGAAGATCTGCACTCTTCTAGTTCATACATGATTTTAAATATTTAATAGTACATTAAAGGACTGCTGATTATTATCTTTTACAGTGTATCTCTTTATCTGTCTCACTTTTTCTCCCCCTTTTTGCCTCTCGCTCAGTTGCCTCTGACAGCCACATTCAGTTTCTCCTCCTCCCCTGCTTTGTACTGTCATTCATCATCAGTGTCATTCAGTTTTCCCCTTCCACATGGCACAACATCTGTTTGGGAGTGTTGCACTTGCCCTGTTG
This sequence comes from Morone saxatilis, assembly GCF_004916995.1. NCBI lineage: Eukaryota > Metazoa > Chordata > Actinopteri > Moronidae > Morone > Morone saxatilis. Next base: position 25,871,958 of record NW_023339663.1, on the reverse strand, counting down.
AAAAGGATTCAGACAAACTGTGTGATGAGAATCCTGGAAGCAGTGTCACCTCTTTATGTCTAGTGTCAATTTACGAGCCAACCCCTGAACGCAGAATGTGTGTGCTGTGTCTTTATGAACTAGCCAAATCTCAAGAGCTGGGCAGAGGCTTCATTGTTTAAATTTGTTTTTACACGTTTAGAGACCTTTCTCGCAGACTTGTCATATCTGGAAGAGCACATTAGTAAGTAACGACATTAGTGATTGCTTTACTGAATTTAGATGTCCCAGTAAGTCATGATAATGAGCATCCATCATACAGGGTCCTGGAACCTGAACCCTCAACTGGAATGCAGTGCTTCGTGTTATTAGATCTCCCTGCTTATTCATATCAAACTTTTCAATAAATGTCTCAATCCCATTTAATAAAATTGAAAATAACAACCGGGGAAGTCTAGCAAGATGTTTAATTAACAAAGTCCACATTTTAGTGAAACAAACACTAAAACATTGAAACATTTTAATACACTGATGCATTAAATATTTCATGCAACAATCAGAACTGCAAACAATTTCAGTTTCATTATTGATTAATCTAGCCATTTTTATTCATCTTTTTTTTTTTTTTTGATGAATGGATTGCTGCTCGCAAGTAACAAAAGACTAACCAACAGTCAAAAACGTAAAAAGATATTAGGTTTACTGTCACACAAGCCTGAGAAACCCAGAAAATAGTGATTTTGCATAAAAAATGCTTTTAACTGCTCTAGTAACCATTCATTGTGATTTTAATCCTTAATTTGTTTAATGCATTTTGAGAAAAAGTCTGATTGTTTACGGGGGCATATCAGTTTGACCAGTTGTTTTATTCATGCGTAGTATGTGCTTTCACAGGGACCTATTTTCTTTTATGCTTCTAGTGTAATGGATGTGTGCCCTACTCTGCAGTGCAAATGTGTGCAATATGAATCACTTAATGATGGATTGTTTTGTCATGTTATGTGTGTGTGTGGTGCGTGTATGTTCTGTGGGTGTTTGTCTAAAACTGAACCTGGTGTGCTGAAGTGTTTGTGCTTTAAAGAGCTGTTCTTTTGATATGGGAGGCTCTGTACCCCGTTTGTACATTAGACGAAGCCTGCATGGCATTATGATAATAATAATTAATAGCGATGGAAATCAGTGGAGAAAATGATAGTTCAAGTCAACTGATATTATTAAAAGGCATCAAAGAGACAAGTGCTGCTTGGATGTGTGTTTGCTCGTAGGAAACAAGCAGGTGTTTCTGTGATCCGGCTCACACATAGGACAAAAAAAACAAAAAAACAGCAGCAATTTTCTTTGTTGCCAGAAACTGTGCTGCGCTCAAAGTCGACTCCAGAACAAATCCGTGGCATTCTTATGGAGTGAAAATATTAAAATAGCACAGTTTTAGAAAACAAAGGATCACGCTTCCTACTGCTTCAATCCAGCATTGTTGCTCCTCGATCTAATTCTCTGTGTCTCTTTCTGGCAGATGGTGATGGCTACCAGGACCACCTCCTCCCCGTGTGTTTGGATGACGGCTGTAAAAAAAGTGCCATCTTTCTGGCCAAGTCAGGCTCAAAAGAGGTACATAATACACACACATGGCGGTACTGACAGTGTTAGAAGTCACTCTAATGGATTAGCTTGGTTTCCTGCTCAACCATTTTCGTATTTATCACTCTTCTACCTGGTCTTTACTTTTCCATTCTACACCACTCTGCACTACTTACCTTCTGCTCAGATCTGTCAGGCTCTGGGACACCGCTTTGTTCTTTGTCACACTTCTTTTCTCTTCTGATTTGTTCAACACTGCTCAACTCGACTGTCCTCTTTTCCACTAGTTTTCTTTTCATGCTCAGAAGAAGTATGTATCAGAAAACTAAGCATGGATATATGGAATTGCTGTCACTTTTACTGTATGCAAATGACTGTACATAGTAATTAGTTATTATTCCCCTGCTCCTACACTAGTAGTGTTTAAACTCCCCCTGCCCTCGAGCTCCCAGTCCTGTACAGACAGCTAACTAGGTAGTGGCAGCAGCTACTACAGTTAGCTTGTGCAGCAGTGCACTGGTAAGTGTGAAAAGGTGCAGCTCCTGAAAGTTTGATGTTGTGTTTGTTTTTCTGCAACTATCCGACTAACGAGAGTGCCTCGACCAAGACTCTTCTCAGCAACGGTTAAGTTGACTATTCGGGGACAGACCTAGTAGTTTTAGCTATTAATGTAAGATTGTATAGTCAGGTAAAATGCTATTGGGTTATTATTAGCTGAACTACTAAACGCATTTACATTTCTTACAATAAACCTCCCTCATTCATTCCTTAATCATAACTTTGATTGTATATTTTAAAAGTCTTAAAAATAGAACATCCTATTGGGTAGCATATTCGCTTTTTCTCACTAATTTCACAAATATGTGCTTACTATACGTTAAGATAGAGTTGATAAAACATTATTTAATAAAAAGATACTTGAATTTTGAAGACCTGCAGTGGAGGAACTTGTGGCAGAGCTGAGAAAGCGCGGGGCCCCAGAGCATGTACAGTATGTGTACTTACATAGGTTGGGACTGTGGGTTAGGAAGATATGGAATTTTCAGAGGAAAGACTTTGTCTTTAACTTTGTTGTCATACTTATTGGACCCTATAAATGGTAATGCGCTGTACACTACATGCCACACTCACCCCTCTGCACACATTCATACACTGATGGCAGTGGCTGCCATGCAAGGTGCCAACTGCTCATCAGAACGGAAACGGAAACTAATTTATACACACTCGTACACCGATGCACAGCAAGAAATCTGGGGTTCAGTATCTTGCTCAAGGACACTTTGACATGCAGCAAGGGAGCCGGGGATTGAACTGCCAACCTTCTGATTAGTGAACTGAGCCAAGATTTATTTGCAGATTGTTTGAAAAAAATGACCAACGCTGACTTAGAGCCGAAAGAGCCGTGTCAATCTGGCCCTCTCCGTTCTCCTTTATGTTTTTTATCACTTATTAGAGCTCCTCTCTGAGTGGTTCCATTGCAATGCCGTAGATCCGCTTTCTCAGTACAATGGCTGTCTATTTCAGGAAGGCATTAAACACATGGCTCACTGCAGGGGGGTTCTTTCTAAGAAAGACATCCGTTGATCCAACGGGTGTCACTTTGTTTGCAGTGCCATACGAGATGGGAGTAATGGATATGAACACACACATTCTCTCCCATCCGATTAATGTACACACACAAGCAAATATGTATGACGTGCATGGACATGTTTACTCGCAGTTGCTGTTACACTCACATGAACACACACATACCTCCATATCTCCACCACCACCACCACCACCTACGTACCATCTTGTATGAGGCTTTTCAGTTGCATCCTACCATTTGGCAGAATGCTCCACTCCTTTTTTTCTCTCCTTCCTCTGCCACCAGAGAACTAGCTTCCACTTTTTTCTTCAGTCCAAAATAGAAATATTACAGGCTTATCTGCATGTCCGCCCCCACACACATGTGCACACAAAAGACGCACGCGGAAACACACAGATGCATGCTCCCTGTGGACATGCCTTCTTTTGTTTGCCTGTCAGCAACAAAAAAACAAAAAAAAAAATGATTGAAGAGAGGAGTGAAAGGAGGAGTGCTAAAGGAAGGAGAGGGGAGGCAAAGAGAGGAGGACTTATCTGCACTGATGGATGAAGTGAACACATGTTGTGTTCTGTGTCACTATGTGTTTGAGAGACAGTCATCACTGTCAAAGAGAGGGAAGGGTGAGCAGAGTGAGGAGGAAACCAGAGTCTCTTTAAGCTTCTATGCTTTTAATGCAATGATGATAATAATATACAGTCATAATGATAACCTTTTTCAACTGACGCCAACACACAAAGGTTGTATTTAGATGTATGTTGCAGTACTGATCCCATCAGTTCATCCTTTGTGTTGTAAATTCTCCCTGAGCCATAATTATGCTTGATCTTACACCAGGTGTGTACTCTAGTGTGTGTGTGTGTGTGTGTGTGTGTGTGTGTGTGCGTTTGGAGCAGCTATAGTCAGCAGATGTCACCCCTAGAGGTATCTGCCCACAGAGAAAATGGAGGGAGAGATGGAGAAAACAGAAGGGGGATGAAGGGAGACAAATGGAAAGAACAGAGAGCTTGATGTAAGGAAGGAAGAAAATGGAAAAATAGTGGAAGGTAGGGAGGAAGAGGAGGTGGGGCCGAAAGGAAGATTGGAGGAAGGAAGGAAGAAGAAAAAAAAGCATTTTCTGTTTTCCCTTTATTGCCACTTCGAGAGGAACATCCCATCACAGGGAATGAGGGTGGGAGAAGCAGAAAGGAGGATTGGAAAGTGAATAAAACAAGTGATATGTGTACGGGCAAAGACACGATGAGATGCCTTCGGGTGTGCAAGGAAGTCCTGCTGAGTAGAAACTAGTGTATGTCTGTAGTTCATCTCCAACAGCAATTCAGTCCTTCCTTCTTGTGGTTTGGGCCACAGCTCTGCCTCTACAGAACCTCTGCAGCAGCTCCAGGCCTTTAGTTCACCATACTGGAAGAAGCCACAGGGGGCTTGGAACAATTTCTCTGCTTCATCCTCTGGCCTTACACACACACACGCGTGCGGATCACGCTTGTTGTACTTTGGACCTCCCTTTTTGTGCGCCCACATTCTGTAACACAATTGGATATTACTGCAGAGAATAATGTAATTGTGTGTCTGTGGGTGTTACACCTGTCAAGTAAATTGTATCAATCTATTTTCATTAGCTGAGCGGATGGACCCCCTGAACGTCAGGGAGACAGAGAACACTTCCACAAGAACAAGTACAGAACCCATCCAGACGTCCGTATATTTAAGACCATGGCTCATTTCCAATTGAGTGTAGCAAAATGTATATGGTAGAGCTGAGCGATATTGATAAATAATATCTCAATATTTTTATGCCTGGATGAAATAGCTTTACAAATGGACTTTTCTAATCAGAACAATAATTCAGACTAACCACCCTTTAATAATTGTCATTAGATTCACATAGACCATTACAGGCATTAAAATAATCAGTTTCATGATAAATAGTTGTGTTACATTGCAGAATACTGTAAAGTTCTGCAGAGAAGAAGACAAATTACCTCATTAATCCCCCTTGGGGGACATACATTTTTTTTCTCTCCATTGTTATTATTATACATAAGCCTGAAGTACACATGCACGCACAGGACCCAACACTAAATTTATCCAAGCATTTTGGATGTATATAGCTGGACCTGCCTTGTTCTCCCTGTTTCCCAGAGTACATTAACTACTGCTGCTGTAATGCCAACAATAAAGTATTGCATGATATGGGATATTCTATTGAGGAGGCCATCATTTTACTATAAAAATGTATATTTTATGTGAGGAGGAAGAAGAATAGTGGTATATTCTCTCGCCTAAACACTTTAGAACAATGCACTCCAGTGTAACACTTCAGTTAGTAAACCAGTTTATGATATGCTGGTCAGTCTGGCACTTAATACAATAAATGGTGGTCTGCTGTACTGGATCATATTGGCTTCCTTCCATCTGTGCTTAAAAGTAAATACCATAAATGACCAAATAGATATGCAGAAGAAGAAATAAAATCACTCTGGTACAATGTATATCAGCCTAATTTTGTAGCTCAGCAGTACTACAAATATTCTCTGTGTCTTCCTCCGCTAAGTGGTATCATATATATATATATATATATATATATATGAAGATACTGTGAATGAAAGTCTGTTTATAGTGAAAGATCTGCAGTAGGGCGTAGGCGCTGAGTGCAGGCTGACGCAGCGTTCTCTCACACTGTTCACCTAGCATCAGTGAGTGAGTGACCCTAAATGGCAACTGTTTGCCACAGGCCACATCCCCTGGCTCTGTGGCAAACAGAAACAAAGAAATCCCACAAAGACATTATGGACTTACTAATGCCCTTGCATTAGCACTTAAGGCCCTAATATAATGTGTACATTTTAATTCATTTAACAATTGTGTTTTCGTATTTTTTTACAGACTTACAGACTTACCTCCCTATAGAGCAAATATACAATTATGTATTGATTTACCAATTCTGTAGGTGTGTGTTAATTAATTTTTTTTGTATGCACATTTAAACCCTTCCATATATACATATGCACACATGCAAAACACACATACCGCCCCCATGAAGCCCAAGCCAGCTGCCTACTGTTGCTGCCCAGACAGTGTAAGGGCAGCCAGTGTGAGCCAGACAGCCTCCTCCCAACCATCCCAGTCAGCTGGTTGGTCAGTGGTCAAAGAGGTGACACTGACAGCAGGTAGCAGTGTCTCCACCCTGCTCAGCTGACACAAAGACATATGGTCTCACTCCATCTCTGGCTCTGACTCTGACTGTTCCAGGGACAAACTATGACCTCATATACACCTGCTCATAAAAGATATCTGTACCTGGGTATTTTGGATAAGGACATCTCAGTGCAAGCTGCATTGTTATACATTCATCACCACAGATACAAGCACCATGAATACATTTTAATATAAATCGCCAGAAACATTTTGACGGTTATAGAAATATCCTCTTGTCATGTGGAACAACATCACAATGGTATAAAAGTCATCACAGTGAGTTGCAACATCATCAAATAACAACACATAACAGACCTCACAGCAGCCTTTTGGCATGATAGTCACAGGTTTTATCAAGGATACGGTTCTGTTTAGTGTAGCAGAGCCTTTCCAGAGAACCAACGATGTGATAGACACACAGTAGATAGCTGGATTTGGGAAATTCACTCATTTGCTTTCCGGTCGAGAGTTAGATGTGAAAATCGATACCAGGACCCTGAATATTAGACTCGAGTAGAGCTTTTCAAACTGAAGCACGCCTCCGCAGGGGGGCACCAGAGAGGGGTGAAAGGGACAGGTGCATGCTGGCTTTCTGAAAAAAAAAAGTTAAAGTTATTTTGGCCCGCTTATCGAAATGGTTAACAGTTGCAGCAGCAACCGTAGCTCTGACACATAGCTCATGGAGTCTATTAAGGTACTTTAAACCACGTGCTCAGTTGCCGCAAAAAATTCAAATTCAAATTTTAACACAGACAGGTTACATGTCATCATCATCATTATTGATCATGTTTATCACTCCATTACTTCTCTAAGATACATCACAGTTTTATGTTTTCTTCAGTGTCAAAGTAACCCAGTTATAGTAGTCTCTACATCCGTGGGTAGATAGCAAACAGGAAATAATAGCTAATTCAGCATACTTAATGGTCCTTATTTGCCAACATGTAAACAAATGCAGGTGGTATGGTTGTCTCGATTTTGTCTAAGGGGCGCCCACAGTGTCAGACATTGAAAAGCCCTGAGGTGGAGCATAAAGACTTTCTTGTTCTCACAAAAACATGTCCAACTGAATAACAGCATCATCATTTAAGACTTGTAATGCTATGAAGCCTTGGAAGTCAGTCGTGATTTGCATGTGTCTCTGCTTCTTCTGCATGTGTGTAGAGTGGTTGCATCATCTCTTTCTCCTTACCTTTGGAATTTCCTTTTGCTATTTTGATCACAATTCAATAAGTGCAGTGTGTTTTAAAAAAGAGGTCTGGTACCACTGGATGGACTGGGATGCTTACTGACAGAAAATCACTTCTTTTTATTACCCTATTATTATAAAAAAAACATCAGCACATTCTCTGAATTATAATTTTTGGCTGGAATATTTCAGACATTGCATCACCTAAAAGGGTACCATAGCACATACACTGATCAGCCATAATATTATGAGCACTGACTGGTGGAGTGAATAACACTGGTTATCTGG
>NW_023339663.1:25861504-25864041 GCF_004916995.1 Morone saxatilis | reverse complement strand
TGAAACAGTTCATGCTGGTTCTGATAGAAAGCTCTCAGTGCATCACAGTTTGTTGGTCTGGGGCTGCAGAACGTTCTGACCACCAGGGTGCCCAGGTGCTCACAATGTTATGGCCCTGTATATAGACCCCTAATCAAATCCATGATCATACAATTGCCCATGATTATAGCAATAGTGCCCTAACTTATTAGCCATGTGCTCTTCCCGCCCACTCATCTACTTTTCAGTCCCATGCTGTCTTTCAGTGCCAGTTCTAATATGATGAGCATTACAGTCATTATATCGCTGGGATCATAAAAGCCATTGCTTCATTACACGCCTGTTTTTTTTTTATACATTTTATTTCCTTGGACAGCTTTGTTGTGTGTCGTTGTTACAGCACCTCCCCACATCACCCAGTAAAACCCCACCACCACCCTCCCATCTCCACCGCAGGCCGCCCACATTTTAATTTCTTGGCCTAATGAAGCGGGAGCTCTCTCCGCCAAGTTGAATCAATGGGAGTCTGCAAGCATGCCGTCGCTTTTTCACTTTAGTCATCAGCAAAGCCAGGAGAGCGATTTTATGTCGGGGGTGTCTGCGTTTGTGCCGCTCCTGGTTTTTATGTGTGTTTCTGTACGCGTGCTTCTGTGTTTTGTGCGCGTGTGCATGCAGAACGACACAATAAGCTGTATGTACACGGCCTGGGTTTTCCTGCTGTTTGATAAAAAGCTATTTGTATGCGGGATCCTTTCCCTCACTACCATTAAAGGTATCAGATTACCTCGCAAGCGCAAATCCCATCATCGTCTCTCCATTAACTGGGTCATTTGGATCTCTGCGCTCACACACACACACAAACTCACACTCACACTCAATTCAGAGTTAATATGTTGACATTCGAACCAGCGAATGTCAGTAGCGAGTTATTTAGACTTAGTAGCACTCTGTTTGACTGGTAGGACGTTAGGCCACAGATTAATCTATAAAGACACACACTTGACATTATTCAAATTCTCTGCTATATTTAGTGATTAAATGTCAAAATCTCCACATCCATGAGGAAAGAGTAACTGCTTCATGGTTTATTGAAGAAGCTCCTCTGTCAGGTTGGCTATTCATTGCAGCTTCTCACATAAAACATAATTTGATTAGATTAGAAACATTTAATATCCTCACTGAGGCCCATATGATTTCCTCCACATTCCCCACACAATACTGCTGAGCAATAAAAACAAAAACAGGGGAAAAAATGTCTCAACTTGCTGAGTAAAAATGCTGTATTGAAACTGTAAATTGTGATTGAAAAAGACTGATCTCATGCCTTCCGCTTTTGTTGTTGCGTTTTGTGGTATCGTCTGCTAAGTTATCACAATGACTGTCTTGCATCAACCGCTTTTGTTTTGCCATATGTTCACACAATATGATCATCACATATCAGTGTCGTTAGATAATGTTTGCGAGACACAATCAAGCTTATTGCCGGGAAACAATATAATCTATAAATTACAACGGGACAGCTGTGATGATGCATCACTTAAGGTTGACTTGACAGAGTTTAATTAATTACTAATATGGCAGCCTTAATGTTGGACTCCTGCTTGATTAAGCATCTCTCCGTTATATGTCTGATTGAAGGGATGCACACAAGCATATGCATACGTGTGTACTTTTGATTTCCTCATTTGTTTATTTATTTTTCTTTATTTCATCATCCTTTTCCCTCAACCTCTGCTCTTCTCTCAAGCAGCCTTGAAGTACTGAACATTTACTTGTAGAATAAAATGTCATCTCCAGTCTAATCAGCAGCTATCACGCCATCACATTGCATGACAGACATTCTGCGTGTGTTTGTGTGTTGGCATTGTTGTGGTGTTGACTAGATGCTCTTGGTATTCTCCGTGCAGTTCCTCTCTCCTCCTCTAATCAGTGTTAGAAAAGAAGCAACAGACAGTACACTGATTGCCTCAGGGCCAACACCAGCACAGTGGTCTGCTGATAAGGTTGGCGGCCAGCAAAGGCCTCACTCTGTCCTGAGAGAGAGAGAGAGAGAGTCATGGTAATGCTTAGCACAGACCAAAGGACTCCAGTGTAACGATAACTCACCAGTGAGTTCATTTTTCTTGTGGACTAAAGAGCCAAAAAGATTGAAGATGTAGCTACCATTTGAAAACATGACCACCTTCTATCAGAATAACTGTTGGCATGGGATTTAATGTGCAGTTCCCACTTATTAGATCAACATCTTTTACCATTTCAAACCATGTCAAATGATTGGCAAATGTATCCTTTATTTTATTTTTTTATCTTCAATGGAAATTGGATTTTGGATTTAAACCAAGTGTCATTTGGATTTAAAATCAGTGTATTATCTAATGAGCTGTCATTTTAGATCAAGACCTAATTTCACTCCCTTCTTCTTCTTCCTCTCTCTCTCTCTCTCTTCAATTCAAAGAGCTTTAATGGCCAAAGCAATAAACAATAGTTACATATTTAGATATTACATATATCTTTTTTTCCAATACAATACAATATTTACAGTATATATACATATATAT
>NW_023339663.1:25860739-25861404 GCF_004916995.1 Morone saxatilis | reverse complement strand
AATCGCAATATATCGCCTTGCTTATATCGCTATATATTGAATCGTAACCTCTATATCATAAAATGTATCGTATCTCCAGATTCTTGGCAATACACAGCCATACTTTCATTGGTTACTTTCAGAATCAACAGATCTCCTCAGATGGAGCCTCACAACAAAAACTATAAATTATTTTATCCAAATAATAAATGTCTCCAAATGTGCATGTTTGTGTATGGGACAGCGTACCATTATGTGCATCCATGTCTAGCTCTCCGGTCTCACTCGCTCTCTTCACTTCTCACTGCCAGCCACCGCACAGTGGTCATTTACAGCACTCCCATCCACTCTGGATGGCAGTAATCATAGCCAAGCTTTACACCCATATGGCAGGCAGTCAGCCTCTTAAACCGCATTGCAACATCACTCAACGGTCATTTAATGAGGACTTGACTCAGCAGTGTTGCATTAAAGGTCTGAGCTCGCTCTTATCCTCTGAAAAATATTCAACCTGGATCTTGGTTTATCACTCCCCTGCTTTTATGACACCATTTATATGTAGAGGAGCATAATTACTATCGTCCTCAACTCGCTCCTGCCTACACAGAGTCAGACCAAGTTACTTCATGTTATAACCTAAGGACCTAAACTACGCTATTTCTGTTTAAGGCCTTAAAGTGAAAAGA
>NW_023339663.1:25853506-25860723 GCF_004916995.1 Morone saxatilis | reverse complement strand
GGTTAGAGTTTGATTAAATTATACTAGATCAATTTTACTGTAATATTAGAAGGCACTGCCTTTCAAAATAAAACAGTAGAAATAGTGTCTGTGCCTGTAAAATGTGTTTTTCTGGAAGTAGCGTGGGTGTAAAATTGACAAATATACGAAATTGAATTCATCTCTGCATAAACATTGGTTGACAACATTTTAAATACTACTTGTGTAATTAGTGCGCTCTGTGAGTTGGTATATTAGGTCTAACAAAAAGTAATTAAAAAATAAATAAAATACAAAATAAAAAGGGCAAATTATCTCAGATCTCAGAAGATTAATAGGAAAGGAAGTTTCATGTATTTTTCATTGTTTTGCATTGCACTTTGCACAGCTACATGAAGCTGAATGAAAGATGTTCAATTGTTTTGGCCTCCCATCCCATATGGTGACGAAATGCCATGTAGTTTGGGTTTGCTTACTGTGCTCATTTGTAGTCTTTTGTTATTTCCATTAGGAATAGTCAACCCAAAATCATCAGTGTTTTTAAGCTGAAAAAGTCTTGAATTTGCCATTGTGAAATCTTCAGTTAGCTTACCATTATGGATTAGGAGTAAAGAAATCAGCAACTTGGCATTCTTTTGCCAAATCATTAAAGTGACCTACACCCATTATCACCACTACCACATCTGCCACCCCTACCAACAGGCCACAGTGTGCATCAGTACCTGTGTTCACATAGTGTGCACAGCTGGTTTGGAGCAAACTTACATCAGTGACATCACAGCTTGTGTGATAAATTTCAGACTAATTGGTAATAGGCTGTGGTTGTCTTTCTCAGACATGCTGGTCATATTAAGAGCTATTAGTGGCAGTTCTGGTGAGTGTCTCTCTGGTGACTCTCCCCTGCACCTGCTCTCTCTATTTAACATTCATGAATATTTTAAACCTCCAGCATCTGGCCCCACGCCTTTCTGCGAGCCAAACAGCACACACACAACCCACACACACACACACACACACACACACAAAAAGGGATCTAAACTGGTTATTTACTTTATATACGTTTTTTAGTGTCAAAATGCAGTCTTCAAATCTATAAAACCAGGGCCAACAAGAAAGTGTTCGAGTGGAATTAGACTTTTATTGTGTATGAAATACAATTTCATTACTATAGGAATTGTATTGCCTTGACTAATACTGGAGGACATGAAGAATATTCAGATCCAGAGTGTTTATTATTTATTAAAAAACATAAATGCTCTGTATATATCACATATCTACAGTGATAAACCTTCTTCCAGCATTGGTTGTTCTTAGCCTTTTGAAGGCTGCAGTTTGTGGTGCTTTTAAATTGTAGTGTAGTAACAGGTGCTTCTATTATTTTGTCCACGTCATTTATATCAGTGAGTGTAGGCTAATCAACACATACACCTCTCTGTATAACGCCACCACAGGTTACTTTCTCCAAAATGATCATAAAGTTGATCAACAATCTCCTAAAATAAGAGATCAACTTTAAAAGGGGGGGGGGGGGGACGGGCAGGTTCTATTGCAGAACTCTGTAGTAAGACTGCATTAGTTTTAGCCAGGTGTCCCTAATAAACTGGCAGTTAAATCCATATTTCACATGTGGCAAGACCTAGACTATAATCAGACTGTATTAGAGTAATAAAGACTGTAATTGTTTTATTCATAGGCTGCACCAGTCAGAACAATTTATGTACCGACCTGAACATCCTGTACTGACTGGTGATACATGTTAGCCATGAATTGCTGCTCATGATGGTGATAGGGTGAGATTTAGGGATGATAATTCGCTGTCTCTCTGTCTCTCCCTCTCTTGTATTATATGTAATTCAAAGGAGTCCACTGCCTAACAACTCACTGTAAAGACACTAATGAAAGCGGGGAGACCACCATCTCTGTCACTGGTTAGAACTCTATTAAAATGAATTCACTGGGAATATATGGGCAGTGACAATAAGCCTTTCTTTTGTAAAATGACAAGTAATAGCTTATTTCTTTCTGTTGCATTCAGTCAGCATTATTTGGTGGAATCATAGGAAGACAGAAAGAAAGACAGCGAATGACATGTAATGAGAGTCAAGGTTTAAACCAGTGCTAGTATGGAGGAATGATGCAGCTGTTAAGTGAAATAGCATCCGTTATAAACCAGAGATGATAATGGTCTCAGTGAGGTCTTTTAAAGCAGCGTGCTGTTGTGTGGTATAGTTTACTATGTGTACCTCTTCAGTTGTATTGCTTCCAAATACATCAGTCAGTAGCAGTACTACAGCAAGACCCCCTTGAGGGCCCTATTACCTCGACATTTGAAATGTTAAGATGAGGGAAAGATGCTTCCTTTGTGTTTGGTTAAAAAAGTGGGAGGGCTTCTTCAGTACCCATGTCTGATGTATAAAGAGAATGGCATTAAAGGCAAGACTGCAGGCTACGAGCACACACACAGCACCTGATTCTAAAACCCAGCTCTGTAGTTTCATTAGGACAAATTATAATTAATAATGAAGTTGAAATGTTCTATTGGTCTAAGTCAATTTCAGATTGGTTTCTTTGATTATATTTTGTTCAGTTCAGATTGGATAAGTCATATTGCGGCCCTTTGTTTTGCTTTCTATTTTGCTTTGTTTTGGAACAATATCCTCACACTGAGGAAAGGAGTTGCTAAATTGAGCATTTGCAAGTCTCAAATTTTAGCAAATAATGTGATTTGCTTTTTACTTCTCAAGTAAATGCTTTTCTTGTAATTGTGAAAAGTATTGCAGGAGTCTCCGTTTGCACTCAATGATGACAGATTTCTATCTAGGTGCACAATTTGTATTGAACTTCAGTCATATAATTATTTGACTTTAGTGTTAAGTTTTACACAAAGTCATCTTGGAAAATGTTCTGGAGTTAAAGTGCTAAAACTAGCCACTGTGAGACCACCATGCAGAAGTATTATTTGAGTGCTCTAACAGCACTGAAAAAGATTTTTGGAATTGTTGTTGGTAATGTCAGTCCCCCGCACCATTGCTCTCACTCCACTGAGGCACACATTTGGTGATAGTTTTAGATTGTTCTTTTCAGCTTCTCATTGCTTACTGTAGGTCAACTTTCAATGATGTTATTTGTTCCCCCCTTACATTGGAATACCCATGAATGTGTAGGCGCCATGCCATGGTTTGAGTAATTTTGATCTGAGCCCTTGGTGCAAGCAATGGTACAAGCAGTTTTGTGGCCTGCATGTCTTTATCTGAGAAGTTCACTGTGGGTTGCCTATTTTCTTCCAAAAAGGGCCCGAAATATCCAAATGTAGATGCAGACCAATTTTATATTGAGTTAGTATTTGGTTGCTAACCTTGGTGAAGAGGTCAACACTGCTTGCTTCTACTTGCTTCAACACAGTAACTGTGTATATGGGATTATTGGTTGCATTTTGTAGTGTTTGTGTCTTCCTGCTCAGGAAGTCGCAGATACATGTAAGAAAAGTGCAGCAGAAACATGCATTACTGCTGGATGCCAGTGTGAAAAGGTCATTAGCCAAAAAGTATGGTCAAGTGCAAACAACAGATCTCAAGAACAGGTTAATGGCCTTGACTTCAAATCAACTTAGGTTAATTAAAATCTTTTTAAAGTATATTTTTTTCAGCTGTTTGATGCCTTTATTTGAAAAGGAAAGCATAGGAGGAGCAGGGGAAAGGGGGGGGGGGCAGGAGAGAGGGGACATGATACGCAGCAAAGGGCCACAGGTCGGATTCAAACCCTGGGCTGCTGCAGCGAGGACTCAGCCTTGGTACATGGGGCGCCCGAGTTTACTTAAAATCTATTAAAAACATAATTGGCGTACTTAAGAATTGGGAGAGACATCTTTATTTGCCAAGTATGTGTACACATACACAGAATTTGACTCCTGTTATATGTTGCTCTCATTGTACAATTATACAATCTCAAAAACAATTTACAAGAAGATACAAATAGATGTGCAGAACAAAGCTTGGTAAAAAATAAATGTGCTTTTTTTCATAATGGATTAATTCACCTATATTTCACCTCCTTCAATTGTTGATACTACTTTCTAAAGAAGTAGCATCAACAATGGTTAAGATTTAAGATAACTTTTTGAATTGCTCATCTACAGTTTATCCTCTGTTGTATTGATTCATTCTGATTGAGGTGTATTTCTTTTTGGTTGTTGCTGCAGTGGGTATCAGTGCTGTCGGATTTCCAGCGGAGGGAAACGGTTTGGAGCTTTGTGCCAGCGAAACCCATCCAACCCCTGGCCCTGCACCTCGGGGACTACAACCTGGATGGCTTCCCTGATGCCCTGGTGATCCTCCGCAACACCAGTGGCAGGTAGGAAGATAACAATACACACAATCTCAACTACGCTCCACTTAATAATATTTTGTCTTAGGTGTGCTCAAGTGTTCCAAAGAAAAACAAAGGGTGTAAGGGTGAGATATTTAGATAATGTTTTCATCATTATCCTTTCATTTTGGAATATACACACAACAAGGTAGTGCAAGTTGTCATTCCTCTAGGACCTTATTTAAGATAATGTCTAGTAAATGAATGAGATAGTGCTAAAATTAAACTAATCCTTACTTGGCAGGGGGATCCCTTGGAATGTTGTCAAGGAGGCCCCGAACCCCACTCCAACTAATCGTTTCTGTATTATGCCTCACTTTATGAGCCATGAGTGCAGAGGCACACAGTTTCAGTGTGTCCACATGCTGACGCTGCATACATACAATCGCTGTTTGCATTGTTATTACCCTGGTTTCAGGAAATCGAGAAACATATAATTCATGAAAATCCACATCCTCTCAGTTCTTACACTCACTTCATTTGTTATTCACATTCAAATTTGTCATTTAACATTACACATTTTGATGAGATTATACTAACTATAGTACTCCAGTGAAATTGATTGGAAACTAATAACTCAAGATGCATACTTAAATGGCTTATGTAAATCTGTTTAGCTTTCAAAACTATAAATGTGTTTGGGGTTTTTTTCAGACACGCCACACGGAGGATGGATTTACTCATTAAATTACTGTGAAATTACTGTACTTGCAATAACATGTTCTCATGCTGGGTAAAAAATGTCTCCCTTACAAACAGTAGCCCCATTCATGTGGTATATTTTCCACTATTAGAGTTTATAGTGAGGCTCGTGTTTTTGCAAACTAAAAGCAGTTTACTCTGCAGGTCAGTGGTCAAACAAAGTAGAGCAGGCATAATGAAATACAATGATTTTTTTTAAAAACAACTAATTTGGGCTTTACAGTTTAAAACTGATACACATATGCCAAAATAATTTTAACATTACAACCTCTGAAGAAGAGCTCTCATCCTCATACCCGCAGAAAATGTATTCAAAGTACAGTTTTCAAAAGTAGATTAATTAAATTGTCTCATTCATAAATCTTAAGATATTAGCTGAAGCATAAATTAAGGATACATGAATGTGATTGCTGACATTTTGACATGCATAACACTGGAAAACTGCCCTTGGCTGCAGGATATAGAGTTTTAAAATGATTTGCACTGAGCAATAAGAATATATGACATTGTAGTATAATGAAGAAGTGATTACCATCCAGTTTACTGGAGCACAGACTGGGAGGGAAGACAGCTAAGGTGAGTGTGTTCTTCAGCTTATGGACATGGCGACTGATAAGCCAGCCCCTTTTAAAAATCACTACAGCATGTGCTAGGACGTAAGCACCATGGACACCAGGATGTGGATGTGTGTGCGTATGTGTGTGTGTATGTGTTTGTTGAAGGACCTATGTGGATTATCTGGCCTCAGAGATGAAGATAAGATAGCTGAAGGGGTTAGGGCTGTGATTGTCTATGCATACTGATTGTTCTGGCTGTATGTGTGTGTGTGTGTGTGTGTGTGTGTGTGTGTGTGTGAGTGTTTCTTTGTGAGTGTTTGAGCACTTGTTGGGTCAGAAATAGTAAGACGTTGGGTAAGAGCTTCAAAAGACTCGTGCACACACCCATGTATTTTTCTGAACCATAATTTCTGTCTAGGCTCTGTATAATCACCAGTAAGTCCTGTTGGGCTTAACCCTTTGCAGTCACCCTCATCTAAAAATGACTTGTGTCTCACTAGCTCTAATCACACAAGCTATAGCTTCTCTCTTTTCTCCCTCCCTTCCTCCATTCCTTTCTCATGTTAAGCCTGAGTATTGTAATCCCATCTGACCCTAGCAGTAACATTTAAAACCACATCATCAGCATATGGAGGAAGGAAATGAAAAGAGGTCAGGGTGGCAAGAAAGAAGAATTGTTTAAAGGTCAGAGAAGTCTTAAGATGTCTTCTGGTTCGAATCCCTGAACCTGTAAAATCAAGAGCTTTAATAACTAGGCATGTAAACCCCAAACGGTGTCAGCGGTTTAAGTTGGAGGTTCTCGGATTTGAGCACAGACAGCAGGGACATTTAGTAGTGTTCCCACAAGTCAGCGTTAAAGAGGTCACCTTTGAACAACGGGATGTGCTTGTTTTTGTTTTTGTTGAAACATTTCATTAAAGGCATCCTCTGCTTTGGATTCATCAACACTCTGCAGTCCGCCCTGCATCAGGCCTCGCTTTGTTTTTGATTTCCTTCGAACCAAAAGCGCTCTGCTTACCAAATATTTGTACAGTCCACAGCTGATCTATTTCAACTCCAACTCCCTCTCCACCCTTCTCTTTCTTTCTCTCTGTCTCCTCTACATCTCTTTTACTTCTTTCTTCCAACTGGTTATTTATAGCTGCTTTTCAGATAAAAGTCCTGCCCGTCCACCATGCTCCTCCTCCCAGTAAAATGAACGCCTATCAAGTGTTCAGAAGAGAGACAGAAAGAGTAGAGGGTGTGAGATGAGAGTAATCGGGTGGAATCAATGGAACAATGAGCTGATGGAGGCAACAGACGGAATAAATAGAGAGTTGGGAGGTCGTTTATGAATGCATGAGGTCATTTTGTTGGGTAGATTACGTTTGTTAGGCATGACTTGATGATGAAACTGGTGATTTGGTTTTATTATCTCTAAAGGAAATTAATTCTTATTAATGCTTTTTTTGTTGATTGCCCTACTTATTGTACTATTTATAAGACCTTGCAACTACAATTAGGCCATATAGGGAAGTGTGACGTCTGTATGATTTGTTGCTTTATGTGAAGATGTGAAAATACAATTGTGTCAACCATCCATCTATTTTTCGCCACTTGGGTATGGGGGTAGAG
>NW_023339663.1:25853043-25853493 GCF_004916995.1 Morone saxatilis | reverse complement strand
GAGTCCAGACATCCTTCTTCACAGCCACGTCCACCTCCAGCTCCTCTTAGGGGCTGCCAACACATTTGTGAGATGCGTAATCCCGTCAGTGTGTTCTTGGTCAGGTCAGGGTTACCTCCCAGTGTCCTCAATACACTGCAGGGGGGTCCAGGAGGCATCATAATCAGATGCTCACCATGTCCGTAGGGTGCCCCCACACACCCAGCAGAGGAAACTCACTTCACCTCTGTGATCTTATTCTTTCAGTCACTACAACCGCAGGAGAACATTGGAAAGCAGATCGACTTATAAATTGAAAACTTTGCCTGCACCACCTGTCAGTGATGCTTCACCTCACCTTCCTTCAGTGGATCATGATTTCAGGTCACAGCATAGATGAGAGATGAAGACATTTAGTGAGTACTTTGTCCAGATGATGGAGGAATCCACCAATCTTGAAGGAAAAGAGTC
>NW_023339663.1:25839117-25853025 GCF_004916995.1 Morone saxatilis | reverse complement strand
GTCACTCTAAAGTTGCTTGTCATTATGCAGTGCTCTCCATCTGAGAAAACTGATGCTTGTGTCAGTTTTGACGCATTGATTGTCAGGTTTTTTTTTAGCATGTGTACTTAACTTGGGATTTCTATTGATTAAATTTGAAGTTTTAATTTCTTTAAGTGGCGTATAGGTTTTTTCCTGCCACTCATACTAACTATCCAGCTTTTCTTTCTATTGAATAATTGTCGTCGTTGCTGTCAGAAGGGTCTATCACATCACTTACTGTTGTGTGAGAGTAACTGTACTGTAGACTGACTCACTGTTGGATGCTATCAGTCAGCAATAGGCAAAGCATCTGAAGTTATGGATTATCAAATCGTGTTCGTGTGTGTTTATGTTTTCATGTTTGCATAGTGTGCAGCTTCTATCGGCAGCTCCTAAAACTACACTCCTCAGGGTCCACATTGTATCCAGGTCACAGGACAGACAGTGCCTCCAGACTCTCCCCCTGTCTCTCTCTCGCTCTGTCTTTCACACACACTTACACGGTCACACAGACGAACATTGTTAAATCACAACAAAGACTTCAAGGCTCTTGCGCACCGCTGAAAGGAGATCCTATAGGTGTTTCAGTGTTTGCAGAAAGTGAAGCATTTGGGATTTTGGGGAGACAAGAGGCAACACAATGAAAGAGACAGAGACACAGACCTGGAAACAGAACAGTAGTATGAAACTAAGGAAGGAGAGATTTATTTCTACCCCTTTTGTTATCTTATAACAGTGCGGGAAACTTTCTGTAGGAAGCCTGATGATAAAGTGTAGTTCTTTCAGGTTGAGATGACACAGCCTGGCACTGCACAACATACACCGCTTATGTACCAGATTCAAAACTCTCTAAGCAAGACACAGACTATACAGCTGTCTGACTATTCATGTACTGTTTTTCCTACTGGCTTTCGTTAAGTAAAACAGTTTCTTATGGCATGTACGAAGTTGAAGTTTGCCATAGACACACAGAGCAGTGTTATTTATATTATTCAATAAGTTGCTGATGCCTCATTTGACATCAAGAAAGGTGAAGAAAGGTACTGAAATCTTCATTCTGGAAGGTTGCAAATATGCAACAACACAATTATTTAGCTAAATACCGGTATTGTGTTCTTCGTCACTAATCAAAGTAACTATTAAAAATGTGTTTCCCAATTATCAAATATTCCTGATCTTTCAATTATCGATACTGTCCAGCAATAACATCATTCATTAGTGTTGCTACCCAAGAAGACAGCTGCAGTGCATCACAATTAACATTAAAATTTGGAATGATAGAACTGGATAAGATTTTTAATATTAGATTAGTAGTGACATTACTGCTTTGATGGAATACAGAAAACAATTTGTGAAGTGATTGTTTAGAGAGAAATAGAACATGAATCACCTGTCTGATCTCCTCTTCCTCCAGTCTCCACTGGATGATGAGGTGCAGCCCACAAGCAGTGTATAGTCATAAAATAGAACGAGGTGTAACTTCAACCCATATTAAAATTAAGATATCACAACCAACAGTTTTCTGCTACAGTGTTTTGCATTTAACAATGGATGTTCATGTTCATGAAGTAAGCTACAGTAAGCTGTTAGTGCAGGTAAGTGGGTTGGGTGAATTCCCTCAGCACAATGAGGAATTGCAGTAACAGCAGTACTTAATTAAGATAGTTATCATTTTGGTGGTCAGAATATGCTTTTTATTTATTTCACAGATAATGACATTGTAAATACTAAAATAAAAGCTAACCAACTGTTAAAATGTGTGCAGACACAAAAGCCAGCTTTGTGCTGACCCTTTCTTATTCACTTTAATAGAATTAAATACATTTTATTTATTAATCCAAATTTTATACTTTGTACCTTCCATTGAAGACTTTTTATATAAGACATTTGCATACATAATATGGTGCTACATTATACTTTTATCTAACTGTAGCAGTCACAAATGCACATCAGTTACTCTAATACTTTTTTTTTAAGAAATGTTGCTGCAGAGCATAGTGTTTAATAGTGAGTGTAATGAGTAAGTAATTTCCCCTATCATACCTATTACTCTTTACTTATCGCTGCAGCTTCAACAATACTTTATTTTCATGTTACCATCATTACCAGCAAATTATCATATGGAGGTAGTTATAGAGAATTTACCACCTGCTGCTATACTGTTGCGTAGATATACCAGCAAATATCTACTCTTTCTAGGAATAACACCAACTACAGTTTGTGTGTGCACATTTTTTGTGTGTATGTGTGTGCTTTAGAATTGTATGTGTATGCCACCAGGTCTTATAGAATGGGATTATCCCCAGCAGTAATCATGTTTTTCCCACTAAACTATATCACATCTATACACTGATTAAAAGGCACATAGGTCAGCTTTAGTGCATGATCTGCCTCGAGCAGCTTCCTTATAATTACATGTATATGCATGTGTCTAATGTACACATGCGCATGTGTTTCTCAAGCAACTGAAAACAACAGCCAAGTCTCATTCCAGGCAGCCTCCCTTTCAGCCAGATCAGCACAACCTCAGATCTGAGGCTTTTGGAAAGCCAGAGCTGTCATCATTCACAGTGACCTTTAACCTCAACAGATGACCACAGGTCTGATGAGACCAACAGATTACAGTGGCCCACATGATCGCCCCCTCGGGCACATACACAGAAAGATGACTGTTTAACACCCTTCTACTCTGCGTGCACACGTTGAGCCCATCGAGACCACTTCTTCTGAGAAAGCATATTTACACAAAAGATGATTCACTGTCAGTATAAATGAGAAGTTGTGAACTTATTTTTTATGTTTATGTTTAACAATAAATATAAATATTTTATATATTTTATTTTTTCTTACATAAAATCATTTTCACTTCCTGTAAAATGTGTATTTGTTGCTTTTGCCTCAGAGTATACCAGCATGTGGCAACCAGCTTCCAAGCAATGTTTCAGTCATACCACCCCTGTCACCCCCACCATATGAAACCATCAAACTGACAAACAAAAGTGTACAAGTCAGTGAGCACCAACATGGCATGGCGATGAAAAGCTCCTGCCCTTCTCAGACATCACGGTCATCACACAGCAACGGGAACTGATTCATTCTGAAGAAACATGTCGTTTTCTCATAGTTCTGAATCACGCAGCTAGAATACTGCAAACTGCTGTTTTTCGTCAGTATGCTTTCTGTCCCTAGTTGTAATAGATATTTGCCACCTATACGTTTCATTGTGGAAAGAATAATTCATTCATTTAGTGCTTGTCTGACTTTTTTTCCAGGACTGCTTTGTTGTCTCTAAGGGGCTGAATAATTAAAAGTAATTAATAATGTATAACATACTCTAGTGAAGAGTATTTTTTCCTAATATTGCCAGAAGAAATCATCTTGATTACCAAGATGGGGAATATTTTACCCATGTGTCTCACACAGAAAGTGGGGTATTTGAGATATTTCTGGAAGCTCCTTCGTTGTATTTTTCCTCTATTTATCCTTGTGGTTACACTGGAGTTGTTGTTTGTTTGTTCCTGCCACAGTGCTTGGACCTGAAAATATAATTAATGAAAATCACCATATATATATATGAGCCATGCCAGTGGGTTATTTGGATGGATACTTATGCACCCACATAATTTAAAACTTACAGGGGCCAGCATTCCTATATGGCTTTATGTGGTTAATGCAATCTATGAGGGCAACAAGTATTAAGTTAACAAATGAATAAATTCCCCACTTTGCTGCAGTATTAAAAATTTGGATTTAAGTCAATGTGTGCTAAAAATGTTTCAAACTGACACAAGTACATATCACTTTATTAACTGGATTTATTACGTTATCATTACGATTGCATGACCAAAGTAGCCAGCTGCTTCATTCATTTGTTCATTCTGACATTTATTGACTCAGACGTAAATGTAGCTTATTATAATCCATGAAAACGTAATTGTTTACCCCAACCTCCAATAAATAAGATATAAACTGTAATTAAAAATAAAAAAGATCCTATTCAAACATAGACTAACATGTTTCTGTTTAGACCAGCATTAATTATTCTTCCCAAAAAGTGACATAATGTTAAATATGTTTGGCAGGCAGAGGCTCCTGGTGTTTGCCTCTGGCTGACTTTAGGAAGCGGTTTCACCTCTGTTGTTGATGAACACTAACAGAAACCTCAGCTCAGGGCGCCCGGTTAGCTCATTGGGTAGAGCTGGCATATGTATCGAGGCTGAGTCCTTGCTCCAGTGGCCCAGGGTTCGAATCAGATCTGCAGCCTTTGCTGTGTGTCATCCCCTCTCTTTCTACCCTCTTTCCTGTCTGTCTTCAGCTGTATCTATCAAATAAAGGCAATAAAAAGGCTAAAAAAAGGAAACCTGAGCTCAGTGTGAGTTTAGGACACTTTGCCTCACATTTATTGAACAGATGGCACATACAGTTTTTTTCCACTAGCTCAGAGAACACCAAGTTCCTTCTTCAGACAGGAGTTAATAATGATACAGTGTAGGTGTCTTTATAGATGCTCTATCCACAGATAAACAGTCAGCGTATAAACAACATTCCTACGCTGCTTATTTTGCTTATTGCTAAATTCAATTTGTTGTGCATTTAGTACGCAACAGTATGTGTTTTATAAGTATTGCTTTAGCATGAGGCACACTTCTATGAAGGATTGTGTACTGTTCCACCCATGTGTGTAGGTGGCAGGGTCCACAAGTATCCGTAACATCTTTTGTTTGCTTGTGTCAATATGTAAAGGACATTCATATGGGTACTGGTGTGTGGACATGTTTACGTAAGTCAGCTCTCCCACTGTGCTGTGCTCCTGCAGTTGGAAAAGTGCTAAACTCTCCTCTGATAATGAAGTGTGTTGAGTGTTTTTGTTTGGTGTTTGGATTAAAGTGAAGAGCGCAGCGTGGGTAGCCGTGAGCTGCGCTAACTGTCTCCCTTTGCTCTTTTAGCTCTGACCAACTGATGTTAGATATTGGCATTTCTGTCTGTTGTGGATTTCTCCAGGTACAATATGTGCAAAATCATGACTGTAGAAGGAAGCTTTTGCTATTAAATTGTGACACAACCTGACTTTTTATGACAGACTTAAATAGCTGAGAACATATTCTGCTGGTGCATTTCTGCTGTGCTTAAATTGATTTCTCTCTTCTATGCTATATTCTTGAGAATTATAAAAAATATATACCACCAAGTAACACAATGGGCCAAAAATCCACACTTCCTCAGCAGAAGTTCTGTAAGATTTCCTCTGATGAATTGCCATTATCTTTAAACATTTTTGGCACATTTGATAATATTTTCTCTGTGAGGTTTACCTAAACTACACAGAGACACAGTGGCAAAAAGTCTTGTAAACAAGAATTTGGAAGTCCTTGAAGCAAAATATTGACCATCTGTCTGCTCACCCATTGTAAGTATAGAGACACACAGGAGAACAATCAGTTTTTGCGCATACCCTCTGTCTTTCTCTCTCCCTCCTTAAAACCACAGTGATTCCCTGAATGCCACCAGAGATGCTCTTTTCATGGGAACACATAACTGCTTCCATTCAGCATAAAGATAATGGCCCCTTCTTCGCTCACTCATTTACTTTGAAAATTAATTAAATCTTCCTTGTTAAGGTTTTAGGACTCTCTGAGGGATTGAGCACGAGAGGACTGTGCATGTACAGTATATGGGTGCCAGAGAGACTGTAATGTCTGTGGAGGATGCTGCATGAAGGGACGGAGACAGGGAGGAGAGCTCACTAAATGCATGCAAACCTAACCTCTTAGCTCCCAGACTATTGGAATCTGCCTGTAGTGATTTCAGCCATCCTACTGCATTGGTGGCTACTTATTCAACCTTAGTCTACACACTGAAGAATAATTATGGGCTTCAAATTCCATTTAAAGTCGGCAAAATCCCCAGATATAATAGGTCTTTGTTGCTTTCACTCTCTCATTATGGCTTTCTTTCTTCCTTTCTTTCCACTTTTTGAGTATAAAAGAATAGCGAATATTTCTAATGGAAGAAATGGAACAAGAAATTATCTGAATTTAACCAGTTAGAAATAATCTACTGTAGTTTAGGTGGTAATGGTGTGTTGGTCACTTAGCTGGCCTTTGACCCATTCAGTCAGGCGAATGAAGAACCCACTGTAGAACCCACCAAGTTCCGCTTACCTCTGCTGTTGTACAGAGCACTGCAGCTTTTCTGTTTCAAGAGAAAATGTAAGATTGTTCTCTTTGTAAAGCTGCGTTTTGTCTTCGCTTTATCGCTCAAACTAATTTAGTTTTTAATAAATTGGGATGGAATACTGGCACTGCTCTGAGCAGATGAACCAGCAGTATTCACTCACTACCTCTCCAAACTACTAAACCTCATTAACAACCATTAAAACTACCATTGTAGATATAAATTAAGCATAATTCTGCAAATGCATTGCCTGTTGCAACTACAATCTACCCAGAAATTGGTTTTGGTGCAGCCTTTATGAGATGTTTGACAGTGTTTTTTGGATAGCTGCCATGTTTTTGTTTGTTTGTTTAATTTATCAATTAAAAGCTAAAAGCTTTTTGTTCCAACTTTTTGTATATATGTAATATGACTTGTACTGCATTTGTAAGTCAACCAATCACAGAGATGATGCTTGCTCTTCATTGGTAACAGTGAAACAAATGTGATGATATAGCTTTGTGGGGAGTAGTAGTTGTTATCTTACTAGTTGTTGCTCATCATAAAGAGTCAGAATGAAAGCACTTAAGCTGAATTATGTTGTATGTGTCTTTGAGGACTGTAGCACTGATGAAGTACAGCATGCAGCTGCCAAAACTAATCATTAGGTAAACAAAGCACACATCAAGTAGCTTGATTTCCGTACCAGCGCAAAATTTGGTCTTGGCAGTGTTTTTCCTCCAAAAAATAGCAGCATAGTGTGAATATGCCCTAGCAGAACTTCCTGTTTCCCCTCCTTATTAAATTTAGTCAGTGATATAATGATGTAGATGAAGAACAAAGCTCCTGCAGCTTTTTAGACCCCTCCGCTGTGATGACAGTGACAAAAGTGTTGTTTCCTTGTAGCAAATAGTGCTACGCAGATGTGGTTAGACTACCCGACTATTTTTATAGACGCTAGGATTGTCTGTCATAGCAGCCGGCAGCCCAGCCACTCTTTTTTACTCAGGTAGGCTTCACATTCACAGGAAGACACACATACACACACACACACACACACTCTTCATTCATCCACTGCCCTCAGGGAGACCGAGAGTCATGCTGGCTGTGAGTGTTTGATGTTGAAATGGTCCACCCCGGCTTCATAAGAGCCCCCTATCGCAGCAGAAATGGTCTAAATGTCACCCTCCACCCTCCAGTGGGCTGTGTGCGTGCATATAGGTGTGTGTATGTGTATATGTGTGTGTGCACATATAACATGTAGCCATGCATGTAACAGTGTGCGGTGAGAGGGAGCTATTTCTGGAAAATGAAATGAGGTCACAGATGGAAACAACCGAACTTAAGTGATTTCTGTTGTATCTCACACCACTGCTACATGACAGCGCACTACAATGTGCTGCACACTCTTTATTACTGATTACTGGTGATTACAGATACCCCAGTGATTGGACCTGTTATTGTCTATCAAGATGCACCTTCAGATGTCAGCAGTGTCTTTGGAAAGAAGTGTGAATCAACAACAAGACAGGAAAAGCCTTAGGGAGATGTGACACATCCGTACGACACACTCTCACACAAACATAGCACATACACACATTTATGTGTAGAACTCTTCAGGCTATAGGTCAGCGAGTGTCTGACAGTAACACAATAAAGTAGTTAACCTCTGCTTGAGGTTGTTGCCCAGCAAAATTGCAACAAGCATCTCCACCCTCATCTCGTCTGTCCGTCTCACTCCATGCAAAAAACATATATTTTATAACAGGAGAAAGGTTTGTTCAGAAAAGTTCTACCAGACTGACAAACTCACCAAAATGCACAGTTACAGAGCTGGATTAGTAGGGCAGTGTCAAACTAAACTATCAGGCAAAATATATAATCGTGATGTTCCTCTCCAGTATTGTGGTTGTGTTTTATATTGTTATTTTTATGGAACACTTAAGGTAATAACGACAAGCTGGTGGTGAGTCACATCTGACAGTGTGACTGCAAGCTTAATGATATTTCAGTTATACTGTTGACAGCTCTACACTCTAGCTACTTGAGCTAACTTTAGCTTCACAGATTGTTAGGAAGAGCTGCTTCACAGCCTCCAATCCTCAAAATGTGGATTCAGAGCTTTTTAACCTCTCAGTACATTTTAGATTTTCAAGGGTGGTTATCAACGGAATGCAGACCAAAATGCCTCTGAACGCAATTTGATAGACATACAACTAATCAGAACAATGAAACGTGTGATATAGCCGACTTATCGTAACGTATAAGACCCGCCTAATATTACATAAGCAGTTGTGATTGGCTCAAAACGATCCTGGACTTTGGGGAAAATCTGAATTGGGGGGGGGGTGGCCAGACTCATATGTAAAAAAATGAAAGTAAAAGTAAAATTAATTAAATAATTAATTAATAATCAAAATTAATAATTAATTAATTAAAGTAAAAATTGAGCTTGCAGATTTGTTTGGTTCCCAGGTTAGCTAGCAGCTAGATGACGATCATATATCTGCTACAACTAGCTGGCTAATAAGTATGTCTCGGAAATTGAAAATGACAGAATGTGATCAGCCAAAAGGAGATGCCACGCAAACGGTCACAGAGACCCCACTACATGTGCCTAAGGTCAAAATCTTACTCTAGTCATTGTACACAACGAAGACAAACACACAGTTATCCTCCGTCATTCGAGGGTACAACCATGAATCTTCATTGCACTACCACTTGGCTTGCCTTCGCCTTGTAATACTTGATGAGCGCTTGTTTATAAAACTTGTGTGACTTCTAGTTATTGGGATCAACAGCCTCTAATTGAAAACCAGTCATAAACAATTATAAGACACTCATACTTAGAATTAAATATTTTTTTCCAACTGTTTATGGTGGTTTGCACCAATAAGCATGAATCAAAGGAAGATTAAGTATATGATAATTCCTAATTAGTATCTTTGTAATGGGCTGCAAATGTAGTTAACTTGGCAGTATTGTCATATTTACTTCTGCACTGAATTCAGATAACGTGATAAACTCAGAATTGAAGTCAAGACTGCAGCTCATTCTCTTCCCACTCACATGTAGCAGAACAACAATTAATGTTGTTGTTTATGTAAAGCTCAATGCTCTTCACCTTGTTGATGCCTTGATGAGTTCCATCACATTAAGTTTAAGTGTTAGTTAGTGTATATGCGTATGTGTGTGCCTGTGTGTGTGTGTGTGTCTCCATCTATCAGTATGCAACCCGACCAAGCAGCTGCCAAGAGCTTAGCAGGCTGTTGCTAGGCAATGCCATTTAAAATCCATCCCTCTCTGTATGTTGGAAGCAGGGTAGCTGTGTTTGTCTCTCGGTTTTGTTGCTAATACCGGGGTGGAAACCGGAGTAGCGCGAGGCATTTGCCTTGTTAGTCCTGCACACTATTTTCTTTCCAAAGTGCAGCTTTGTTGGCGGGAGGCTGGTATGGCCTCAGATGACTTCCTAAACAAAGAAAATTAAGAAGCTTTCGAGGGAGCTGTTCAGTAATAGCATAATGAAAGAGGGTGTTTGCCATTTGATGATTAGTTTTAAAGAATGTGATTATGCCACATTCTAGTGTGGAGCGCCGCAGTGCTATTACAGCAGAATCTGCAGAGGTGTGTGTATGTGTGCTTCATTTAACAGAGGGCAGATCTGTTCCTTTGAAGTTCTAATCTTCAGTGTGGGCATATAAATACATCTCCGGTTTGATATCCTCTGTCGTGGGTTGATATAACACAGTAGTAATTCAGCCTATATCCAGGTTATGTAATGTTTTCCATCAACTGCTCTAAGCACCCAGTGTCTGATAGGTCTGGGAATTAATCCTGTACTGCTATACAGTGTGTCAACCAGCTTTATTTTTCCATCTTGTCTTGAATGGATTTGAGCAGCTAGTTAGCCTGAGCAGTAAGAATAAAGCTGCACCTACAGGAAATCTAAAAGCAAAGACCCAGTATAGCAGTTGATTGATAGGTAATCTGTGAGGAGTAAAGTGCAACCAGAGAGTCTATGATAGCAGCTCTGCAAGGCTGTACTTAGGCACAGCTGTGCTTTGTGCTAAATGCTAACGTCAGCATACTAACAATGGCAATGTTAACAAACACAGTTTTACAGGTATTATTTTTACTTTCTTACTAGGGAACTATCAATATAAGTATGATTATGATATTATCGCAATATGGTGGCAGTGCAATATCCAAATTGCAGAAGCTGCAATTTTTTTCAGTAAAATGTGTCACGACATACCACTATATATGAAGCACTTTGGCTGTACAGAGATGTCCCACCCTACATATGATATCCTCCAGGCGTAAGGGAAAATGTCTGCTGGTCAAACTTGAAGTTGGCACTTAAAGAAAAATTAACGGATTACTAAAATTATTACAATTCACTCTCCGGGGGGCCTTGAATGTTTGTACAGCATTCCATGAAAATCCATCTGATAGTGGTTGAGATATTTCAGCCTGGACCAAAGTGGTGAACCAACCATCTGACTGACCAAATGTGCATTCTTTGCTTGATTCCTAAAAAGCAAGTCCATCTAGGGAAAAGCTGGATTATCCATCATAATCCCACAGAGCTGAAAACATGTCCTCTTTTTTTAAAATTCCCATGTTTGAATGTAGTTAAATGTAGTGTTACATCTGTCTGTTACTGTATCGGAAGCTCAGTCAGTCATACCGGGACATTATTCCTATGAAAACATTCACAAAGCCAGTGTTTAGGCCACAGGGGTTACAGTACCACAGTGACAGATGGGGACTTCAAGCCCAATGCCCAAATTCACACCCATGCTTTAGCATTGATCCTTCTCACATATCCACCCATCAACTTAGCTACTCAACTGTTCAGTGTTATTCAAGTCTTAACTGTTTCCCAGTCTGGTTTACTGACAATCTAATAACACTAATCTAGCCTTAATATAAATTGAAATACATGTAGATTTGCTGGTAGCAATTGCTTGCTTTATCCTTTTTCAGCTCTTACGGAAAGTGGTGGAATGGGAATGGATGGCAATACTTTGATTTTCTTCTTTGCACATCAGGATTGTCTTTTCTAATGAAAGTTTTACATCACTGTGAAACAAGCTCATTTGTAGGTTGTTGTTTTATGATCTTGTAAACAAAAAGACAAAATAAGAACAGACTAAAAAGAAAGCTGACTTTGTAACACAAAAGAGACAGGCCAGGGAGAGATGCAGAGGATGAAAGAGTGAGTGACGGCAGGCGAACCGTGTAGAGGAGTGAGACTACCGAAGGATGTGCTATGACTTTGATTGTGTCGTCGTGAGTCACTGCCTGTGTTCATCACGGCAGTGGCTAGCAGAATGAGAAACCACCGCGTCTCTGGGCCTTGACAACATATCGCTGTCTCGCTGTCACTTCATCTACGTGGACCTGCCCACTCCTTCCCTTCACTTACCTTTTGTCCACGTCTCTCTCTCTCCATTTCTCTTTCTCTCTGTTCATTTCTGACAGTCTCTCTCTCTCTCACTGTCAATCAATCAATAGTCTGGTGACCTGTTTTACATGTCTGAGTCATTCCACCTGAGGCTTTCCATAGTGGATGTGCCCCCTATCCCCCCTCTGGCCCACGATATAATTTTAAAAATATGATGTAGTCCAGCCTCTAAGCTGTTTTTTCCCTAATAGTTTCATATCAATTAAAACTACCCTGTCATTTAAGATTCAAATAAAATAACAATTATTTTCTATAAAAATGTATGTCATTTGGCCAAAATAATGGTCCCTGCAAATGCATGCAAACAGTTAAGAAGAGAGCGGTGAGTTTCCGTCCTTCATTTGTTGTTGGACTGAACAACAAAGATGATATAAAATGAAGATATGAAAATGTATAAAAACTGTAGTATGGTGTTAGTTACTTCTTGTAGTATTAAACATTGATGTAGCCTTTAAGACCCCTGCCTTTCGATGTCTGCTAAAAAACTTACAATTAACTGTACTCATCTAATTTAAAGGTCCTATTTAAACTGTTAAAAGAGACTGATTTAGAATTTAATTTAGTTTTTAACATGGGAGGGTCAAATTTTTATAATATAATAATAATTGAAGAAGCAGCTATCCTGACTCTTTTATCCCAAATATGGGTCAGGCTCCAAAACCAATTGATCCTCCATTGAATCCTCCATTTCTTTCAAACTTTGTAACACAAGCTCTCACTTAAAATTGTAGTCTCACGGTGAGATTAGATAAAGTGAGATAAAGTTTTAGAAAATAACTCCCAATGATGCAATCAGACTTAATATCTTAAACTTTTAAAAGCTCCTCCAGACCAACAGATGATCCTAAGAGTTTTAAATTCTTTGATTACAGTTTTTTTGAGCAAGTATTGATTGTTAGCAATAAATATCCACTATCAAATTGTTACGAAACATAATTAATCTTGTAATACAGGCGTTCCCAACTTTAAGGTTGGGAGTTCCACAAGGGTTTGCAAGGTCTATGGGGTCACAAGAAGATTACCACAATGTGAAAATGAGAAAAAAATAAACTCTGTTTAATTTCAGTTTTCTGATTTCTTTTGAAATACAATATAGTTAAATAGAAACAGTGACAGTTAAAATATAAACAGTCATATGAAAGCAATGTTTGGAACCATTGATATAATATAAGTCATCACATCTACTATCACCATGCCTAAGTTCATTGTAAATGAACACTTACACCCCCCCACACACACACACACTTTTGCTGATTTCTTTGCTAATTTATACATGTTCAATTGGTGAACTCAAAAGGTCAGTGTTTAAAATGTTACTATTGCTAACTAATTCCAACAAAGTGAATGTAAAGTTTCTATTTTTTATGTGAACATGCTGTGCTTTTACCACAAAGGTGAAGGAAAAAAGCAGTGGAGGAGTTGAAAGCTACTCAAAATACAGATAAAGCTGAAAATTATAAAAGCATTAGAGAAACAAAGAACTATCATTACCATACAGTTTAGAGCCTCATATTGGAATCATAAGACTATAATAATCATGACTGATGTCATCCTCGCACAAAGCCAGTACAATAGATGTTAAATGGACTTTTAAACCCACCCTGTATAAGTGTACATTATTACACTTCCGCTGGCTTTTTTTTTTCTTTTTTTAAATCCTGCACACGACTTCCCGTTTTTTTGCACATTACTGTACACTCTCTTTGGTCTTTACTCATTCATTAAGTATCCAGCCATTCTGTACATATTCTCTCACTCTTTACATTTGTGTATAGCAGCTATTTGTTGTCTCTATTTTTTATCATTATTTATATTTTGATTCTGATTCTGAAACTTCAAGTAATTTAATGTATTTTCCTCTGAAAACATTAGAAAATTGTTTTCTATGATAGTGGAAGTATAAAGATACAGCAAAGAACTAAAACGTTTTGACAGAAAAATAAGGTACTAATTTGAATAGGTTAAATAAACAGTGTCTAAAGCCTGACTAACCTGAGAGACATTTTCATCAAGAGACAGAGGGCTTGTGAAGTAGAGATGGAGGAGGGAGTTAAGAGAGGGGCGTCAGGTCATTTTGTCAAGGAAAGGAGAAATGAGTCTTTTGCTTCCATCATCAGAACTGTAAAGAGCATTATTAAATGCACCTCCTCGCACTCTGCAAAAGTAACACATGGCTAGAAGGCATAACAGTCCTTGGTGTTGATTTGCAAAAAGGCGAAGATGTGGAAGAATGGCAGATGGATGGGTGGATGGAGGTTGGGGGG
>NW_023339663.1:25829457-25839017 GCF_004916995.1 Morone saxatilis | reverse complement strand
ACACACACACACACAGTGACTGACAGCGTGCTGACATCTGGTCTTCAATAACAATAGCAACTCCAGAAATAACCACTTGTTCATTGCATAATAATCCATGTTGCATGGATGATATACACAGTACTGTTACAAATGATATGTACTGCATGTGTGTGTGTATGTGTGCACATTTACAGAGATTCTGTTCATCGGTCTGGTAAATAAAAGCCTATGTAGCATCAAACATTTTATAGAACCATCACATAACAGAATGCCTCATATAAAAACTGTTTCCTCTTCGTGTGTGCGTGGCTGAAAACTTTAACAATATCCATATTTGCCCCCATTAGACAAACTTAAATGGCTATTGTCTTGTCTGGTCGAAGTGTATGAAAGACAAGGCACTGTACCACCGTGGGGATTCAAATCCCAGAGGGAGCCTTCCCTGCTTAGTGTTCACTTTGGCTAACATCATTATAGCGTTGTTGTATGTTCACTGTCCCTGAACAGCTGGCACTGGCTTCCACTCTGTTTCACTTTCAAATGAACACTACAAGTGCAATGTGACCAACACGTTAATTAGCTGCATCAATTAGAATAAAGTTTAACATCCTCACAGAGTCTAACGACTTAGAGAAGTTCTCTCACGCTGCATTGGCAAAACTACAGACCAAAAAGCAATGGAAGTATGTACGCACTGAAGGTGTGACACTATCAAGTTCAAAGTGTCTGTACTGAGAAGTGACAAAAGGTCAGATATGCTTTTCAGAAACTTGTACATCAAATATAATGCACATAAAAACAAACAGCATAATCTTAAATATCCAAGACTCAACAGATAGCACGCCCCCCTTTTTTAAATCTCTGAATGACACAAAAGTACACATAAAACATTGAGTACTTTTGAGGTATGACAACATGTTCAATTGATGACAGCTGTAAAAGACAACTGACTGGCCTACAGCACTGGGTCATTAAGGAAAATGTTAGCCTTGTAAAATCAAGCCCACAAACTTTTCCCCTGCTTATTGTGGCCTGGTAAGGCTCAGTGGGACTTTGCTTGGTATAGGACCTTTGTCAATGGCCGCAGAACAAAATCTATTAGCAAGCGATTAGATTAGCCTTCAGAGCCATAAATCAAACATAATGCCCGAGTCTAATTCAAAATTAGGTGCTCCTTGTTGTTTTCATCTTCTAAACCACTAACTATAATTTGCTAATTGGTCCGTCTTCCCGCTACCTCAATTCTCAGTGGATGTGGTCCCCACTAATAAAATTGAACTTGAGAAACCTGAAATTGATTTAGGCAGGGTTCTCTAAGGCTGTATCGCAGTGGCGTCCCTGGTGCTGGTAAGATAGGTAGTAAAGTTTCCACCTTATTTACACTGAAAGTACACTGAGGTATGAATAGAGGCTATCTTTACACCATGCTGGAAAATCCACAAGCCACTGATTGATTTTCCTATTTAGGTCAGGGTCTGCAATATGATATAGAGCCCTTTATATGATAAAGGGTAAAAAAGTGCCTGGGTGGATGTATTCCTGCTATTTGGTATTTCCAGAATAGGTGGAAACATCGCATATTTTCTAGAAGAGGGATTAGATACCATACTAAAACAAGAAATACGAATCACTGCTCCCTGTAGGTAATGAATACAATATGTAGAAAACTGTTTTGTATGGCTTGCTTGTAGTCACATTTGCAGACAGAGCCATTACGACTTCAACTGTCAGCATAAGCTGCTGCTGGATGCTATTTTGACAAACATGGGAGCAGGCGCTCCCACTCAGCCGTCTTTGTGTGTTGCAGCATACACAGAAAAAGTATTCACACCAATCTGAATATACAGCCTCCAGTTAAATCCTCCTCCGGACGACAGAGCCACACTAAAAGACTTCATGTAAATCTCCTCGTTGTCATTTGAATGAAGTGAAAAGAGGGAATAAAAGACAGCTCTGACTGACAGACTGAGAGAGACGGAGAGGAAGCAGGAGGACAGGAAACAAGACCTTTGCTGAAGGGAAACAAGAGAGGAATGAAGGCAGGGTGAGGGCAGGAGGAGAGGTGAGAGCAAGATAAAAACAGACGCTGTAGAGGGTTGGAAGAGAGGAAATGAAGACGCACGAACAAGAAAATATGGGAGAATGAGAGAGGAGAGGAGAGGAGAGGAGAGGAGAGGGGGAAATATGGAAAGTAGAGAGCTGGATTTGGTGAAGGAGGAGAAGAGATGAGAAGGGAGGTGAGGAGTGGAGAGAGGAGAAGGGACTGAGAAAAGCTCCCAGATGTTTCTCAATGCAGCTAATCTGCATCCTAATAAGTGAGCAGGAAACTAATCAACTCATACAGTTCTGCCTGTCAGTCTCTCTCTTCATCTCTTTCCCACAAACACACACAAACACACACTTTGAGATGCTCATGCAGAGATACCCCCCCTTTCTTCTCACCATCACCCATCATTTTATCCTTCTTTCTAATTTTGGAGTTTATGATTTCTCCCATTTCCTCCTTCCTCAGCAGTAATCAACCATCCATCTGTCCACCCTGCAACCACTTTGTGCTTCATTGTCTCTCACAGCTTAAAGTGGGACCACTTTGCTTTGTGTAAGACTTGTCACGCTTGTTCTAACTGTGTTCCTCAAAAATCCCAAATAATATAATGTATATATGTAACTCTGTTAAATGATTGGGTATAACGACCCAAAACTTTGGACAGGGTGAAAAACCAACCCAGACCTTTTGTGCAAGAAGGAATTTCCAAAAGAGACAATTCACATCCAATTATCTCAAATGTGCCCAACACTGGCAGCCCAAATAATGATCAATTAATGATCAGTTGTGTTTAAAAAGACTAGCAATAAATGTAATATTTCTCTGCAATTTACAATTCACACTGTCTCATTTTGAGTTTTTTTGGTTTGGTTTCTGTCTGTATTTATATGTTAACCTAAATGAACTAAAACAAATGTTGAGCTGTGAACAGTCATTGCATTGCCGGTGACGCAACAGAGGACACCGGACCCTGCACAGGTTTTGGGTCCCGCATTGATAACGGGAAAACAGGGAAAAAGAATAAATGTGAAACACAAAAATTCCCGATGGGTAGGGCTACACGATATGCTAAAAAAAAAAATCATATTGACATTACTTTGACAGATATTACAACTGCTATATGAATCACGATTAGTGGGAATGATAATTTCATTGCATCAAATTTTCACTGAAGAAACTATTAAAATCATGATGGTGTGGCAGTTGCTGAGGGCTGTCTCTGCAGCACTATAGCACATCATTATAATGCTGAACAAAAGGAAACATGTCAGTACTGCTCCATCATAGTTGCAGAAACGAAAGACTATCTACAACATCAAGTTCATAACACACCTGAGCCCATGCAAAGTTTGCAATAGCACTCACATTTGCCAAGAAAACACTCTCAGGGGGTAAAACTGAAGTGTAACTATACACTAAATAACATTCAACCAATCACTTTGAGAAGAACCTTCCTTGAAGGAGTGTCAAAACAAAATGACATACAGGCATCATATGCTTTTTTCTCAGCTTTCAAGGATATATATAAATATATATATTGTTTACAGAATGGCATCCTAGCTGCCAAATCTTCTGTTGGTCTGCAGCTGCATTCAAAAAACCCTCCAGCCTGCTCCTAAATAATATATGCTTCTATGGCAACAGAGGTTAGGGTGTTGATGGAATGTGCTTGTGAGTGAACTATTGCATGTTGGGCGCATGGGAGGATAAGATGTCAGACCAGTACAGGTTCAGGTCATCTCAGTGTGAGGAGCCCAGCAAGAGTCCATACCTCTGGCAGGCAGAAAGGCAAGGCTGCTGTCTGAGGCCAGCCTGTGATGGATTTAACCCGGGAAGTCCGTGTGCGTCATGGGACCTTACCTTTCACTCACAAACTGCACACACACGCTCACACACAGCAAGCCCGACACAAAGTCAATCCTTCAGCGGGTGTTGTTCAATAATGCTCAGGGGAGGGTTGAGGGATGTCATCTTGAGAAAATAGGATTCCATCCTACAGAACGGAGGACTGGATCAGGCTGTCTACAGAAACACATCAATGCTGACATAATGTGTCACGTCTCAATATGAAGATCGCACACTCAGTCTCACTTATAATATCGTAACGCTATCAGCTATGCTATCAGAGACGCCTGAAAAGAATGGTAAATAAACAGTTTACCCTCAGGGGGGTTTAACTGGAAGTGCGAGGCCATTAAGCTGAATCTGAGCTCACGTTCACACGGGAGAGGAATGAAATGTTGACAGGGTGTAACACTTGACAGATACATTTTTATTTTGGTTGCTTGTTGTTTACTCGCTAGTCTGTAGTCAGCTATGTAGAAAATGCAACACTCAAAATGTGTGAAATATTTACAACCAAAAATGTAATAACTGAAGTCAAATAAAGAGGAGAAGTGGGGGAACTGACAGTTGTTGCATCAACAGGGGAAAAACAGGCGTTTTGGGGTGGGTGTATCTGTTTGTGTTTTGTTTGATGTGCTGCAGTGAGACAAGACATGGATAACGAACAGCAGTGTTTAGAGAGGCGGCATGAAAGGAATTCATGTTAAAGCAGGAAGAAGGGGGACGAGTCAAGGTCACACACAAAAATACTGTACATACAGAGGCTCACTGAAATTACACCTTTTACAATATTTTCTTTATTAACCTATAAAATAATAGATTTTTTTTTCTTGCCATTTTCCCCGAAACGCAGGCGTTGTTAATTGTACCCCGGTGCATGTTGCTGTTGAGCCTACCATGCCTGGAGAGAATCTAGACTACAGTGAGACTCCACTGATACCCAACCAAATATGGTTGCACCCCAGTCCACATAAAAAACACTACAAGACGTGCTATATTGGAATATGGATGGTCTAGAGAGGAAGGTCTAATCGGCCAGTAACTAAGAACACCTCTGATGGTGTACAGGGCCTTTAAACTCTTGTATTTGTGGTCTACATACTACAGCTACATAGTTGTCCACTCATGGCAATAATCACAAACTGCTCGTTACTCACATCACACAACTTCACAAAAAAAAAAGGAAGAAAAGTTTTGACATCTGACTAACAAGCTCTATGCTGACTGACAGCTCTGCACACCGGCTGCTTATCTAATGCTAACTGCAGAGAAACTGGATGAGTATGTTCCCAGTTCCTGCAGGTCACAATTCAGAGCTTTTAAAGGTGATAAGCTTAAAACAATGATATGATGTGCTTTGAACTGGAACATTCTGACTACTGCTCCCTAACCACCAGCTGTCAGTTATTTACACAAATGAGTCAGCTCGTTAGGGTTTGAGTGTGAGCTGAGGTGATGAGGTAGATTGTTAGAAAGAGGCTCACCAGCCTGTTGGTATGTTTGGACATCTATAAAACACAATCCACGCTCTCAATTTTCAAATATAATAAAAAAAAGTGTATTTTCTCGACAAAAATATGTTTGTCCAATCTTGATGTTCTTGACAATCTTGACATCATGCAACGGCAGGATTGTACACATTTAAAACTGCGCTCTTTTGATCCAAAAACAATAAAATCTTTAAATACTGGTATGGTCTTATGACCACAACAGAAAAATAAAGTGATCCACGCAGACTTCTTCTGGAAACCACTGGCTCCTAGACGACGCCCCTGCATTGACCTCAACCTAGAAATCAAAACTAATATCCCACAAATACTGACATTCAAGGCAGGACAAAGGGCATCATGAATGACATTTAGCTCCTCTTCCAGTACTCTGTTGACTCTGCGACTTGAAGTTAAGTGGTTCTATGTCGTGTCCTGCAAGTAATCTAACCTTGCCATGAAACCACATAGCTGCTCCACGTAGAACTAACTTAAACATTGTTGAGAAAGCTCCTGACACGACCTTGAGCGTGCTTAAAATGGTGCTGTAATCAACAGACCAAACAAAGGATGTTATTGTGTCAATGTTTTCAGCGTGAAGCAACCAATCCTTGTCTTACTCTCCAACCCCATCATTAAAAGCATTGTAGCATCATCCATCAAAGTTCGGCATGGCTCTGCCTCTTCTCATTCCATTGCCAGGCTGCAGAGTGGCATTCAAGTGAGAGTAGTCAACTGCTTTCTGCCCTACATCAAAGACTTGTATGAGAGGTATCTTACTATTTGACATCCTTCCCTGTGATGGATACTTCATGTGTATCAGTCCACATGATGCACACAAAAACAATCCTGGACTACATGCTACTAGAATCCACATGAAATAAAAACTGACTGACTGTACCAGTCTTCTTCCAACTGGACATTAAGCTCAGTACCAAATATGACTTCATTATAGTGTCAGATGCTTGTGATTTCCATTTTGTATCATGAATCAATTATTATTGTGTCCTGGTATTGTATTTGCTACTGCTACAAACTATTTGTATGAGTGTAGGCTTGGATTGTCTTTATTCTTAGTCTGCTGTTTTACAGTGACAGGTCTGCATTACAGCAGAGAAAATGTAGAGCAGATGTGGGCTTTGTATCTCAGGCAGTATGTATTTGTCATATTTGTACTGTACTGTATATATGTACCTGGAAAATAATATTGATCATGACACATACTGTGTAAGAACTCAGTGTGCGTACTGTACTGGTGTGTGTTTACATGGACATGGCAATGATTTGTGTGTGTGTTTCTTGTGTGTGTGTGTGTGTGTGTGATTCTGAAAGCAGAGGAGCAGTTGTAGCCCCTCCCTTCCAAAAAAAGACAAAACAACAACTGTTCGCCAACTGTGCTGAAACAGAAAGGGATGAACAACGCTCCTTTTCCTACTAATGAGCATAGCAGAGTGACGGATTAAACTATGCAAAGGCTCACCCTAGAGTGGAACTATTTTTGCTTTCTTTAAATGTCACTAGGTACTATCGCTGTATCAACATTTTGACTTCAAAAGAGCACATCTTGATGGTAACTCAAATGCTGTTACAATGAAAAAATAAAAGAAATAAAATCTATTAACTGAGACTAAAAAGGCAGTGAGCCAAAAATATAAAAACTATTTCTGAGCATCGCACACAGATATTGAAGCTACAGTTGCTTCTAGTCAGACATCATTTGTGAATACCAGGTTTAAAGAGTGACTGAAATACAGCATACACACAGTGTGTGCTACTTCTTTACATTTAGCGAACATCTAGTTGTCTTCTTTGCATAGAAAGAGTAAAGGTTATTTTTTTCTGGCATGTCTGACACCTTTATCAGGCAGTCAAGAGTGGAAAGTGACAGGTTACATGGGGAGAGAGGGAGGGGGCTGACATGCAATAAAAGTGCCAGTCTGGCTTTGAATCTAGCAGGATTTCAGGACTACATGGTGTGCACCACAGACGTTTGTGCTGAGTAGCTTAGATATGCACCCACCTATGTAGCTATAACTTCACTACCAGTTATGCTCTTGTTTTAATTTAAACTTTTGTACTGATGAAAATCAGGTATGGAATCAGCCAGTTTTTTTAGAACCAAAATTAGGAGGATTTTATCACAGCACAATGATAACATGGAACCCCAGGAACCACACACAGTCCATAAAAACAGTCAATGAGAAACCAGACTTGTAAACTGAAACAAGGTTCACAGTGTCTACCTCTTAATGGAAACAATATTTGCCCTTTCCCACAAGTAAAACATGAACACTTTCAAGTTGTCGCCCATTATACTGCTTCCACTCTTGTGTTATTGATGGGGCATTATCAATAGTATCAACTAGTCTAGGAGCAGTGTGCCTTACAGTGCTGTCTTTACAGTATATATTTGTTGAAAATAACACACAAGCTTATATAGAGAACCAGGGAAAGAAGACTGAGACAGAATTTAAAATCACCTTTTGGTAGAAAGTGCACCGCTACAGCTGTCTTGTGCGGACAGTGGCCATTTTAATTTAGGTTGAAATAGAACAAAAAGCTCAGACAAGATCCCCAACTGCGTAGCTTGAGGCTAAAAATCCAAATAATATGACAAGTAATAGGCACAAGCATCTGGTTTCTCTGTCTGGGGAAAGAGCTGCTCATGTTCAGTTATTCTAATTTGTCTAGAAGGCTGTAATAGTACAAATAGAGTACAATATTAAAATATTTAAGTTCTATTTCTCTGTATGTCATTTTGAGAGGATTTCTTGGAAAAACAGAAAGAGACAAAATGGTGTCTTTCAGTTTTTTTCATGTGGCCCCTCCAATAAACTGGTTTAGGTATATGGAGAGGAGAGAGGGACAGAGCATATTGGACAAATCAGTTACTTACCCATCACTTTGACGAAGTAGGCATCTGCTTCAAAATTATTCTTCAAAGCATGGATGATCAAGTCTTTTTTGCCCTCTGCTTGGCTTAGAACCAGCATGTCTAATATACCCTGCAAATGAAGACAAGGCATATAGATAAGGGACAATGGAAGCATGGTGTGTGTGTGTCTTCTGATGTACATTTTTATCCTTCTAACTTACTGGGTGACTGATCCAGCATTATCTTATCATCTCTATTCTTCCTGCTTTCTTTTCCCCTCACTATGTCTCTCCTTCCCATTTATAAATTCTCTCTCAAGTGAGTGAGTGAGAGAGAGAGCGAGGGACAGAAAGAGAGTGTGTTGAATTTAAGGCCACATTAGCAGTAGTAATTAATTCTGATAAGACAAGCACATACAGTAGATTGCAATGCAGCTACTGTACTATATGCAGTCTGTCGTCATGAGTGTGAGTGGGACTGTGTGCAGGAATATGTGATCAGAACAAAAAGAAGGATTTTGACAAAGTACAACTGAGAAATAAATGAAAATTACTTTCAACAACAGCAGTAGAGCATATATGAAGAAAATAAATAATTGGGCTTTATCATGTAAATATGAAGCTGGCATAGAAGGACTAAAGTAGGCTTGCACACAAGCTACTTGTATATGATTTAAATGGCATTACTGATTATAAACAAGCACTAAACTGAACACGACATTGTCCCGTCCTCAGTCCAATTCTGGAATATTACTTCTAAGCATGAAAGGAAAACCATAAACTTGAATCATTTTGTTGACGTCAGTGTCGAAAAAAGCTTTTCACATAATCCATTTTTCTGCATTAGAGAAATCAAATATTCTGGGGTCTGAGATTTATTCAGCTTTCTTCTCCATTTGGCTTTAAGTTCTTTAATGCTGTAGAAATTCTCACAAAGTGATGTCATTGCAATGCCTATAATCTAACTATCTTATACGAGTATCATTGTAGATGTTAGTGGATTACTTGGATAGATGAAAGGAGGACATTTAGAGGAGAGACAGATGTAGTAGAACGTGTGGAAGAAAGAAACGAAAAAGAATTAGAGAAAGGATGGCACTGTATGTTGTACGTAAGTCTTAAACAACAACTCAACACAAACTACTCACGTCCTCGTAGATGTCAAAGAACGTTGCCATGACGGCATTTTGGATGGCTCCCAAATCTGATTGGTCCCAGTGGATGTGAAACATTCTTCCTACACTGTGGCAGCTGGCGCTGTTACAGGGTACGTT
This sequence comes from Morone saxatilis, assembly GCF_004916995.1. Lineage (NCBI taxonomy): Eukaryota > Metazoa > Chordata > Actinopteri > Moronidae > Morone > Morone saxatilis. Next base: position 25,829,508 of record NW_023339663.1, on the reverse strand, counting down.
CTCCAACAGGAAGGCCTGCTGACCACTGGGAGGCAGAGAGAGAGAGAGAGA
>NW_023339663.1:25829180-25829372 GCF_004916995.1 Morone saxatilis | reverse complement strand
AGAGAGAGAGAGAGAGAGGAAATGCATGTTATCATTTGTATCTTAGATGGTGAAAGTGAAGAATAGCTGTCAGACTGCTGATCAGTGTATCAGCTGAATCGTACCAGCTAATCACCAATCACATTTAAACATACCAGTGTAGTTGTTTTCATAATCTGGCAATTCACTCTCTGTTGACTCATCATATGCCAT
>NW_023339663.1:25826347-25829080 GCF_004916995.1 Morone saxatilis | reverse complement strand
AAGGCAATAAAAGCCCCAAAAAAGCCTCATAATATCTTCAATGTTCTTTATGTCATAAATATTTTTTTATCTAATTTCACCAAAATAACATGGATGGTTCCATGGTATGGTAGCTCCACATAAAATGTTGACCACTTTCACTGAATTTTGGGTGTTTGATTGAATTTTAGAACACTTGTGTTCTTCCCCACCACGATTGACCCCAGAAAGGCCATTGGGTTAAACTGTGCAAACACACACACATACATGCATATAACATATAACATACACACACAAACACCACAAATACACACCACACATACACACAAACACGCATGCAAACAAAATAGGATTGTTATTTGAGGTTTTTGAATTTGTAATTAAAATGATTTCCAAAATTATTTTCGTAAAATTGAAACTTCTCACTCTTCAATATCAAAATGGTTTTTTGCTTCTAAATTGCATAAGTCTATTCTGAGCTGGGGATGTCCTGGCTAATATTTGACATATACCAGTCTGTGATAATCCATAATAATTCATAATTTAGTTTACAGTATTTCGACCATGAAAGGGTGAAACTTGTCGTAATGAGTTGGAATAAGGCTGACTAAAAAGGTTAAACACAGAATTGGGTGTTCATTTATATTTCATGCTTCATAAACAGTCAAACCAGAAGGGGTTAATTTTGACCCCGGAAGGACAACAGGTGTCATTATGTGTCACCATTAAAAAAATGTAAATGCTTTCAAAACAGTGTCCTGACTAAACTTTAAACCATTCAAAAAAAAAATGGGTCCAAGAGGTTTTTTGCTTGTCCGATCATGATAGACATGCGTACCAATTTGTCAGTTGTACATGTCTTGGGGGGCTGATTCTGGAGGGTGTGGCTAAGCCATTCTGCGACACTCATATGCAATGACAAAGACAATATGTTAGCCTTCGCAGCGACTGAATTTTGTGCAAAGTTTCATGAAGTTTCAGGCATGTTTAGCCCCCCAAAAATAGTTAAAATGTTAACACAAAGGCTGATTTTTGCCGCGTCGAAAATCAGCAACGTGGTTCTTCAAGATGTCATTGTCATCATCCTAAGGGAGTACTATTTCCAGGGTCAGTAATGAACATTAAAATTCATGGGACTCAAAATCAGATTGGGATTATTTTGAACCCAGTATTTACAGTGACATCCAGCCCAAGTCACATGTGATATCCCTAATATCACTAATTGTCAGTGAGTAACCACACACTGCTGCCCTGTTTGTTCTTTTTTACCTGGTGCAGCATGTTGGAGATCAATCGCTCTCTCTGCAGCAGGTCCTCCAGGGAACATCGTGCCTCCTCTGCAGCAGACAGAGCTGCAAAAACTTTAGGAGGCACAGAGCTGGATACAGTCAGAACCTGAAAGAAACAAATAATACAGTCACTGCTCATATTTGACACAGTAATGGATGCTGTCCGCAGACCAGACGCATAAGGCAGCTTATTAAAATATTATCTTCATTTTATAGGATTTATTGGATGTAAATTAGCTACAGAGAGAAAAAAGGCCCCACCTACAGCGACTCAACAAAGCAGACACTGTGAAGGGGACACATATGAGAGAATGCTATTTACTGACTATAGTTCAGCATTCAGTACGTTGCGCCATCCCCACCTAGACTCTCAACACCTCACCTCCTGTACTTACAGAGAGGGGGTCAACCCCTGACACTGATCCCAAAACAACAACTTCCATCTCAACATCAATGAAACAAAGGAGCTGATTGTGGACTACAGCAAGTGACAGGGAAGGACACACCCCCATCACCATCAATGGAACTGTAGTGGAGAGAGTCAGTGGCTTCAGGTTTCTCCAGTAAGGAGTCCTTTCCAGCACACACCACTGTGGTCCAGAAACAGGAAAGGGAACAATCGAGGCAGTGCTGGCTTTTGAAGTACAATAAGCTTATTTGTGCTTATTTCAGAGAAAATGAATGAATGACCTGCTGTGTTCACTCTGTTATCTGAAGACAGTAGACACTGAGAAATTATCAAGTTCAAATGTTTTATCTGCAGTGAAGACCAGCTTTGTCTGACTTTCAATCTTACTTGTGAAAATTTTAAATGCTTCATTTTTGGAATAGAAGGCGCAGGAAACAATCACAAACAGCATTTGGCACAAAGCCACAGTTTACCGTAATTCAAACTCAGATCCAGAGGCAAACAGAGAAAAGCCCATTTTACGACCATGCCTGTTCCCAGAAACTTTGCCTCCACATGTGCCAGACTGATGCTGATTCCGGTGTCTACTGCCAGACCGACTTTAGCTTTCACCGGACCAGCAGTGGCTGAAGCACTGGCTACATCTTCCTGCGCAGGCGTTGGGACCTTTGGCCTCTGCATCACAAATGATCCATTCAGCACGAGCAAGGCCCACTCCTGCACCGGCGTACGTAATATTAGTAATATTTTGAAAAAAAGGTCATTACATAATCAAGAATTATTTTACAGAAAAGTCATATTACTTTATGATAGTCAAAGTATTCGGCTTTGATCATTTCTCCAAAACCATAAACTTCTGTCTGGAGAGTCCCTGCTGCACACCCGTCATCCTGTCTGCTGTGGTCTCTCTTTGCTCTGCGTGTGGTGGTCCCAAACACAGCAAAAAAGTCTTCTGACCACTCAAAGTGCTTTTACACTACATGCCACATTCACCCTTTTCACACACGTTCACACAGTGATGGCAATACATGTAAATTGCATGAGTTGAAGTGTGAA
>NW_023339663.1:25823017-25826322 GCF_004916995.1 Morone saxatilis | reverse complement strand
CAACGACTGCGGACACCTGCAGGGGCGTTTTGACCGAACACACAGCATGGGTCAGTTGCCACTCTTTAAGGGACCCTGTTTCTTGATCACCTTACTTGTCATTTTTTGTTCACAAACACACTCAGTCTTTCTAAGCATGAGGGAGGGAGAGCTACAGGTGGAAAATTCTAAAAACAAACTCATTCTAAAAAATACGAACTATTCTCTGCATCTTTCAGGGTTTATACATTACACTAATGGAAATAGTTGAACCTTATGATATTTATATGCATTTCTGACAGTAGTCCTCCCTGTGTGAAGAGGTGTAGGGCACCCGTGGGCCCTGTTTAAGGCAACCACTGCGGGTTAAGATCTATCTGATGGTGACTCCTTTCTTACTCTCTGCACCGTTATCCTGTGGTTTCCCCAAAGTTAAGCAAAGTAGAGGAAAAAGGAAACATGCCGCGTTACCCTGGGAATAAATCATGACAGATTTGGGGTTTTGATATTGTTGGGCAAGCATTTTTAGGACTGGACGTAAGAGGTACAAACTAAAACTAATCATAATAGTGATAACGCACTGTCCTAGGTTCTTCAAGACATTATTTAATAAGGGGAAATGCTTAAAAATAACTTACTATTATTTAAGGGATTCCAGTGGTGTAAACATTTATAGGATCTATTGTCAGGGAACAATGGGCAATGATAAGTACTCCATTAGCGTATTTTTTCAATAGTGATAATCAATCCACCAGAATATTAATCTGGGTGTGTTTTGTTATGTTCGAATGGAAGCCGTTTTTTAGTGGTACAGGACGGCATCAGGTTGCCATATGGAGTCTGGCCATGTCTGGACCACCATGTTGTCTACAGCTAGCTCCAAAAAGGGGAAAAAATGTAGAAGCAACGTTAGGCTCTTAGCCATAGGTTGCTTTGGGCTTGTTTCATGCTACTTTTCCGTGTGCGACCGTAGTTTCTCTCTTCATGCTTGAACGGTGGAAGCTGGGATGACTCCTAAATCCCTTTCCACTGGACCTTTAAACGGGGAACTTTGGCAACTTTTTCAGCTTAAGATAAACCGTTTTAGACAATATTGTTCATTTGGATGGTTAAATGGCCTGGTGAAAATGGTACATGGAAATGTCCTGGTAATCTATCCAATATTTGTCAAACAATTTTACTGTTAAAAATGTCAACCTGCTGGTGGCGCTTAATGAAAAATCTGGTTGACTCGTCATCATCAAAGTTACTAGGATACACTATTTGGAAAGCATGAATGTATATGGAAGTTTAACACCAACCCATCAGGTGGATGTGGAGATATTTCACTGGGTAACTGAAATCCTTGACCTGCTCCCCATCATGGAATGTAGGTGGCATTATGTTTACTCTGAAGTATACAGTATATTATGAAAACTATACATGTGTACAGAACAGAGGTGTGGAGAAACTGAAGGATACGAGGTCTGCAGGGCAAGCAGCTGTGTGACCAGCAGCTCCAGCTGGCTGTTGAGCTCCTGACAGTTGGCAGTGGGAGTCAGTGACTGAGTCGGAGGGGATATAATGGGCCAATGAAGTTGAGTCAATACTTTCTCAAAATCACTATGGAACAATGGAAGAGGAGGATTTAGCTCAAATAGTCAACATCAGACACTGATACAGTGATACATCTTTGCAATTCTGAACTATGGCACATTTAGACAAAAAGTGACATAAAGGAAGACTAGTTGGGGTTATACCTGGCCAGTCGGTCTTTGATGATTTTGTGCCAGAAGTGAAGTGTTTCTCGGAGGAAGTTCTGAAGGTGAGAACACCCAGATTGGTTTAGTCCTGCATCCAGCATAGCCATGCTGTCCACTGCCCTTATGGCCTCCCAGACACTGCTGGTCATCAGACACTGCTGAACGGCAGCACTGCAGGCACACAATTCAATTCAATTCATATAATATGACTATTGAATTGACATATAAGCGCCAATTTCTACAAGAAGTATATCTCAGGACACTTTTCAATTAGAGCAGGTCTAGACCAAACTCCTTATAACACAACACTTTACATATTACTGCTTCAGACACAGATAGGGAGACGGTCATATTAAAACACAGCATATCCATTTTTATATTCAAATGTTGTTGGAGGTGATGTCTACTTACACCAATCAGCCATAACATTATGACCACTGACTGGTGAAATGAACAACACTAAATATCTTGTTATCATGGCACCTGTCAGTGGGTGAGATATATTCGACATGCAGCAAGAGGAGCCGGGGGATCGAACCGCCAGCCTTCCGGTTAGCGGACGACCCGCTCTACCTCTGAGCCACAGCTGCCCTATGTGATAACTAATCAGTGTCTTCATCCCCTTACCCTCATTTACAGTACCTGAGTTCCTCTATATGTTGAAGGCACCGTAGATATTTCATGTGTCTCTCTATAGTGTCGACTTGGTTAAGTGTCTGGCCAAGATTATCCATCCAAGGCTGGGCCCCCTGTAGGTGCTAGGAGACGGAATAATTGACAGAGACAAACAATTGCTTATACCTGTAAGATCAGCATAAGTGAAAGGACTTTATCCTTGCTTCATCTCTCCATCAAAGTAACATTAGGGAAACATTTGATAGCCACTCTTGTTTAACATAGTGAGTGAGACCATATTGAGTTGCAATGTTTACGCAATATTTTGTATCTGGCATGTGGGAGAGAGATCTGAAGCCCTTTTTATCCTCACCACAGTGGCAGCAAAGTTAGAGAACAGCAGAGGCTCGTCTCCTTTACAATAAATAATGGTCAATTCACAGCATTTTATTGGTTTTTTTAAGTTTTATTTATTATTTTTAGAAATAAAAATGGATTCAACATTTTACGACACTGCTGTTTTAATAAGAAATAGACTTGAGTTTTATATATAATATATAAATAAAATATAAATCAGATCAAAATTGCCACGCTGCAGTTACTTCATGTTGCCAGTAGGTGGCGCTATGCCTATATCTGAATATTGTTCAGACTCTTATCAGACATGTGAAGTTTCGTTGAGATCATGTACACTGAAGTTATGACTTCCTTTTTCATAGCGAATCGTCAAAATTGGACGCCACACCACGGGCACGCCGTTTGACGAAATAAATAGCACAACTTTTAATCATGAATGTCTTTAGATTGCGCTGATTAAATTTGAAGTTGATCCGATAAATTCCCTAGGAGGAGTTCGTTCAAATACGTGTGCAAATCGCCAAAAATGACCACGAAATTCAAAATGGCCGACTTCGAGGCGCCCGGTTAGCTCAGCTGGTAAAGCTGGCGCCCCATGTATCGAGGCTGAGT
>NW_023339663.1:25822663-25822917 GCF_004916995.1 Morone saxatilis | reverse complement strand
GGGGGGGGGGGGGGGGGGTAGTAGCTGACTGGATAAGAGGAAGTGAGAAATAAAGGGAAGGAGAGAGACATCAAGAAAGAAGTGGCAGGTCAGTGTAGCCTCTCAGCTTGAGGGAGATGAGTAGAGAGAAAGAGAGATGGAAGGATGGATGGATGGATAGACGGGGAGCGGTAAAGGTGGACAGGTAGCAGTGGCCTCCCGGAGCGTTTAAGGTTGAGGGAGAGAAGGGTCGTCGTCGTGATCAGCTGGTCAGC
>NW_023339663.1:25794162-25822574 GCF_004916995.1 Morone saxatilis | reverse complement strand
CACACACACACGTACACACAAATACACACATCAGTGCTGACACCGGGTTCATACAATAATCGAAGCCCCCAGGCACACACACACTGACATTAGTGCAGACACTGGCTGAAACTGCACATTGCTCTTGCTTTTAAAGTCACATTTAAGTCAAATGTTTTTCATTATAATATTAATCCAATTTAGGAATTGTTTTACAAAATTAACTTTACTCACTGTCGCTTAAAGGTATAATAAGAGTTCCGCATAACGATGCGTTTCAGTGGTCGTCTGTCAATGGCGTCATATCCCTTTTGTGCATGCATTGTGGTTGCCAGAAGCTGAAGCACTTTTCAGATCTTGGTCGTTTTTAACTACATTTTAAGCAGATGAAGAATTTCATTGGACGTCTGGATCTTAAGTTATCAAAGAAACAAGCCCTCTGCGGATAAAAATGGTAAAAACCTCTTGAGTGATGAACACTGATGGAATCCTAACGCGTCATCAGACTTTGTCTTTTGTTATTTTCTTGTGTGCTAACAAGAAAGAGAGGGCTGAGATGAAAGATTAAATGAGAGATTAGTCAGCGTCTGTTCAACCAATCCATGTTTTTTGCCAATCCATGTGTCGGTAGTGGTCAGTTTGGGGTTGAGGTAAAGGCTCTGCGTTTTATCAGGTTTATTTTAGCCAATTTGATCCATTAAATTTTGCTTTCTTCTTTAGGATTGGCTTGGGATATGTGTGTTTTTGTGTGTGTGTGTGGTTTGCAGTGAAACCTGCTACAGTCAACACAAAACTAAAAGATGTGAGAAGGAAAGTTGTTTTTGTTTTCTCTATAGGTATGTGTGCTTGAGTGTGTGTGTGTGTGTGTGTGTGAATCCACCCCATGACCTTGAGTTCATCTCCACCATCACCACCCCTGCGGTGCTGGGGAGAGGTTCTTTTGAAGTACAAAAATCTCAGAAAGGACACACACATTGATGAATAACAATCAAATGCCCCCTAAAGTTCACCCTGAAACTTTGAAATAGTCACAATTCTCTCTGCACGCGCACACACACTCACGCACAATGTCCATGCGATTTTCTGCAGCTGGAAGCCTGATTATCTGCCAGTGAGCCAATCAGTGCTCACCATTAGCAGTGTGTCTTGACCAATAGGTGCTGCAGTGGCAGGTCCTTAGTGATAACCGGTCATATTCTGTGGATGCTGTGCTGTTTAAGCCTAATGAGAAGGGAGAACGGGTCTAGTGCATATGCAGTATTGATGGATTACACAGAATGACCTTTAACCAAACCTCCAGCTAGTATATGTATAATCAAAGCCAAAGACAGTTAATCCAGCACAAGCCCCCAGCTCCACCCTTCACTGCATCCCAGCACACATAAAGAGGCAGACAGCCTGAAACGGCAGCATGTCTGCAGAGAAAGTTTTCATCTGAATTGACGCTATTTTAATCTGTGTGCCTCAAGCATTATGTGTCCGCTTTTAAGGATTAATTAAATTCCAGTGCGTTCCCGTACTTTGCACTGTTTTAAATACAGATGCTTGTCATATTGGCAGCTGAATCCAGACCTCACCTACTAAATGAGCATTTGTAACTCATACCTACTTGTACAATAACCAGAATATTGCAGAGTGCACTTGCTGCTCATATTGCAATGCCAGCTGCTGATTCTAGCTATGTGAAAAAAACTGAATTTGTCTCCCTGAGTTGGGGGCAGCTTCATCAGTTTTTCATCAGTTTTTCATCATTCAAGGCTTGATTATTGTTTTAAATTCATCTTTTTATGGGCATTTATTGTGATGTCTGAAGACAATTGATATTCTGTAATAAGTACTGGCTGTGACACATACCATTCAGTTTTGGTCAGACCAGTCCAGTAAAGTCATGCTTACTTCATAATTTGAATTTCCATTGCTGTTTTATACATTATTTATTAAAATAAATAAAAACTAATAATTTCAAGCTAGAAATGTTCGTAATATTTTAGAAGTTTGGTTGAACTTTGCCCTCTCTGTGTAGCTTTCCTTCTGCCATGCATCATAATTTCAATAAAAATATTTTCGATGAGAACCCAGTGTTGGTGCACAAAGGTTGATGCACTGAAGTACAGGGTCTCACATCAAACTGCCCAGCACTGCCAAAATTCAGCTGAACCAATGAACTGTGCCTGCTGCTGATTGCCAGAGCTTGTGTACTTTTGGAAAAACAGCAATCAAAGCAGCCATTAGACACTTTATGGAAATTTACTTTTACTACACTTTATGTGTATATGTGTGTGTGTTTGAGAGACTTGACATTATCGGCATCTCCATCCCAGTTTACTGTTTTCATGAATTAGTTTTTCTGTTTTTGTCTCTGTCTCTACGTTGTTGGGTAGGGACATGTAAAGACAATACATTGATCTGTCTCTGTGGATCATACATCACTTCAATTTAAATTCTCCACCAGTATGGATTTTACCCAATCAAAGTCAACACAGTTTCAGGATGGATGACAGCATAGTATTAATGACAGTAAACAATCAGTCAACATTTTATCAAGCATTACTCTCTTTGCATTGCAATCTTTTTGACATTGTGACAGGTGGATATTTTGCAGCAAAGAAGGCATTTTATCTTTTTCCAACACTGCCTCACATGGTCTTTCAAGTTTTTAAAGCATCCTGGATCACAGATGTCCCATCAGGCTCTTAGCTTGTGGTCTGCCTTCACCTCCACTCCCAAAACACTTACATTGGCAGTGGAGGTGGAAAAAATCCTGAGAGTGGGTGGGCTTTCACTATTAGTCTATTTTTAGACCAGATCTTTTTTCCTCCGATCGCCACTCCCACGGAGATCTAAGAACAGGTACAGAGAGCTGTCTCCAAAGACAGGACGACACATAGATAGAGAAAGGGGGGGATTCAATCTCCTGAGAGAATCAAAGGGAGATGGTGACAAAGACTGAGCACACAAAGCACAGACAGAAAGGTAGTGAAAAAGTGAGATTGAGTCCCAGAGAGTAGTTAGGTTTTATTTCAGCTCTCGTAAATTACTCGCCACTTGTCCACTTCTGCAAAAAAGGCCGAATACAGGGTGTGTGGTCACAGCAATGATAAGTTTGCTGTATATCCAATCAAGCAGAAAATTATTAACAGAATTTTTTTTTTTTTTTACTTGTTGGTAGACAAGAAGCACATATTTTGTGTGTCATGTTACAAAATGTGTGCAAGTAAGATTGTGTGTTCTCCTATATGTGTAACAAGGTTATTATTTCCTGATTAGTAGTAGACATATGTGCAGTAGAGCAAAAGAGCAGTGCCTGTGGATATTGTACTATCACAGATGCTTGGGGATCCAGCCTGAGGCAGCTCTTATTTTGAAAAGGTAAAATCCACCATAAAACTGACAACTGACAACAAAAATATGTTGGCAGAATTTGAATTTGTGGTCATAACCAAGATTCTGATAAAGCTAGAAACCAATCCCCAGAGAGTCCCTATATGCTTTTAGATCAGTGATGAGTGTTGAGTAGGGCTGTTCCAGTACGGACTTTTGCATAAAACCCTGATAGTGATAGTTATTGAGGGTTGTGGGTTGAGTTACTTTAATTATGGTTTGACAATTGTAGATTTAAAGGTCCATTAGGAAACATTTAAGAGAATCTGTTAGCACTCCATGAATATAATATTCATAGGTAATTTTTCATTAGTGTATTATTACCTGAAAATAAGAATAGTTGTATTTTTTAGAATGAGTTGTTTTTAGAATTTTTCACTGTAGCTTCTCCTACATGCTTAGAAGACTGAGTGTGTTTGTGAACAAAAAATGACAAGTAATGTCAAGAAGCAGGTCCTTAAAGATTGGAACTGACGATGCTGTGTGTTCGGAACGCTGCAGGTGCTCCAGTGTTTGCTTTCTTTAACTTCTCCTGGCAGTGATGACCTCTTATCCCAGAGGGCTTTGGCCTCTAGTGTGCCCTCTGTCCAGCCTGCTTCTTCAGCCACACCTCCGTCCCAAGCTCCTCCCCTCTGTCTTCCAATCCAGATCATGCTGCAACCACTCAGCAAGAGGTTCAGATACCACTTCTATGGGAATCGACAGACCAACTCCCTTGGCAAGGTCTCTCAAACACACATGGCACACATACACCAATGTCAGACTTGCTCTCTGAAGTTTATACACACCACTGAAAACAAATAGACCAACTTCAGTCTATGGGTGTAATCCAAGTCAAGTTAGACAACACATTTGTCCGCACATAAATTGTTGAACTAAATTTAAATACTATGTAGCTAATTACTTAATAATTTTAGATTACGCCATAATAATGCATCAATACATATCCTTCATACATTACATTCAGTTATTTAAACATCTTAACACAATTTCTTTTCTTTTAGCCATACAGAAAGCACATTGCATATGTAAACACTAGTTGTCCCCACGGAGGATAAGTAGAAAATTTGTTTATTGCATTAGCCTTTGGCAAAGCTTAAAAACCTCCATCTCTGTCTGTGTATTTTTCAGCCAGAGTGGTACCTCACTCAAGTTCTGATGTGGATGAGTAACAGTTCGACCTTCATGGAGGAAAAGATCCAACCCATCCTGGAGCGAGCTGGGGCCACCATCAGTGCTAGGGTATGCTGTTACATAATAGGCTCTACTCAACTGCTTTGAGCCCCTCTGGTTAAGTGTAGTCCAAACAGCTATTCAGTCTGATTTTATCTAGACCAAAATCCTACGCACTGAAAAGAAATATAGAATACGTTAAAGGTCCAGTATGTAACATTTAGGATGATCTGTCATCAGAAATGGAATATAATATTCATAGGTATGTTTTCATTAGTGTTGATCACCTGAAAATAAGAATCGTGTTTTCATTACTATAGAATTAGCAGTTTTTATCTACAGAGGGAGTGGGTCCTCATCCACAGAGTCCGCCATGTTTAACCTCCATGTTTCTACAGTAATTCAGAATGGTCAATCCAAACACTGGCTCTAGATGGAGCCTGTCTCGTTTTTTCGCATGTTTTACTGGCACCTTAGTTTCCTAAACGTCCTATGTAAGAGGTTTCTCTGGCTTTATGAAAACTCTTTAGCTTTATTCAACATCTGAGGAAAGGCTGATTGGTGGTCATGTCAGTTATGAGCAGCATTTTCTTTCCACTGACAGTCCTCTTTTCACTTTATTGAAATGTACAAATTATCAGGTGTCACTTACGTGAAAATAAATGTAATTTGATTAGAAACTGTGTTAAGCCATCAAGGACTTCATCAATACACTGCTGTCTATCAGCTGGGTACAGTAACTGTTGTATGTGTATGTGTGTGTAGGTGGAGCTGTGTCGAGGCCTGTTGTCTCTGGTTCAGGAGAAGGTGGCCAGTGATGCTTCTAGGCTGCTGTACGATGATATGATCTTTTGTCACTTGGTGGAGGAGGTGCTGCAGTTTGAGAAGGAGCTGCGAAGCAACCAGTTGTATCCAGCAGTGCTGCCTGGTCTGCTTAACCTACTGCTTGAGGATGCAATCCTTCAGAAGTGGCTCACTGTGGAAAAGAAGAGTAAGTTGTCAAGTATGATAGAATTTAATTTAGTTGTATTATATACTTGCGTTATGGCATACAAACTGCTCTGCTTCAGAACTATAAAGCTTAAAGGGGGACTTGGCAACTTTTTCAGCTTAATAAACTGTTACCGAAATCATTCTGCGACGCTTTCGCTGTTCCGTGAAAATGGGTGACCCCCGCCCACACCTCAAGCCGGCAAGGCGGAAACAACCTTGCAACTTTTGATATCGTCCCGGTAAATTGGAGATACGGAAGTATCGCGAGAAAAAACGCCGCCTGAAACCTTTCGGCAATTCAAATAACGGTTAGTGTATAATGTATTTACCCACCTCGGTAGATATCTGCTTCCACAACGAAAAAGTTGCCCGGCGAAAAAAAGGCACATCAAGCAGCGGCTAGAAGGGGGAGGAGGGTCAGCTGAGTTTTTTACGACGTTGTGAATACACGTCCCCATAGCTGTAGGGGGGAGCTCGTTGAGAAAACATGCATGACAAAAAAAACAGCGAAGAAATGACTAGAGTTGCCAAGTTCCCCTTTAAATTATTGCATAGAATAAAAACAAAAACCAAAACATCAACGTGCACCATAGTTCCAAGAATCTTGAACGAAACAGTCGAGAACCTGAACTAATTTGGTGGAAAAAGGGCCAGAGTGGAGGTTATTTAATTTCCTAGCAAAAATGTTTGGCTCAGTACTGACACCTGCTTGCAGAGAGCACCTTTTGGCCTGTTATTAAATCAGTCACAGAGATAACGTCAATTAGGAATAGCTGATATGATATGATACGCGGACGCTGTGCTGCATCATTGTTAACGACACTGTATTTCAGTGTATTCATTTTGTAAGAAATGTATGTATTTCAATTAATACATTTTCAGATAAATCATTATCGTTCTGACATATCGATAAACAAGCTAAGCAGTTAACAAACTGTAGAGGGCTTGCTCATGGTGGGAACCTTTGAGTCTCTTAGGAATAATTTTATAAGGATTACGGTCTAGACCCTGCCCTCTACTTGAAAAGTGGTCCTGAGATCAACTTCTGTTATGAATTGACGCTATACAAATAAAATAAAATTGAATTCAATTCAATTGAATATACACAAAACTCAAAATGTATCAGAAATAAAAGATTAGCATGCCAACAATGGCACACGAATAAAGTTTTATTGAGATCACACAATCCCATAAGAACATGCTACAAACAGAGTTCCCAAGCATCCTTGAAAACCTGGAAATTTAGAGACTAGTTTTCCAGTCATGGAATTTTATTAGATTATTTCCAGGATATCTGGTAATTTTATGTTGTCCTGGAAATTTTTTAATGTCCTTAAGCCCCTGATTCAGATACACAAAAACTCACTATAGGTGTTTTGTTCAGGAATTTTTGTTTGAATCCTCAAGGAAGCCCAGTGCAAATACTGTAGCCACCCATATCTACATGAATACAGCCTATTAATGATTACATTTACATTTGTGACTGATAAATACACACACAGCCATCTTAATGGCATGTGCAACAAACTTTAACTTTGCAGAAGATTAATTTTCTGTAAACTAAAATATATTTGTTTTTTACTTGATTGAAACTGTTACTTATGGGCTGTAGCCAAATTAATGTTACAGTGAGCAAAGTGTATTCAATTTTCTGGAGACCACTCTGCTGGTACTGCAATGAAAAAAAATGGCTGTAGTGAGAACAGTCAAACACTTCATGAAAGTGTGCTTACCTGTAGTGTCCCGTAAATGCTGACCACCCACCTGTAAGGTACCTGAGACTCTTCATCATGAGCCCTGCATCATTAAAAAAGGAGGAATAGAGCTGGGGTTAAATATGTCAATAATAGACCTGCCAGTAAATTGTATTACTGTTTGTGAGCGTGAGTCCTGTATTGTCAAGAATAATGTTATATTTCTCTGTATCTACAGTGGCAGTAGAGAAGATGGACGCCATGCTGTCGGCCGAGGGAGCTTGGAGCTCTCAATACAAAGATATCAGCGATATGGATGAGCTGAAGGCTCCAGATTGTGCTGAGACTTTCATGACTCTGCTACAGGTCATCACTGGTAAGGCTATTCATTTCAGCAATTCTGATCTTTTTGAAGTTATTGTCAATATACTAGTTTGTTGGAAAAAAAAATTAAACATATACATGTAAAACAGAATATGTGTTTTTCTATTATTTAAAAAGTAAATTGCAACATTCAGGTGAACTGTACAGAGCAGGTCATGATGAGAATATTTCATATATCATAAGATAACTAGTGCAAGGTAGTTAAGCTGGCTTTCTACACTTTGTTGTGACTAGCTGCTCCCTCAACTGTGATTATGTGATTATGGCTGTGACACTAGTTTTTAATGCTACTGACTACATGGCTGAGTTGTGTGTATATATTTACTGGCACGTTGCTGTGTTTCTTAGTGCAGTACCACCACCAAATGTTGATGGTAGAGTGTGAAACTGTCCTTGTGTGCATAACATACAAAAAATTCGGGACCTGCTCAAAAAGTGTTACTCTATAGCGGTCAGAAACTGCACAGGGTACATTGTAGTAATGTATGCTGTTAGAGCACATAAAACATTTGTGTTTTTTGTCATCCTTCTGTCCTCAGAACGGTACCGGACTTTGCCCTGTCCTTCTGCACAACTGAAGTTTCTGGGGCTACAGAGAGAACTGGTGGATGACTTCCGTATACGGCTCACCCAGGTAATAAAGACAAAGACACTCTGGTATTAATAAAGGAAAAACACTTCTTTGATGTAGGAAGGACAGTGAGCTTTTCAGGATCACTGGTAAAGAAGGAGAGAGGCACTCTGCTAATGATTATGAGGAAAACATTGAGGAAATGATGGACTGGACATTTCACCTGAAATTCGTAATACAGTGAACTGTCCTCACAGTGGACCTCTCATTAATGCTTTTCACTTGGTAAAAAGTGGGATAGGAATATTAGAAACTGTAGTCTGCTGGTAATTTAACTTAAACTAGGTTGTATATTGTAAGACTGGTTGGTGAACAAGCTAAATTTTCAGATTATACAGTTTTTCTTTTTTATTTTGTCATGTTGTTTTGTTGTTTTTCGTTGTGGAGTTTTGGCCAGTGTACTTGCTTTTTCATTGTTTTGTCAAAATTGTTTGTGTAATTATTTACAGACAGAAATCAGTTTTAATACGGAGATAAAGTGTGTGAGATAAATGAATGAGGCGGAGGGGGTTGATATAGTTTTTTTTCCTTTCCAGGTGATGAAGGAGGAGTCTCGCTGCCCCCTGGGTGCCCGTTATTGTGCCATCCTTAATGCTGTCAACTACATCTGCACCATCCTGGGAGACTGGGGGGACAATGTGGTGTGTGGCGTTGGTCAAATGTCTTCATTTTATTTATTATTTATCCAGCAGGATGTTGTCATGGCTGGACAGAAGACAGACTCAAAACCCAAGCACAGTATTCACTGAGATTCGCTTGTCTGCATAAAGTCAGTCCTGACTTGGGGCTCTCCATTTTATAATATACAGGCCAACCCAAATCTAAAATGGTCACTTTCAAACGTTGATGTCAAACAGCGTGCTACACTAATTTCTTCACGATTATACAAATACTAACCAAAAGTAGTAGTAGTATAGTAGATTAAGTACACTTTGATTAAGTTATGCCATCAATAAAGAAATTTCACACAATTTTTCAATTTTTCCCAGTAGCTTGGTCATCATAAATACAAACCAATCTGGGTAAGGAGTGAAGGCTGGCAAGATGGATTCACACGTAATCTCCAAAATGAAACTTTTCTCGATTCCTATTTTGAATAATATGAACATGTTATTCTACAAATATTTATTTTTCATTCAATAAATAATACATAAATACATTTAATGTTAAACCTCTAAACACAAGCCACTGCAGAACTTAAATAAAATGGTGGGAATCTAAGCCGGGATATAATGTCAGCCTTCAGTACAGACAGTTTTGACTTGGATACATTTTAATCGGTACGGGAAAATAACTATGCTCTGCACTCTGTACCATCACAGAAATGTATGTCTTTCACCTTCTCGCTGACTGTTGTTTTTATGTCTCCAGTTCTTCCTGCAGCTGCAGCAAGCAGCGGTTTCACTTGGTGAGGAAGTATTACTGGGAGGTCTGGGGATTATGGAGGTGGGTCGCCTGGCTTCTCTGGAGGGCTCTCTATTTGAAGGTCTGCTGGCATTGCTGGATCGACTTAAAGGAGACATGATGGGAAGACTTCTGGAATGGACCATTAGGGAAATCACAGAAAAAGCCAGACCATACTGCCAAGACAGGTGAGACATCAGCCTGTTGATGAGGACAGATACTCAACAACTCTACAATACAACTCTATCCTAGTGATGAAAATCCCAACCATATTCAGTTGCAGTGGGTCTGGTAAGGACAGTGTAGCCTTAAATTTACATCAACATACAACAGTAACATATATTCGTTTTTATTGAAATTTTAATGTTAACTTTTGAATAAGAAGTGCTCCTAGGACTGTACAGTAAAGTTGTTGTCCACCACTGCAGAGACAGTAGGTTTGATTCCAGTAGTGGTACCTCTGGCTTGGTTCTGCCAACGTTCTTCCAACGTTCACTTTTTTTAGTGTTTGCAGGTTGGAAGCTGGTGAGGATTCATCATCCCTGTTAGTGACTCCTACTTGGTTGAAGGGTCTGTACAGCAGGGGGTGGAACAGTGTATTAGCGTCAACCTTCCATGCTTTATGCCTAGACATGGGACGATATGAAAATTATATGTCATGACTATCTTGTCTGCATAATATGCACCAGTTGTTGAGCTTAACTGTAAGGAGACTTCAGTTGGATATATTCCAATTAATAAATGCAAAACTAAGGAGTGCCATCATGAAACCAAATAATATAAAATAAAAAAATCTTCTTTTTGGGTTTAGAAATATGGGACATATGGTTTACAGAGCAGAAATGTATGGTCACTATCAAATGATGCTAACTAATTCTTGTCAAAACAGCCTGCACCACGCATTTCTTGAATATATATTATACAAAACTTAATTTTCTTAATACTTGTTAGGTAAACAACATATAACCACATATTTAACTATGCTGCCATCATGCATAATCTGACAGTTTTATCACCCCTATTTAGCTAATCAGTGTCAGGTATGCCTTCCTCTCCACTGATGTCCCTGCTTCCTTATCACTGCCAGCAAAATACACTTAAAGGACCAGTGTGTAGGATTTAGTGGCATCTAGCAGTGAAGTTGCAGATTGCCACAAACTGAACACACTTCATGTTTGTATTTGACAACCGTGGAATGAAAACGGGCTGTGAAGTGTGTAGGAGAAACTACGATGGCTGTGAAACTGCAGAAACTACAGTCAGTGTTTAGTTTGTCCGTTCTGGGTTACTGTAGGAACATGGCGATTCAATGTGGCCGAGCTACGGTGTCTGTAGGAGATCATTCTAATCTGATGAAACGAAATATTTTTATATTCAGGTGATTATACACTAATGACATACCTATGAATATTATATTCAATTTCGAACAATAGATCCTCCTAAATGCGTTACACACTGGACCTTTAAACAACCATCATTGCAGATGAAAATCTATCTGATCTGATTCTTTTTGAATGTCATTCTTATTTTCTGTTTATGTAAAGCACAATTGCCTCTGTGTTTGCAATGTGCTATATAAATAAAGTTTCCTTGCCCTAATCAAAGCTTTGGTTAGCCTTGTGACCATTTGACTCAAATTAAGAATTTCAGAATTCTTTCAGAGGTAGAGGAGATTTAAAATTGTTATGAACGAAAATCTAAACTTTGAAAATCATCGCCTATGACTATTTTATTGCCCTGAATCTCTTCCCACAGTTTTTGTGCTACTAATTGCATTGATCATCAGGGTGGTCAACGAGTAAATGTTAGCACTGATTTATTCACTGTGTTGCTTTTAATCTTTTATGTCTCTTTTACTTTTCTTTAGGTGGTTGTCCCTACCATCCCAGCATGACCAGTCCACCATGACCCTGTCCAGTTCAGCATGTCCCATGATGCTCTGTGTGAGGGACAGACTGTTGAACCTTCATCAGGTCCTGAGTCTCTCTCTATTCCAACTTGCCTGGCAGGGCCTGGCGGAAAGACTGGACAACTTTCTCTACCAGGATGTAAGATGCTGATAAGCACTACAATCCCACTATACTATTTGTGTGCCAGAGAATATTGAAAACAAACCTCAAAGTACATACATACTGCCAGGCTGTTTTGGGGTGGTTTAGATAACTCAGACATTCTACAGTGGCACATAAATGGTAACTCAGCAGCAAGGAAAGACGCAGAATTTTAAATCTTGATTATGCTTCCTACATTTTAGAGGCCCCAGTAAGATGAAGTAGATGATGAAGATGCAATTTCAGTGTAATTTCTGACGTTGTTTATAACGAATACGCTTGATGCACTATGCTGTTACTTAGGGATGGATATATGATATATGATATTCTTGTGTTTTGTGATAAAAAGCACTCAATTTATCATTGTGAATTTCTATTATTGGGATAATTGAGAATATCCTCACATGGTTTGACTTGAAAAAGCTGTCTAGCTCACCAACATAAAGTCCTTTATTGATTTCTTAATTTATTTTGAACAAGGGGACAAGGGGGAGCCTGCATCTTTCCAGTTATTCCAAAATCCTAAACCTGTCACCAACTTGTCACCAAGACTGAAGGTTTGCCCGTTGTATCCCCCACAAAAAAATAAATTAAACTAGATTTGTGGACTAAATGTAGCACATATAAAACTTGAATACATCACCTTTTCCGTGAGCATGATTTCTCAGATAGATTTTCATCCACAGTTGTTTAACAATAAAAAACAACTCCCATGATCCCATGCTTCACAGCGTTCTGGAGCATTGCTTTGATGCAGTAGAAATGACATACTTTTCATTTAAGTCCATAAATAAGTCACCGATGTATGTAAAACAGGGGCAGGTAAGGAAAAAACCTAAACAGCTGGACTGTGGATTCTTAACCAAACATTTAAAATGAAACGGTATCAACATCTCCATGTGTTTCTCTGTCAGGTGATCCTGTCTAATCATTTCAGTGATGGTGGGGCAGCTCAGCTTCAGTTCGACATGACCAGAAACCTATTTCCTCTGTTTGGGCACTACTGCAAAAGACCTGAGAACTTCTTTAAGCAGTAAGTGTGTGTGTGTGTGTGTTTGTGTGTGTGTGTGTGTGTGTGAGCGAGAAAGAGACAGTCATCATAATGCACATAGAACGCACATGTGTATCTTCACATTAAAGCTATAATATGTAATTTCCTCATTAAAATGTCTAGAAACACTAGACCTATGTTCAGATGTCTGGATCTTAAGTTATCAGAGAAACAAGCTAAGCTAACGTTAGCAGCAGCTCGGCTCACAGCCCCTCCGGGAC
The DNA here is from genome assembly GCF_004916995.1 of Morone saxatilis. NCBI lineage: Eukaryota > Metazoa > Chordata > Actinopteri > Moronidae > Morone > Morone saxatilis. Next base: position 25,809,612 of record NW_023339663.1, on the reverse strand, counting down.
GTCCTTTGTACATATTTAGTGTTCTTTGAATCAGGTAACTTTATTTTTACCAATAGGTAAATTTGCTTTACAGTAAAAGACTAAGCATACCTCTTGACAAAGGAAAACCTTTATTCTACCGGCATTGTAATTAGATTTTCTCTATCTCTTCACAGTGTCAAGGAGGCGTGTATCATCTTGTGTCTTAATGTGGGCTCTGCTATTCTGCTGAGGAATCTCCTTAAAGAGTCAGAGGAGGAGACGAGAGATTGGGCAGGCACGGAGGATCCTCCACCAGAGTCTGCATTGCATGAGTTGGGGGTTTATTGCTTGGCACCCTGTGATGTGTTGATTCTGCTCAACCTAAGAGCCTCCTGGCCTGGACAGTAACAATGATCCTTGTTGGTGTAGAGGGGGCATCAGATTGAGCGCTCTGAAAAATTTGCTTTAATCTTCTATGTAAATGTTCATCACATAGTATTTAATTGTCATTGTACTACCTACTTACCCATTATCTAAGTTGACTGAAGTACAAAAACAAGTACAAACAATAATTGTCCTTTGTCTGGTGGATTATGTAATAAACTCTGCTTACCTGCAATGATCTTACCTTTAGTTGCGCCATGACTACTGGTTCATGTGTTTTTTAAACAGTTTTTGACAATGAGATCAGATGGAATTTCAAAGTCCGGTGTGTAATATTTAGGATGATTTATTGGCAGAAATGGAATATAATATTCATAGCTATGTTTCCATTAGTGTATAATCACCTGAATAGAGAGCATCAAAGAGCCTTATCCTATACCCAACAGGAAGTGAGCCTATTTGCATTTAATGTGCAATATTTGGGCATTTTCTGCCTTTTCCAAGGGTTGTACATTAACAAACTTCGAGGCCTGCATTGTTCACATCATTAGTTTGCTTGGAGTCATCCTCTTCACTGCCTTCCTTGGCTACATTTTTTGACACATTACTGCCACCTGTTGATGAGTGGACCCATGTGAAACCATTGGCAGGAAAATGTATCATGTCACCTATATGCATGTCAAGATGAGCATCCTAATGTATGCACACAAGAACAACAAAACAGGGTCTCCAAAGCGCTACTAGTGCTCAGAACTGCCACTGTCACAAAATGCCACTCATTTTCTTCAATTAGTTCATTAATTAATCACCTCAGACTGGAAATGGAAATGAACTGGATATTTATAGTGTTGGCTAATTACCATGACCACATTATTTCTTTAACCTTAACAATGTGATTTTAGTTTCCTTAAAGCATCAACAAGGAACTTTCAATTCATAACTGAGTTCACAAAGAGGCTGAGAAACACTACACCTCTACACCTCTCTCTTTAAGCAGATCCTGTCCCGTTCTGCTATTCAGCATACAATTTATTACGTAATGACTCTTAGTAAGGTAACAGTTCCTAACAGATAAAACGGTATGATGACGGTATAATTCATACGATTTGAGCTTTCAGTTTGATTATTGCCATTTAAGATTTTACGTTTTAAATGTCTTTTTTTTTCACTGCCACTTTTTTAAATTATCATTTTACATTTTACATTTTTCAGGTTTCATTTTAAATTTAATTGTGGCCCGATTATTCTCAACCGTGTAGTAAAAATAATAATCTTTTTTAATGTTGTCTTCTTAATTTGAATAATTTTAATTATGACCAAAAGTATCCTCCATACAACGGAAGCTATCCCGGAAGTAGTAACCATTCTATGCTGAAGAGCACCGGAAACTGGAGCAGTTGAGTAGTCCGGAAGTGGAGTTTTGACAGGTCAGTTCGGCTCGCAGTGGAATTTGAATCTCTGCTCGTCAAAGCCTTTAACATGTCGGCCAGGAACCCTGGGACGAAGTTCGGTGAGTAGCTGAAAGCTCAAACTCCAACCAGCCCCCGTTACACTGAAGTCAGTGTCAGGTCCTTCCAAACACGTGTGCTCATCTCCCGTTACAACTTAAACTTTACCAGCCTTCACGTAACTTGTAACGTTTTATTAATTATAGCCGTGCACGTAAATTCACCTTTCACCGTTTAATAACAAATACATGTTTTCTTAAAAACAGTCAAGAAAAGCTAGCGTCGCGTTAGCCTCAGCTCCTGACGGCTTAATAAGTAACAGTTCAGTGGTAGAGGTAAGTGACCTGCTGAGCACCGACATGTTACCGTAACACTGTAACACTGTAACACTGTAACGGCCAGCAGTCCAGTCTGAAAAACACTATGGCTACTTTCACTCTGCAGTAAAAAGTGAACCAAATTTCTTTTCTCTCGGGGTCTGATCTTTGAACAGCACACATCACATGAACAATCAGATCTGAGCAATACATCAGAATTGAACGCGATGGTTTGCAGTGTGAATGTAGCAACTAAAGTGAAAAATAATTACAGTGACATGGCTGCTGTACTACAGTCAGACAGTGGCCCTGTAATTGAGAACTCATGACAGCCTATCTCTCCCTGCTCACCTGACTAGTTGTACCCTTCTCTGCCTCTGCTCAGTATAGTCCAGTAAATCAGCCCTGACATGAACAGCATCAGTGTTCTTGAATTTCACTGTTAAAAAGCAGCTGAACACTAGTAATCACTCAGCTCCACCATCATCATTCTCTGACACCTTTCCATATAAACAAGCCGGTCTGTCAAAGACTTACTTGAATGCATAATGCATTACAAAGTTGGGAAATCTTCCGTTTGTGTTTGACTTACCCAGAGTCACATGAGAGAATTAGGGCCTTAGGGGCGACCAGTATGTTTTATTCAGAGCTGATGCAGATACTGATTATTAATATTCAGCTAACTGATAACAGATATTTGGAGCCAATATACATTTTAAAAAAATACGAAAATATAAACCTCAAAATTTAGAATAATCACTGATTGAGTGTTAAAAAGTACTGTACAATTTTGAGGTACTCGTACTTCAGTTGAGTATTTTAATTTTATGCTATTCCACTCCACTACATTTAAAATATTGCAGATTCATATTATTGATACAAAATATAAATACTCGCCTGTTTGATCGGACCACACGGGCCAGTCTTCGGTCCCCATGTGCATCAGTGAGCCCGTGACCCTCTCCAGTTCACAGCTTTTCCTTCATTGGACCACTTTTGATAGGTTCTGATCTACTGCAGACCCATCCCACAAGAGCTACAGGTTTGGAGATGATCTGACCCAGTCGTCAAATCCTTATGTTTGTCCATTTTCCTGCTTCTAAACCCATATTGGTTGACCACTACTCCAAAGGGCCCAACTCTTCAACAACTCCAAAGCTTTCTTATTTAAACGTTGCATGTTAGTGCTTTGTGTTAAGGCTAAACACATTGGAGGTGTGTCTGTTAGATCCACCAAGATTAAAGTCACTGATTTTTCTCATCTGACCACATTACCTCTAATGTTGGACAGCTCATGTTAAAGCTGCTTACAATAAAATAGTTTCATTGTTGCAAAGAAGGTCGGTGGTTAAGTTGTCATAAATGCTGTTTAAGAAACTTTTACAACCTGACAAAAATTTAGAAGGCAAAAATAGTTCAATGTAAACCCACTGACATTTTTTTTTTTTATTCTTCTACATTTCCTGCCCCTGGCCGTCAGACCTGGAGTTGATATCGAAAGTGAGAGTTAACACACAGGCTGTCCTGAAGAGAGCTCAGCACATCCAAGGACAGAAGATCCCCAAGAAACAGTGGCAGGTAGAGCTCTGCTTTCACCTCCATTGTACATACTGGGACATAGTGACAAGTAGCCCATACTACTTTATTTACATAAATATGGATGTATATGTCTGTACCTGTATGCATATGTTAATGTTTATTTTTCTCTATTCTGTACATCTGAACTTACAAATATGGTCACAAAACAAAAGTAATTAGGAATGAGTCATGTGTATAAAACCTTCACAGTACACAGTACATGTCATTTTATATTGCAGTATTGCAGTAATGATTTATATTGTGATATTTTCTGGAAAATAAATGAGACAGGAATATCTGTTTTGGTTGATCAAGCAAATTCCAAATTGTAAACATTACCCACAGTTGTCTGCAGCCAATGATATCAAGGGGATACCACAGTATTAACTGTGTGACTATTTTATACTGTCTCACAGTATGTCAATGTATCACCCAAACCTACAGATAATGTAAGAAAACAGATGTCACACTGATAATCTTTTGACAGAAGTGAGATTTAGCTCTGAAGAGGGAGACACCAACACTGTTTGTTTCCATGTTGGGTGCTATTTGTCCCACAGGCTGCTTGGCTGCTGAAGGCTGTCACATGCATTGACCTGACAACTCTGGCTGGAGACGATACACCGTCCAACGTCCATCGGCTGTGTATGAAAGCCATCCAGCCTATCCGATACGACCTGCTCAAGAAGATTGATATGCACAACAAAGGTCTGCTACTGCTGCCAGACACGTGATGATTAAAAAATCACACACACATATACATCAAATATTATTTCTTATTGGTCTGGATGGGGCGATTATATTGCGATATATTATGGTGAATTATTATGATAATTGTGAATATCCTCACATGAGTGATTTTGATGATTATTGAGACAGTTTGTGAATTGCAATTATTTTGGTGACGATAATTTTGACATGAAAGCGCACAGTCATAAGTTGGAGCTTTTTAATAAGAACACTCTGATCGGCCACCGAATGTTACCGGCTGATATTCGCTCTAAGTAATCTGATCAGATAAGACATTTATTTTATCCCACGGCCTTTCCTGTTTTACTCATCACTCCAGATCCTGAGTTTTCCTCTCTGTTGGAGCACTGATTTTAGCTCCATATTGTCTGATGTGTGTGTGTGTGTGTTACAGCTTCACCAAAAAAAGTATTTCACAGACTCCTCTTTACAAAATCTCTATAATAACACAGTCCGTTTAATTTTTTCTTAAGTATAATACAGACTACAGAGAGAATGGAGTACTCAAATGTTGAACACATTATACTAACACTGAAACAAATGTTGGGTTTAATGCATTAGAAAGTAATCATTACTGTAATCACATTACATTAGTCTGTAAGATAAGAAAAGTAATGTAAAGTGAATTGTCTAATTGAACAATGGCCTAGTGCCGGGAGGAAGGTTAAAGAAGAAGCCTGAAGGTATGTATGATGTTAAAAAAATGAGAATTATATAAAAAGTTTTCCCAAAAGCAGATATAATTCAAAGTCACTCACTTTACACAAACGTCTTGCAGTACACTATTTGAATTAATTGTACCGTTTTTAATATAAGATTAAATATCCTGACTTAATTGTTTCGTCTAAAGACATAATACAGGCAAGACATAATAACATTGTACTCACCAAATTAATGGCAGAGATCTGCGAACATGGTTACATCACAAATAGAAGGTGAATAAATACGAGCAGTCAGACGATCAGGTGAAGGTGACCGTAAACTTTGACCCTCAGCAGCTCTGAAGCCTGTTCTGGATGTCGCACTGTCTGTTCACACCTGAAATCAACCTGCAGAGGGCAACCCAGACCAGTTAATCACTGTTTTATCTTCACTGCTCTGCTGCATGTATTGTGTTGTTGGTCAGGAATTACTACAGCAGCAGTGTGTGTGTATCCATCCCGTGTGGCTGATGCCGTCACATCGCTAAAAGCAGCCAATTCTAGCCTTCCTGTTGCCTCAGGTAAGTAATCTGACACTGAATCACACCTAGTAACCCTTTACTGCAGCAATGAATTGAATGGTGTAGTGTGTAGTGTGTAGTGTGTAGTGTAGTGTACCTGTAGAAAATGAATAATAGGCTGTCCACACCAAGAACGATAACTATAAATATATATTTGTAAAGATCCTTCCAGCGCCAATGAGAGTGTTAACTCCCCTTCATGAACCCATATACTTCTGGTTTTCTTTTAGTTTCTCTCTGCAATGTACAGCAGTAACAGCTCATCAATAACTTAATACATTTTCCCATTAAGCTGCCGACACTGCTGGAGCGCGCAGCGTGCGTAGAGGGGGTATTGTTCATCAGTGTGGATGCTCACATCATTATTGTTCTTGGTGTTGACGGCCCTTAATTCTTATACTTTTGCTGACAGTATGTTCTCCATCATCTCCCAGTGGCCACTGGTTTCCCAGCAGGCCAGACACCTCTGAAGACCCGCCTAGAGGAAGTGCGCATGGCAGTGGCTGACGGCGCCACTGAGATTGACATCGTCATCAACCGGACGCTGGCCCTCACAGGACAGTGGGAAGGTACGTGTTGAGCACATAATGAGAAAGACACACAAAGTAAATTTATTTACTCTGAATGTGGCCTGTAGGTCCACAAGAACTCATCTTCTTTGAGTTAAAAACTTTTTGTTTTTAGAATTCTTTCTCAAGAGCAAGGAGATTTGAAAAGAAATCACTTTTAATTTAGAGTCTGTGTTTTTAGAGCTTACATTTCTGTTGTTTTAAACGAATGGCCCATCATTGCAGTGGAAAGTGAAAACTGACAAAACAGTGTATTTCTTAGGGCTTACAACTGTATGACATGGTCTTCTTTAACAGACGTCGATGCCCTGTTGTCATGGTACCGTAGATGTTGAAACCTGTTATGCCAAGCATGATTAGGACTTATTATCCACGATGGTTGAAAGTTAAAAGCTGTGCTTGACAGTCTCTGTTCATTCTCAATACAGCAATGAATTACAGACCACATGTGGGCCAGATCTGGTAGCCATGTGACCGGTTATCAGTGTTAAGCAGTAAGGCATTACTAGTAGTATTATTAGTACTTTGCATGCCTCCTTAAATATTTTTTTTTTTAATTAGTTGGTCTTTTCTGAGGGTAAAAAAGATTTTTTGGGTCGAATTTGAGGAAGAAGTTTTCTTTGTATTTTAGACAACTTGTGAAACTGAAATTCATTTTCTCACAATGGGTGCAAATTATCTTTATTCTTTCTAGCCATTCTTTTTTATGGTGCCCAGTTTCAATAGTGTTGTGGCCACTGAGTCTATATCTATCTTTTATAGGATCTTTAATTTTGGTTAAATATTTTACTATTTGAAAGTCTCTGTCTAGTACATTATAGCATTATAGTTTATTTATTAATTGGATTTCTGTTTGAAATATCTTGTCTTATTATCTTGTGATTAGGGAATTATTTTTGTAGCATCACTTTGGCATATGAATATCATTTCCTCATTTTGTTCATACAATGTATTTGAGCTCAGATAGCTTTGTTGCTCTACGTATGCTCTGTCTTGGTGTAAATCTGAATCTGATTCTAACAAGTGGTTCTTTTTTAAATTTATTTAGTTTGGACAGTTTCTATAGACTCTCAGTATGTTTTTACAGAACTCTAGCTGTACTTTTTCAATTGGGTTTGAGTCCCAGCCCTCTTGTTTAATTAATGGGCCCCAAACTTCACTTCCATATAAAAAGATTTTTAGGACAAATCTTTATTGGGGGGTTTAATTTGAATAGGAATGTTCTTATACTCTAATAAGCTCCTTATTTATCTGTCAATGCACTTACAGCCTTTACAAAATGTCCTGAAACAGTGACAGTGAGGCCTAGGTATGTATACTCTGTTGTATGACTCTGTGTTGTCTCTTCCAAAATAAACAGATATTTTTTAGTTGGTTATCTTGCTTTTTTTTTAAATAATAGAATTTATAAGTTGTATCTAGATTTACTCTGATTGCCGAGTGTTCACAGTAATCATGAAGTATGTTCAAATGGTCTCGCATTCCTTGTTGTGTTTGTGATTGTTTCCTTCTAAGTCAAGTCCTTGATGGACCCCAATACATTGTTGAAAAAATGTTGTCTAATTTTTACAGCACATTTTACAGCACTCATTTTCTAAGTATTTAAATTTAATCACAACATAAACTCTGCTTCCATTCCCATTTTGAAGTAACTGATAGAAAAGACCATTGTGCCAAATAGAATTAAAAGCTTCCTTGAAATCAACAAAACAAGCATATATTTAGTTTTTTGGTATACTTGTTTTTGAATTAGAGTATGGAGAGTTAATATGTGGTCTGGTTTACTAGCCAATTTGGGATCTCTACAGATCTTTGGATTAGGGTGTTCCTATAGCTTGTAAATATGTAATTAGTTTGTTTGACCTTCTCTCTCACTCTTTCTCTCTGGATCTGTGGCCTACATGCTCCTATAGCTTAAAGGTAAATGGTTTGTTTGATCTTGTAAATATTTAAATAAGTTTGTTTGACCTTCTCTCTCACTCTTTTTTTTTTTTCTAGATCTGTAGATCAGGGTGTAACTAAAATATGAACAGAGTTTGACTTTGACTTTCACTCTTTCTCTCTGGATAGGGCTTACATAAAAATAGTTGTTTTGTTTTGTAAGTATTTAAATAGTTTGTCTAGTCTTCTCCCTTCCATTTTTTTTAGTTTAGTACTCCTTATGTCCCTGTAGTGGGTTGGTGATTGTTCGGCAAAATAATAATAATGTTTTAATGTAAATTTTAGAAGTTGGTTTGTATTTGCAGAGCAGTTTGCAGTGATGCATTTATTGATCCAAAGGTTAGAAATAAACAAGAAACAGTAACAATAATGACAACTGATTGTACACCTCAGCTTTTTATTTACATATAAATGCAGGGAACAAAGTATGTTCATTATGTGGAATGGAAATTAACCTTAGTTTGGGACAATGGTTAAGTCTGGGACAGTTGAAAGTAGAGTTTGGGACAGTTGCAAGACGCTGAGAAAAAAAATTAATATCGAGCCCTGTCCCTCCTCTCTTCTTCCCTTGTCAGCACTGCATATATAGTCACGTGTAGACTTATAATTAAATGAGCCAGTACGGCTCAACACTACGACATGAACACTGAATACTTTAAACCATTGCCAAAAAAACAGTGCTGAAATGTGTCTGGCCCAACATAGGGCCAGAATGGGTCCATCTATGGTCATACAGTTAGTTGAGACATGGCTATGTCATGGGCCATATGTGGCTAGCAGATCTGGCCCATATGTGGACCATAATTCATTGCTGTATCTGGGCCATGTGCATGGACCAGGCGAATTTATGCAGTGTGGGTGAAGGACTGTGAGTGGAGAGTGTTTGGCCAACTGCTGTTTCCAAGGTCAGAGAAAGGGAAAATGATTTAGTTGTAAAAGTGAATAATTTTCTCTCACTTGGAGAACCTCTGGTTTGGAGTCAGATGGCTACAAACAACAAGAAAACATGAAAGCCATTTCTGCTTCTTACTAAAAAGCAAAAATAACTGTTTTGTCTCAGGGTACTGTTTAAGTAATTAATGTAATTATCAGATGCTGAGAAATTATTTTATTATTATTATTTTATAGCTCTAGGTGACACTAAAAAACAAATAATAATTAGATCATTTTCTGTATTTCAGTAGGTTCAGTCCTGTGTTTTCAGTTTTGATGATGTGACCTTTTGTTGACACTTTGTTCAAATGTTTCCTGTCTCCCTATACAGCTATGTATGATGAGATTTGCAGTTTTCGGGAGGCCTGTGGTGACGCCCACATGAAGACCATCCTGGCTATTGGAGAGCTGGGCACCTTCACCAATGTCTACAAAGCCAGCCTGGTTGCCATGATGGCTGGTCAGTCTTACCACAACTTAACATGCTGCTCCGACATGTTTCAGCATGTTTGTCACAGTCACAGTACATTCACACACATTCATTTAAAGCTGGGGTCTCCAACCTTTTTCAGTGCTATTTATACTTGACATCCATGTTAAATTGATACTTTCAATAAAATAAAATTGGGGCGTTTATCAGCTTTAGTCAGTTTCATACACAAGGTTAAACCACCTTGATTTGAAATTGGGAGTGTGGAAGTTAGTTGTTCTCTGGTTGTGGTGGCTACACCATTTTGATAATGGTAAATGGACTGCACTTATATAGGGCCTTTCTAGTCTTCAGACCACTCAATGCACTGTACACTACATGCCACATTCACCCATTCACACACATTCATACACTGATGGCAAAGGCCATCACAAGCAGAAACCAACTCATTCATCTACATTTATAAACTGAAAGTCAATTTACTGAGTTCGCCTAATCAAGGTAAACCAATTAATTCATACGCATATCATGAAAATCTAAAAGTGCAACTTTTTGCAAGGGCCGAGGCCACCATTTGTGACACAGAATTGTGTTTGTGTTACCTTAGAATGAGCTGTTGTTATCTACAGATGCCGCAGGTTGCCTTTCATAGACCCTGCCATGTTTCTTCAGTAGCCCAGAACGGACAAACCAAACACTGGCTCTTGGTAGGGTGTTGGCATTTTTCGTGCTTTTCACAGTCACTGTAATTTCTCCTTTGGGCTCGGAAGGGGAGGGTGAAGTGAAGGAGTTTCAATGTCACTTACACGGATGCCGCTAAATCCTACACAGTGAACCTTTTAAGATTAAGAGATTAGAGAACATGCTCTGTGGACACACATGTTGGAGACCCCTGCTTTAAACAAATAGTTTTGTTTCAATTAACATTTAGTTAACATTTTAACAGTTAACAAATAGGCTCATACTCTTTCCTTCTGAGAGTGAGAGACTTGTCATCAGACTGTATGTGTTATGAATGTGAAACAGTAAATAACACACAAATCACATATGGCTCTAGTGTGCGTGTGTGACTATGATTTTGTTAACATAGCGCAATTTCATGGTGACATTCTGCGATGTGTGAGTGGCACCTGAATGAGTGTGAAAGCTGTAGGATGAGGCAGAAAGAACCTGAATGGCAGCTGGAAAACACTGGAATGACATGGTGTCTGCAAGTCCTGGACAAGACTTAAAAAGGAAAAAAGTTTACCCTGTGGAAGTTCAAATCTTTGTGAAAGTGGGCTTTTCTGGTACTGGATTATCCGCCTAAAACCCTCTAGTTTCACAGCATGTTTTTTTGTAAATGACAAACAATGACAAAAAAGTACATTTTAGGTATTTTTCAGTATTTATAGAGTTTCCTAAAAAAGGGTTGATGACTCATTCTGCGCTCTAATCATTTTGCATTCAATTAAACACTTTCTTTCGTATGACGAGTGTTTCTGAGGGGCGATATATTACATATTCTGGCCGGGCCTCACTGAGAACTGTAAAAAGCACAACTTTATAACTTTATTCAGTGATTTTGGTGAAACCGGATCAGAAAATATTTTCTGCTTTTCCCTCTGATGTCCTCTGGCTGCTCAGCTTCAACTCTCTGAGTTTCATTTATAGAGTTTTAGATTGAACAGATAGCTTGAACTGATAGCTAAAGTAGTGAACCACTAATTAACTGCTGCTAACTGTATTTGCCATTACTGGGAAACAGAACCGGGCTGAGCAGTCGAACAGAACTGGCATCAAACACATCCTCTGAGATCAACAGGGAATAACGTTCCAGTACCGAGGTCATTTAGTTTCCTGATGGTAAGATTGATCAGTAGCAGGTTGTTTTCCGTCTCACATTGACCTGTCTGTATATACAACAGGAAGTGTACATTTACGCCTTTTAAGTCTATTTTCTTCTGTTTTACATGCTCAACTACATTTACTGTGTATTTGGCTCTGACCTACATTCAGACATATTGAGGCTGCAGTCTTGAAGAAGCCACCATGCGTGTTGTGTTGACTGTTAATAGGAAGCATTTTTTCCATTTTGGGATGGCATTGGTCTGATTTGAAAGAGGTTTTAAAAAAATCCAAGTTTCCAAAATTTGTAGGCTTCCTGTAATTCCTGCCGTCATCCGCCTTGTGGCACTGCTGTTTAGCTTTTTAACTTTTCCTCTTGCCTTTAGAAAAGGCAAACCTGATCGGTGGAGCTCTCCCTCTCTCCTGTGTGCACACACACACACACAGTGTGCTTAACTAGCCATCACATAATAAGCAGATTACAGAACCAAATTGTCAGGGGCTCTGATAGAGATCATTATTAAAATGCATTGCTTTTGTCGCCACACTCACTCCTTAATCTCCCCTTGTTCCTATGAATTGCGTATGAGATTCATGAAATTGAATGATAATTTCACCTATTAATCTCTGATGCAGGCTATTTTACTCTGCTGTTCCCTGCCAGTATCCCCCTGCCCACGCAAATGAATAGAGCTTCATTACCGCCACCCGCATTTAATAACCGTTATCCATTATCTGGTAATTAAGACTCCCCATAACGAATCTTAAGGATTATGCCAGTTTGAGGACGAGGGGAGAGAGGCTGAAAAAAAGACCTGACTGGAAAAATACATAGAACATGTCTTTAATGAACTGGAAAATGTTCATCTTGCTCTGTTCAGTAATGAACAGTCATTATACACCAGGGAGGCAGAAGGGCTGATTTTTTTTTTTTTCTTTCCTGCAGCCCGCAGTTTGTGGGTAATCTATTAAAGAGCGTCATTTCATCTTCTATTTTTATCAGCAAAGCTGATAAAACATAATTGGCTGTGAAGGAAGGGAAGGAAAAATTAAGGATTTTATTGATGAGCGTGCAGCTGCCCTCTGTTAGCCATCAGCAGCAGCATATGTTCTTGTCTGGCCAGACCAGACTGTCGGAGTAATGCCCTGTCCATCCTCTCTGCCACGCTGTCGCTGACTCTGCTTCCTTCCTTCAGCAGCTCATCTCATGTTGAATCTTCCTGTACAGTTCTGAATGTGGAGCAACTGAATAACAAACGTACTGACAGATGAACGATAATCGCAACATGACAATATCTGCAGCACTGTATTACATGCTCCACTGTGTGTTGAAGACTACATGTCATCTGTTTAAACCCGACAGGTTCCGACTTCATCAAGACCTCCACTGGAAAGGAGGCTGTCAATGCTACTTACTCTGTTGCCATAGTGATGGTGAGGGCCATCCGTGACTACTTCTTGCGTACGGGCCACAAGGTACAGTACTTACTCCTGGCTTTCTGTAGGCTGTAAATATTTTCTGGTTAATGAGGAGGAGTTAAAGTGAGCTGGACCCTGCATGGAGTTTTTCCTCTCTACTGGCCGAAATATCTAATTTGTTAGTTCCATTCAGTAACCAGCCACGGGATTTTAAAGGGCAGGAACTGCTGCTTAGTAATTAGCTGTTCCAATGTCTGTGGAGATCAAGAGCAAAAATCTGTGCAAACCTTAAAACTAGCACATGCAGTGTTGCCTTCAAATTTATGACACCTGCAGTCAGTATGCACATGTTGCCAGGCACTGGTTGTCTCCATTCTAGACAATGCTTGAGATTCCACTATACGAGCTGATCACACTGGCAGGAAGTCAGACACAGAAACAGCATAGAGAATTTAATATTGTCAATTTTCAATATAAAATACCCTTTGCAGACTCCGTTCTCTGTTTGAATTTCACACTCCATCAATGTTGTGGCACCAGACCACAAGTCAGTAAGTCAGAGGAGAGAAACAATCTGTTTTGTATCCCTTTTAAAATATACCGTGTCACAGATTTGGCTTCTCAAAGGCGTCCCTGGTGTCATTTCAGGGTAAAAGTATCTCAAACTGTAATCTGTATAACCATATAAAAAGCCTAGTTTTATTTATTTTTATTTTACTTATTACAATAAGTGACAAAAAGACAGGAGGGATCTTCTCCCCACACTGTAGACTGGACAGTTGTGTGCTGTCATACACATTCATCATGGCAGAAGGTGGATTAAAGCAGAGTTTTGTTGGCAGACAGAGTCAACAGAAGTTTTCATCAAAGAGGATATTCAGAAATATGTTCACATCAGCAGCCAAAGGCAAAGACACGTTAGTATGACTGCAGTGATGCTTCATAGTCGCTTGTGCTTTTTTTTTTTAAATAGTAAAGAATGCATAATTACAAAAAAAGGGAGTGTTCTAAGACTTAAGTGAAGTGTGATATGTGCTCCCTCAGGTGGGCTTTAAGCCAGCAGGAGGGATCCGGACAGCTCAGGAGTCTCTGCTGTGGCTCACTCTGATCAAAGAAGAGCTAGGCAACGACTGGCTCTGCCCCCTCCTCTTCCGCCTGGGAGCCAGCAGCCTGTTGGCTGACATCGAGAGGCAGGTGGGTACTCGACACGCACAGTATGCGTAGTACTTACCTTTCTGCAAGTACTTTTTTCCCCAAGTGTTCTTGTTTTTACAGATCTACCATCACGTTACTGGGCAGTATGCAGCCTATCATGAGCTGCCTATGGCCTGAAGCTTTGGACATCCGGTTTTAATGACCAATCAGAACCTCAGAGTCACCACACAAGCCTCATCCATTCTTTCAACTACACTCATGCTCAGTGCATTGACTTAAGACTGGGACCAATTTCTTATTTATCTGTAGTAACTAATGTGCCCATACAGACCCTGTACTTGTGAAACGGGTATGAACAGGGCAATAAATTTGTCGCAGTATTACTTTACAGATAAAATAAACCAGTATATCATGTATGTCAGTCAGTGTAATGGATGAATTAAACTGAATGTGTTTCATGTGAGGCAGGAAGAACTAGTAACTTCGAGTTAAGAAAATAAAGAGCAAATAAGATGATATCAATTTGGTTTTGTCTTTCATATCATGAAAGTCTTAGATTTAAACTATGGTCCTTGCTGAGTATGTACCATTAGTATTAAGTCATTTTTGGACTTGACTGTTATTCTCCTCTGGTTGTGGACTCAGTAGTCCCAACAAATTTGTCCACATCATCTCACTGCAGGCTTTAACATGGCTCATCCTTCTTGTCCACTTAATTTGTAATTGGTAAAATACCTTATGACCTTAATAAAACTATTAGTAGGCACATATGTGCTATACATTAAATATTTAAAGTCAGATGCTATTAGTGAATTTGTATTCTTTATGTTGTCATTTTGATTATTTGTTCCTTGATAGCAGTCTAACCTTTAAAGGGGACCATTGTGCTCATTTCCAGCTCTACTCCACTAGAGTAGCTTTGCATGATTCACAGTTTGAAAAAAACTCAATTTTTTTCTTATACTGACCCTTTATGCAGTTCCTCAGTTCATCCTCTGTGTGAAAGAACCTGCTTTAGCTCCTGTTTCTTTAAGCCCTCCCTCTGTAAAAGCCCACTTTCTTCTTATTGGCCAACTTCTAGAAGTAGGCCACCCAGTGCTTTTGAGAGCACCGCCTCATCCTCTTGCCAATGTGCACGACAGTATATGTCAGTTTAGCTTGGCCACGTTTAATATGACATCTCGTCATTGTGACAATATATAAAAAAGCAATGGACTTGGACAGCACTCTCATTAAACTTTTTCATTTTGCCAAATGGACGTTTTGGGCAAGACAGGTTGAGCTACAAGCACAGGCACAGAGTCACATGATATAAAATACACAAAAACTCAAAAACATTGTATACACAACGTAAGAAATACTTAATTAAAAACAAGCCAATCAAAACAAAACAATCTTTATTTATATCATGGGAATGAGGGTATCAAAGAAGTTATCCATTATGTCTTCTCTGTCTCATGTAATGTCGTTCACTCAAGCTGTGGTTATGGGAAATGGTAAATGGACTGTATTTATA
>NW_023339663.1:25790751-25794062 GCF_004916995.1 Morone saxatilis | reverse complement strand
ATAAAATTGAATTAAATTAAATTGAATTGAATTGTATTTTGCACTGGAACTTTGACTTTAAATGCAGCTGTCAAATGTTTGACTTGTTAGATTTATAAAGTGAAACAGTTTATGATACTATCTATGGTTAAAAAATTATGCAAACTGTACAATGGCTTTGCAGATTTTTTTTTTAACTTTTTGTTTCAGTGTAAGCAGGGATGATGGAGTGAGCGTCTGCTCTTGATGGATTAGTCCCACTTGCATAAAGGCATGTAGATCATCTTAAATCTGGACCATCGGTCAGCACGCTGCCACTTGATAAGACAGAGGCACATGAGGCTGGAACTTGATTCTGCTTGATTGATTCCCCGGTCCATCCATAAAGATCCCTATCACACACACACACACACATTCATAGAGCATAGTAGTACACTGCTATAGGATCATTAAAAATCACTTGCTCAGGTTTCATGCTTGGAGGTTTACAACGATTTCATTTGGCTGAGAATGTTTATTTTTTCATGGAGGAGACCTACTCCAGAGATCTCTGCTACAAACTACGTATTCACCAATTCTAAGGCAGGGTGATGATCACATCTCACACAAACAAACAAACAAAAAAATCTGAAAGTTTTTCCTGTTTATTTTACAGATTTCTTCTTTTTTTAATTTACAATTTTCAAATCACCAATCCCTCTTCCCCATAACTTGACAAGAGAAATATCAATAAGATGACTTTTACATATTCTATAAGACAGCAGAAGAATATAACCTTGTACCCATAGGTAGATTTGGTTTACAATAAAAGACAAAGACTCATCTTGACAAAAATGCAAAAACAACAAACAACTCAGACAACTGACAAACATGATACAAACATGAAAAAGGATAAAGGTTATCGTTTATATAAGATAAAAGAAATAAAGGTAAATAAGGGAAAAACTCTGTTCTAGCAGCTATCATTCAGATCAACAAGTTGTAATATGCCCGTCCATCCACCACAACCATCTACCTATGTTGCTCTTTACACCACGCCACCTGACTTCCTAAAGGTTTTATGACAGCCCAGTGCGTCTCAGACGCTAAGGGGTACCTCATATATCAGTATGAGACGAGACGAGACGACAAAACGTTGGTACTGGCGAACTGGATGAGACTGGGATGTGCTGGTGGTTGAAGAACATGAGGAAGGTGTTTGATGTGAATTGAAAACTTCATTATTTGATAGTGTGCAGGTCTGTTTGCACTTTCCCTCTCTGAGAGGTTTCTATTGGTTTGGATGAACACCCAGCAGCAGGCAGGGCTGAATTTGTCACCAGGTGGCAATCCAGTTGCTCACATCTGACAAATCAGCTCGCTCAGATTGATTGGTTTCCTGTTGTTTAATTCATCAGTGTTTCTTTAGCCTGAAGCAGGTGTGAAAAACAACAGTTTCTGTGCCCCACATGTAGTTTATGATGAGGGAAAAATTGCCGGGTGGCTGACAGTGTCAGTGTCAGCCTGACTATCCATTATGAGACACAGCTCTGATTTGTTATGTTGTTTGTGGCTGCAGAAGAAAAATCATGTACATGCTTTTATTAATATCCCAGGATGCAGACTGATCTGTTCAGTAGGTGAAGTATCATTTTATATTTAGTCATATATATATATATATATATTGATCTAGGGGGGAAAAAGAACTAAATGCTGTTAAAGACATATTTGTCTTTTATCTTTTTTTGTTTTCCCAGGACATCTAACAAATTCAATAATTCATCCGTAGATATGTAAATCAATGTCAAATGTTGAATCAGTCACCAAACATAAATCATCTTCACAAGTAATAAAAGCTTCAACAAAACTTGTGATGAATTCTCTTTTTCGCTAAAATCAGCTGCCTCCAGGACAGAAGCTGGTGGTGTTACAGAGGCTAAAATGATGTGATGAGAAAATAAATGGCAGCTAATGTAGCAGACTGATGATCAGCAAATCATGTGTCCAGCAGTCAGCTGTGATGGAGCAGGCATGTCAGCAGTGAGCAGACCTGTTATCAGTGAGCAGTGCACTGATGTATCCTGTGAGATGAGGAGGAAACAAGAATAGTTCAAAATCTATTATTTGGCTGGACTGCTTATGGTCATTCTGGACAAAATCTTGACATGATATATATAACACGATATATATAATTCACATTATAGACATGAGTGAATTCCAAAATATAATATCACATGACATGGTTAATGAGACCATATTTTACTAATTTGCTAACACTCCTGAAATAAAATTTCACCATTAACACTTCTACTCCACATTGTCTTTGGGTAGGTATAGCAGACTTTGTTTTAAAGCTGGAGTGAGGCTAAGATGTTGGGATAGTGGCTAAATAATACTCTAAAGTTAGGATACATTTTGGCGATGGTTCATTTTCCAAAGGATCCCATTACCTATAGCCTCAGGATATCTGAATGAAAATGGGCTCTATGGCTACCCATAAGTGTCCCATTTGCAGACATGCCCACTTTATACTGATCCCAGGCAGTTATTTTCGCCAAATGTAATTTAATATTTCTGCATACTGGGATACTGCATAAACAGTATCGGAATATTGGTAATGACTTGAAAGCTGAGACACATCATACCACCTCTGCATAAGTCAATGCCACCCTTTGTGCCACCCAGGTCAAAATTTTATGGAAATGCCCCTGGTCATGGTGGCTGAGCAGAGAATAATGTCACACTCTGCCTGTATTGCTATTGCAGCCTCTCTATGGTTTGTTTACATAGCCAGTCTGGTTTATTTTGACCAAACCAGAGTCGGTGATTCTTGGAACAGAATTAGAATCATGCCAAGTAAGTTTTTACACATACAAGGAACTTGTCTTGGTGCATTGGTGCATAAAATATAAAAATCACAGAAAACTATAGTACTTTTAAAATATAAATAAAGATAAGGATAAGGATAGAAAGATCCAAAACTGTACAGGAAACGGGAGTGCATTAATGTAATGCATATATACAGGGTGGGTTTAAGAGTCAGTGTCAATTGGGGGTTCCAGGCCTTGTTAATGAGGCCAGCTGCAGACGGAAAGAAACTGTTCTTGTGGTGTGAGGTTTTGGTCCTGATGGACTGCAGCCTTCTGTCAGAGGGAAGTGTTTCAAAGAGGGGTCAGCCACAATCTTGCCTGCATGCCTCAGGGTCCTGGAGGCGTACAGGTCCTGTAGGGATGGCAGATTGCAGCCGATTACCTTCTCAGCAGATCGAATGATACGCTGCAATCTGTCCTTGTCCTTGGCAGTGGCAGCAGCGTACCAAATGGTGATGAAAGAGGTGAGGATGGACTCGATGA
>NW_023339663.1:25789580-25790651 GCF_004916995.1 Morone saxatilis | reverse complement strand
AAAGATCACAGTTTTAAGTTTAAAGAACATGTGCAATGTGCAAGATACACAGCACCTGAACATTCATACATTTACATGCAGCAGGAAGTCGGGAGATGTTCAAGCACGCTGAAGAGTTAATAATTATAACCTGTTCGGAAAACAACCAATGCTGTTATTTTTGCTATAGAGAACACCCTTTCTTTCCGTCTATTTGTAAAGGTCTGTGTGCTCTCTAAATCATTGTTTCCCATCTGGCAGAGAGGAAGGAGGCAGAGAGAAGAGAAGCAGCCCCATGATTAGCTTAAACCTTGAAGGACATGCACAGAATCAACCCCACTTAAATCACACTGCTGGTGGGAAATATAATTTCCTGCTTCACAAAGTTTGTGTGAGATGTGTGTGGAATAATAAAAGCTTTGAGTGTGAGTGTATCCACCACAGATTGCTAAAAGGAGAAGAAACACAGACACATTAAGTAAAAAAACACTTCTTCCCACAATTCTGATTCAGCCACAGACATGCTTGTGTAACTGTCCACCCAGAGAAGTTTTCTGTCCTCTCTTAAACAAGAAGCAACAGGATTAAATGTCCTTCCGGCCAATTGGTTGCAGTCAAGGTAACATCTCAGTTATATCCAATGACTTTTTAAATTTATGTCAAGAAAATGCACTCAAAATAAATGTTTTTCAATAGGCCAAATAAGCATGTTTACTAACTGAATTTCAGTAAAAGATGGGATGTGTTTACCTTTTCAAGATATGAACATAAGAGCCTGTCTGGTGTCAAAATCACTCACCCCATTCACTGATGGCAGTGGCTGCCATGCAAGGTGCCAACTGCTCACCAGATCCTGGTTTTTAACCCTCCCAACATAAGTTACATGGGCATTTGAACAAATAAACCACATATTTAGTGTTACATGACTGCCTCTGACTGTAATGGCACCAGACTTTGGATGGCTGAATTTATTACCCTTAATTAACATGATATATAGTAAGGGAAAGTATAATAGGTCCCCTTTAAATGTGTAGTTGCAGATCACAACTACATGCAAAAAACGTGAACGCCCTTATCTAGAGCCAGTGTTTG
>NW_023339663.1:25789109-25789529 GCF_004916995.1 Morone saxatilis | reverse complement strand
AAACATGGCAGTTCAACTTGGCGGACTCCATCGAAGGTGATCCGCAGTGTCTCTAGAAAAATAACTCATTCTGACTCATTCTGAGGTAGCAAAAACATAACTCTTATTTTTAGGTGATTATACACTAATGAAAACATGCCTATGAACATTATATTACATTTCTGTTAATAAATCACCATAAATATTACACACTGGACCTTTAATTGGTGGATGGCTGACACAGATGTAGCACACTGATCAGCCATAACATGAGCACTGACAGGTAAAGTGAATATCATGGCACCTCTCAGTGGGTAGGATATATTAGGCATCAAGTGAACATTTTGTTTAGCAACTTTGACATGGGGCGAATTGTGATGGCTAGACGACTGGGTCAGAGCCTCTCCAAAACAGCAACTCTTGTGGGGTGTTCCTGGTCTG
>NW_023339663.1:25785637-25789067 GCF_004916995.1 Morone saxatilis | reverse complement strand
GAAAAGCTGTGAACCAGAGACAGGGTCATGTGGGGAGTCCAACAGACGAGCTACTGTAGCTCAAACTGCTGAATAAGTTAATGCTGGTTCTGATAGGTGAATTGTCAGAGCTGGAAGTGAATTTACACACCTTTGTTCTTCCAAATACTGTTGGACTTCTTTAGAGATTGCACACATAGATTACTTTCTGTTCATGTACATAATTGATAAATGAAGACCTGGTAGGAAGGAAGAACAGGCAGACGTCCTGAGAGCCACAGAGCGTCCATCAACATCTGGTTCAAGCTGGCTGTGTGATTCTGCACATGCATGTCTCCAACCTGTCCCAGCGATGTGTGCTGAATCTGTTATGGAGGCTTCCTTTGCTCTTAATTTCATTAGTGGGAAGGTCGGCCGACTGAAGACCACTGGGGATTAATCAGGGGTTAAGTGAGTTTAAAAGATGTGATTGAACAGCTCACAAATTTGAAGCTTCATTTGAAGACAGAAAACTTTCTTCTACCTTTTCTTCTTTAATTACGATATCACAGTCCCTGACCTTGACTGGAACAGAGGATAAATGAGTGAATTAATTGTGGAGGGAAGGGGATGTGAGCTTTTGGGGAAAATGTGGGATTTAACAGGAAACTCAAGGCACAGGGTTGGTTTAAGGACACAGGTGGAAGGGCTGGGAATGAGGACATGCTAGGTTAGGAATTGTAGATGGTGGTCAAATACAGAACTTTGAATGCTTTTCTGCAGAAGTGTGGCCTGTGCTATCACAAATATCCCAAAGCAAGAACATGATTTTTCTGTCAGCTGTTACATGCATAATTTCACCCTACGTTCTTCCGTTTAATGTTTTGGTCCAGAGCAACATATCTTATTCAACTAGACTGCCAAGAATTTTGCTGTGGATATTTAGAACCTTCCAAAGGATGATTTGTAATGATTTTACCATCTTTAGTGCCATTGCCGGGTCAAAACTCCCCTTTTGACAACATTTTTGTGACAAAGTATCTCAAACTGGTTGGATTTCCTTGATGTTTGCTGTTGGTGTTCGCGGTCCTCAGCACCACCATCAAGACAAACTTTCCATGGAATGCTGGAATGTACAGAGCACATTTATACTTCCTAAAGGACAAACCCTTTTTATACTGTATAGTATACTGTTATTCTGTATACACTTATTCATGGATCCAGTTCTCAGTATTATTAGCAACCATTATTAGTATTTATTCATTACACTGTTATTATATATTGCATTATACATATTTCCTATATATTTTTTATGTTAAACTGAAACTACAGATATATGGGAGCATGCTAATAACATATCCATATGTATATAACAAAGGAATTACAATTCAAATTGCTACATTGCCTTCAGATATCACCTCAATTCATAAATAAGATTGACCCAAAAAAGTCAGCTCTGAGTAATAAGGATATAGGTGGGAGTCTTTATTCAAATATTTTTATTGGGTTTTGAATTGTAAACACTTATAAAACAATTAAAGTCCCCAAACAGCAACCCCAACATATACAATAATGAAATGACAATAATAACACAAAAAAATGTACATTAAGGAGAAAAAATTATAAATAATTCAGAAATGGCTGCCAGACCTTATAATAAAATCTCTGGGTTGAACCCCTGATCGTGTTGTTTTGTTAACTTCTCAGTTTCAAAAGTGTCGCCATTACACTCCTCAACCCCGAAGCGCCCTGTGTGTCACATAATCTGACTTCCAATTAGCACAAAATAAGAGGTCCTGGGCCAGTAAGCAGATGAGAAGCAATGGGCGTCTGATTGTGCACGCAAGATATGCCCCTATCCCAGCAGGGGTCAACATCAGCATATTAAACGATTTCAGCGAGACACCGGCTTATCTCCTCTGTCACAGTGTACAGAAAAAGGGTATCAAAAATTGAAAAGACCGAAACTGTATCAAACCTTTGGGCAAAGCCCAGAACTACTGATAGAGGGTAGCTGGCAGCCTGACAAGCAATCGGGAAGCCAAGCTCGCGATCGACATCCTGGATATATCCTGGCAAGCCTACTCCTAGATACAGAATTGCAGCCTGTTGGAGCCAGCGCTTTAAACCTCGAAGCAAGCCCAATCCAGTCTGATACGAAATCCGAAGTTGACATTGGGACCATACTTCGAAGTGAACCAACTTCCACAATCACCAGATTATTCTGTGAGGCGCTGCTCTACTGAGTGGCCAATGGCGCACATACTAAAGAAGGTAGGGGGGACACCCGGATGAGCGGCAATGTTGTTCCCATTTCAACCCCCATAAACAGGTCCACCCCGCTCAATTCAGAGACGCAGCAGACACCAGCCTAATATTAAGTATTAATAGAATATCTAGGGCTGGCCCAGTAATATGTAAAAAATTTGGTACAAAGTGCTAAGCCTCCAGCCTCTTTCCTGTTTCTTCAAAGATGTCCTCCTTATTCGTGGGATGGTCTTAATTTCCAGGATACAAGGTGATATAAGATTATCTAAGCTGCTCTGAAAAAATACTTTATGGGAATAGAAAACAGTATTGTATGACACAAGAAATAAGAACCTCAAAATCAATCTAGTCATCTGACAGATTCAAGCCCCTGCCACCCCAAAGCGATAAAGGCACGCGCTTGACCAAACGGATACAAGGTCCTGTTTTGGCCCTTTCAGGGGGCTGGTTTAAAAGTTTATGGCTTAAAATAAAACCACTGTATTTACTGGTTACTGATACGCCAAAGATAGGTAAGTGTCAAGCAAGTTTTTTTTTTAAGTTTGATATGCCTCAAAAGACACTCCTGCTCGAGCCCCTGGTCGTATAAATAGGGAGACAGGCAAACTCTTAGTAAGGTTGATTCTGTAGGCCTGAAATCCTCTTCCAAAAAGCTAAGAGATAATTCTAAAATGCCTTAGGAATAGAGGTGCAACGGAACGCGACGGTAAAGTACCAGGTCGTCCGCATATAGAGACGTTCTGTGAGCTTTTTGACCCCCCGCCGTACACAGCATGGGAGCTCCTCGGCACTCGCTAAAAAAAGTCAACCGCTAGTGGCTTTCAAGGGCGAGGTCAAAACCCAGAAGTGGGCTCAATGGAGCCACGCCCCTGGTCTTGTCCCCATAACATAATAGAAAATAACGTTGGAGATATTTTAATTAGTAATAGGCCGGAGGCCTGCGGTGTCGCATCACAGGATCTTATTCAATGAACCAAAAAGCCGTCAAAAAACCCGAACTCCCCAAAAGTTGCAAAAAACCAGTACTATACTCAAATCGGTCAACATGCTTTGTAACATCAAAAGGAGAGCAAAAACCTCTGCCTGGGTGGAAGTTTTCCGGGGTTCTTTGTTGTCCGTATATTTAATTTTTTATGATAATCCACATTAAACCAGCTCAACTTTCTCTAAGTTATATTCCTGTATTCAATTAATTTTATGTCGT
>NW_023339663.1:25783262-25785537 GCF_004916995.1 Morone saxatilis | reverse complement strand
TTTTATGAGGGACCATTTTGGGTCCCCAGGTTCAAACTTGTATGTTCATTTTAAAGGTGCCTCAAGGGTTAAATACATTTCGTAATTTAAAAATGAAAAAGTTCAGAAAGGTACAGTTATCCAAAATGTAAGTTTCAAAAAAGATGTGGTATAATGAAAACAAGATGTGTGCGAGCACATGGCTGCCTGTGCATGTACATCATAAGATACTCTACATTGTTTCCTTATGAGAAACCATTTACAGTTTGTTGTACTGTTGTGTGTTGAACTTGGCTGCCTCTTAAGGCCAGTATCCAGCATAAACACAGCTTTGATCACAGATGGCTAAAAAGCTCCTTCATCACTAACACAGTCTATGCTCAAATATCCGAGCAGAGCCTGATTCAAGGTTGGGGCAGGTGAAACTCAAAGAGAGAATAATTGGCCCTCAGACTGCAATGATATTAATGATACAATTAGAGCAGGCCTTTGGTTTCCTCTGTGGCAGAAACAGGTAGTGATAGGTGATACCGGGGGACTTCACTAGTGTCAGTCCGATCCTTCTGATGCCGTGCTGATCCCACAAAAGCGGGAGGCTGGCATACACTTGCTCAGGCTCATTTCCCAGGGTGCACCCTGCCTTTGAGCACTGACCTTGGTTGGAGGCTCCCTTGTGGTCATAGAAGAGATGGAATACATGTTTGAAAGATCAAAACAGTCCAGGCTCACCTGTCTCCACAAACACTGGCACACAGTTTTCACACCCACTTTCATTATAGAAGTTGATCAGCATTGATTCAGCCTAGCTCCAAGACACAGCTGTGCACTGTGAAAAAATGACACAGTTTACTACCAGCTGATATCTACAGTACACCGACTCTATAGCAATGGTTCATTCAGTCTAGATTTGTTTGTGATTTTAGAGATGAGATATTTTAACAAAGTTCTCATCGATTCATTCGTTTTTTTTTGGACTGGTTTATTGACTACAAGCACATGTAAATGTATTGCATGTGGAACACTATTTCACGTGGAAAAACTTGCATAAAGGCACATATGGTGTGATAAGACAAACATGGAAATTGAATTGTTACAGCAGCAGAAGAAAAAACAAGAAGATAAAAGTAACCTTAAAAAATAGAATGCTATATTCATCATGTACATTTGAACCAGTAAAAACACTGAATAAAGCAGTTCCACCTTAAAAATAAATGTTTCTCCAATGCTGTTGGGCAGACAAAAGTCCCGGAGGGGCTGTGAGCCGAGCTGCTGCTAATGTTAGCTCAGTTTGTTTCTCTGATAACTTAAGATCCAGACGTCGGATGACTAAAATCCTTTATCTATGGAGTTATAGCTGCAGTAGCTAACTTTCCTAAAACTAAATTTTGTCATATACATATAGATAATCTATAAAAAATAAAATGTATTCCTCTGGCTCCTGAAAACAAAACCAACCAATCAGAGTGGAGAAAGATGCTTTGGGTTGGTTGTTTGAAGATAGTTGATTGTTCATTCCAACAATCAACAATATCTTTCTTGGCTGTTTTTTATTTTATTTTATTTTTTTAATAAAAGTTACCCACTGCAGCTTTAAAAACCACCAAGAACTAAAAAGTGTATGGTAGCTACATATAAAACATAAGTCTAGTGTTTAGGAGGAAACATATTATGGCTTTAATTGCTTGAACAATCAGTAATCTGGCGTTTTGTTGGCTATTTTCATTTCCATTATATGATTTCTCAACATTACAACTGTCAAAAGATGAATTATGAACTCTTTTTTTGGTTACTTGGGAAAGTATTTTACATATTTTACACTGTAGTCTTGACTCAGACTGTGCTGTTATATGAAACTGAACAGAACAGAAAGATCATATTGTCTGCTTCCTTCAGACATATATGACCCCATATTTTTCTATTTTTTCTTCTTTCTTTCATTTACAGTAGAATTGTACAAAGTACTGCTGCTTTTCTCGCTTTTTGGCGACGTTGGGAAATTGGTTGACTATTTTGGATTTTTTAATGTACAAGATTATTTTTATTGTAATTAAATTAATTGAAATCATTGGCTGGAAGGTAGCCTAACCTAACTCAGAATACTGCTACTACTAATATTTTTAAAAGTATATTTTTTGGGCTTTTATTGCCTTTTATCTATAGTCGACAGCTGAAGAGGCAGACCAGGAAAAGGGGGGCAGGAGAGAGGGGAATGACACGACCAGCAGAAGGGCGCAGGATCGGAATTCAACTGGGCGTGGCACAAGGAACTCAGCTTTGCATGGTCGCCAGGCTCTAC
>NW_023339663.1:25777898-25783237 GCF_004916995.1 Morone saxatilis | reverse complement strand
ATTCAAACCCTGGGCCGCTGCAGCAAGGACTCAGCCTTGCATGGGTCGCCAGCTCTACCCACTGAGCTATCCGGGCATCCAACTACTACTAATATTAATACAGCATCCTTTGAAAAATGTTGAGCAGGAAAACCAAGCGAAACATTAATATGCATTTGATCATAACAATATAATTAAATGCTGGTATTAGCTTAGCTTTCACTAGTACAAAAACTGCAGTAAAATCTGTTTGGATTCATGATCTTGCCTGACCAACAATAGCCTTTTTTGCAACACGTCTCAGGTGAGCCTGGATTGGCTTCAAACTTCACCTGAGAGTCCTCCAGCAATAATCTGAAATTCAGAATGAGGAAAGTTGATGCATTTATTTATTCAGCCATGTTTACTCAGATTCATTTTTCCTCCAGGACATGGCTGCAGCATCTGTGTGTCTCAGCGTGGGTGGTTACCTGGGGGAAGTATGCTGTGTTGTAGTGAAGCTTCTTTCAAAGCACCAGCCCTTGTTCTCACTGGCTGCTTGTGTGGGCTCTTTGCTGGGACCACTGCTGGGGAGACTTTACAATGCCTTCCTGTGGCAACAGAAAGCCTTTCTTATCTATTTTGGATGATAGAGCTACACCATGAAAGACCCCCCCAGCCCAGGTGGATAGCCCAAGTACAGAGGCCAGAGAGGTAGTAGGGAAAGAGGGGAAAGGTGGAAGAAGAAAAAGTGAATTATAAGTTACATAGTAGTTGCGAACTTAGGCTTTCCAAAAACTCTGGATGTGAAGATGCCAAGCAAAGATGAAAAATCTCCTACATCTAAACTCTTTTCCCCTAAATCTGCTCTCTAAATCTCTCTCCTGACTGAGCTGTTTTGAATTAAACGTGTTCCTAGATTCCTCTATAGAGAATAATCTACATTCAGCTCAAGGTTGGTTCAATAGCATAACCACTGTGAAGCACGAGGCACCTCTGAGACAGAGATATATTTGATTCATGGTCTAGTAATATAAATCTAGAGAAATCTCTGTCAAAGAACCATGGACAGAATAATTGTTTGCAATGGGAAATCTCAATGGAGTGCTCAAAGCTAATTCCAAGGCTTTTGAAGTGAGCGCTGACATTGGAGAAACTCAAGGGCGGGGAGGGAATGAGGGGCCTCTCAAATGAAGAAAGATGGAGTTCACCTCAGAAATTATAAGCAGCGCTTTCAAGATGCCGTCAAGTTTGTGAGAACAAACTTAGGTGCAGGAGGGGGAAGGGGAGGGGGTCTTTAAGTGAAGGAAGACCTGAATATCTGCACTTGTGGGCATCATTAAAAATTAAACAAGTTGCAAACAACTTACAAAGCAGGAGAGTGAGGTGGCCTGAACTGCATGGGTTCAGCAGAAGACCTTGTCATTCCCTTCATTACAGCACAGTGGCATAACAAACCAGAGTGGGGAATTCATACCTCCATCACACTGCAAAAACAGCGCTTCTAGAAAAAAGCCAAATATTCTTAAATATAATAAAATTTTCTTTTTCTATTCAGCAAAAAAATCTGCCAATGGGGTAAGCCAGTTTTACCTGGCTAGAATTAATAAAACTAGCTTAAAATCTAGCCCATGAGAGACTGTAATGAGCCTTAAAACTAGAAAAACTAATTAAGTCATTTAAGGTAGACATTCTTAAAATAAGTTTTTGATCACTTTATTTAGCTGAATTTCAGAATTTGTATCTTCATCTAAGATTAATAATGACCAAAATAAAACCTTACAACAATACACAATTTCTTTAAACCAGAAGCATTCTTGTTTTTTGCATTTTTTATTAAAATAATGAACGACACAAACAGCTGCTTCATTTACAACATTAGGACAAGACTACTTTCTCTTAAATTGAGAAGTTGTGCAAATGGTCTTACTCCTAAAATAAGGAAAAAAGTCATGTTCCTCTGCTAGGATATTATGCAAACCATTGTTGGAACTTCTTACTGGTTAAATCAATAAATGCTTAATATTGGCTGTAATATCTTATTAAGACAAAGTTTTTTTTTTTTTTTTACTTTCTTGAGATTCCTTTTGTACAGTATTTACACCACAATTTAAAAAAGAAAGAAAGAAAGAAAGAAAGAAAGAAAGAAAGAAAGAAACCTTGAATTTGTTATCTGATGTCCTCTACAATATCCAACACATACT
Source organism: Morone saxatilis (assembly GCF_004916995.1). Classification (NCBI taxonomy): domain Eukaryota; kingdom Metazoa; phylum Chordata; class Actinopteri; family Moronidae; genus Morone; species Morone saxatilis. The sequence continues at coordinate 25,781,075 of NW_023339663.1, read as the reverse complement.
GTGTGATTACCTTGTTGTGGTCATGAGCCTGCTCTATCTCATTGTACATGCTAGGACAAACATTTGGGAGACTTGTAAGTAGCACATATAGCTGTTATCTCCTGTTTCCCTTAAACTAGTTCTGTTATTTAGCCGCAGCCCAGGATTCATTGAGGCCTTGAGGCAGTGACAAACCTGTGTCTTGGTCATCCTGAGAAATACTACAAAACATTGTTTTGAAATGCTTTATGTACTACAAGGACTTGGCTCTTATATTAAACCAGGTTCGAAAACAAATCTTGTTTACAGATGGCTGCAGATCTGTTTGTTTAAAGAATTTTCTACAATTAAGTATTATTTTAATGTACGTGTTGTCTACCTCATGATCTGTAGTGTAAATGGTAAGAGAACTGCACTCATATATAGCGCTTTTCTACTTTAAGGACAAAGTGCTTTAAAAATGGCCTCTCATTCACACACACAAACACACTGATGCCGACAAACCTACCATGCAAGGTTCTCGCATGTCCATTGGCATGACATATTAGATTAGTGGACGACCTGCTCTACCTCCTGAGCCACTGCCGCCCATCAGCCAAATTAGTCTTTCTGGATGCTAGCAACAAAAGTTGCCATGTTGTGGTGACAGATGGGTTGAAATTGTATGTAGTGTGTGGATGTTGTTTATATTGTGTTTCATAGTGGGTGTTAAATACAGAGCTGGAGGCGGGGAGAAACAGCTATCCAGAGCCTAGCTCTGTATGTATTGGTCGATCTGAGAACTGTTCTGAAACAAATAAGCAGGGCGTTTATTTTATTTTATTATATAGCACTGTTTGTTATCTTGCCATAGAGTAGCTTTTCTCATTTTCACCTTGATCACCAATGGCCTCAATGTTGTTTTCTTTTCCTACATATTGAGAAAATAAAAATGTTTTCTTGTGAAATATGTCTTAAATGTATCGTTGTATCCAGACAATTGTACTGGCAGCACTAGTTTTAAGATATCTTTGGGTTCTTTGAGACTTGTTTTAAAAATCTTGGCTACTGAAATGTTCCTGTTCTGTTGGCAGATAATTGCCTTTTTTAAGTAATATGTCTTTTGGGGACAGTAGCATTATAGACAAAGACAGAATCAGTTTCGTATATATATATATGCGAGGATTAACAGATCTATTGACCAAAATGTGGAATTGTTCTCATATGTTTGTCATTATTGAACCCCCTTTGAAATATTTTTTCAACCCCTCACCAATATTTTTGGTATAAAAATGCATCAATGCGTACCATTAGTGTGAAATTTATTAAGAAAAACACTTAAATGCTTCATTTTCAAATGTTCAGAATCCATCACTGCAGTCAACAGTTCACAGCAGTTTACGATTACATTGAAAATAAAAATGCTGAAAATAAAATATTGTATCTTAGATTTACATGTTTTGTTGAACTAATAGTACACTATCGGAATAATGCACGAATGATATCTTTTAAATGAACATTCTTTAAAAAATGTCAAGTACCCTCCACAGTATGCTAAAGTATCCCTCAGGGTAAATGTAACCCCATTTGAGAAACACTGCACTAACAGTAAAGCAAAAGTTACTTGCAATTTTCTCACCAGTATGGCAAAATGAATCTCATGTTTCAGGAAAAACAGGTCTTCAGGGCTGTGCTAGCTAGTGCTAGATATGCAGACATTTTAGCAGCAGTGTCCCTTTTTTGTACTTTTATTGTATAAATTGAGGTATTAAGTAAAAACTGTGTGCTTATATATCTGCAGATATAAATAACCAAAAAAGTAATAAATACATTAAAAGTAAAGGAAAAAGAATAATGTTTTTGTAACTGTGGGAAGAACACAAAGTAGCACACATTAAAAAGGACAAAAAAAATCTTGCATGAAGGAAACAGAGATTTCAGAGATTTATTAACAAAAAGCAAACTGCTTTTGATTAAACAAATCAACGCTGCTGAATGAATCTGCTGGGAATTTGAAGGAAACTTTTTCTATCAATCACAGCTTTGACAGCATTGTCACAGTCTGTTTGAAGTCTGTGGCAGGAGTCAACAAGGGACCCTGAACGAGTAAATAAAACATGCTGCTTTACTTTGCCTTTGCTGGTTAATAGGGCGGCCCTGCTGATCAAAAGAACATTAGCTTTGATTAATCAATCAATACCCTGGTGGCCTCCGTCCTATCCATTGATCTGCCGGCTGTATGGAGGTCAGCATTGGCCTCAGAAGCATGTGAAATGCTTGGTTGTATTTTTCACACTGGCCCGCTCAAACAAAAAATCCACTCTCATTGATTTTTCTTTCATTTCCTTTCTTTAAGATGTTTTTCTGCTCAAAAGTTATCCATGCTGAGGAACGTTCTGCACCTCTACCACAGCTGTGTGGTTTTTAGGACAAAAATGGACTTTGTAAGGGCCCTAAAAGAAAACAGGAGAAGGAAATCAGATGTTCTTCAGCTGAGGAAACCAACATATTTAGAGTAATAGAGGCTTCTGTCGTCTTAGTTTCAGCTCATGTCAGAATTAATATGAGGATGCATTGCTATACGTAATACCACACTGACACTTTCCAACCTCGTCTCTGAGACATTAAATCTATTTACTATTAATCTGCAACAGCAAATACATTTAGCAAGAAGTGTAATTCTGCCTTGATTACACTTTTATCAACATAATGAGGAAACATTTTATTGAATGTACACTATCTTCAACGCCACAAAATATTGATACTGAATGCATTTGCTAAATGGTCACCGGTGATGTATGAACAGCTAAAGTATGATTAATGTTCTCTTTATGTTTAGACAACTTAAAGCACTTCGGGTTCAGGTTAGGAAAAGACAGTGGCGATGGTTAAATGATGATTGATTAAAAAAGTAGAGAGGTATCAAAAATACCATGCTTGAAATGTTGTACTTTTGAATACAATTTGAAGTATATTAAAGTAAAAAAAAACTAATTAAAGGGCCCATTCTACAGTCTTGCAAAAAAGAAAAAAAAAGCCAAGACGAGAACGATGTTTGTATGTCTCATTCTAGGGTAATGAAAATACACAACTATTCTTATTTTCAGGTTATTATTATGGGCTGATATTTGTGCCAGTAGAAACTGAATTTGAATCATTTAGAACTGAATCTGAATTGCTCAACTTGAATAATTGCATTAAAAAACTGAATTTGAATTG
>NW_023339663.1:25777645-25777873 GCF_004916995.1 Morone saxatilis | reverse complement strand
GAATGGTGCATAATAACTGTAGTTTGAGCCTCGACTAAAAGATCAACTTTTATTTCAGTTCTCTCAATTTCAAATTCAGTTCTTGCTTTCTCGTCTCGCAGGTTCTTATCAATCCTGGTGATGCCAGCATATTTCATATTAAGTGTTCAGCGTTTCCTCGAGAACAGTGGTTCCCAACCTGAATAGTGAACACAATAACTGCAGGAAGTTTGTGTAAAACGAGAGATT
>NW_023339663.1:25773684-25777630 GCF_004916995.1 Morone saxatilis | reverse complement strand
CAGATTATTTCCTGTGAATATAGACGAGTTTTCAGGATATTTTTAGGAAATTTTATCTAAAATTAAGGGGAAAAAAATATTTCACTTAGTTTTGTCACAGAAATGAATTAAATGCTGAGATGTAGATCTACTGTGTAAAAATCAAGAAGGCCTCACAACCCCCCATGAAGCTTTGGTGACCTCTAGTGGTTCCCGACCCCCAGGTTGCTCTAGAATGAAACTTAAGACTTCAGATTAATTAAAACAGCCAGGATTTTCAGACAGTTTTATGTGGTCAGACAGGATCACACTGAACATCTGAAATTTTATATTTGTGAGGAATTTCAGTGAGGAGTAACATGGATTAGGAACTAATCTGTTAGGCACACACATTCACCCAACATACATCTTGCCATCCTGTGACCTAGTGTATTTGTAATGGTTAACCCTGATGGGGGTAGCCTGCCCTGGTGCTCAGGGTGCTGAGCCTGGCTGCCTACAGACCTTTCCCTTCCAAATGGCTCTTAATGAAGAAGCTCATTAAGGATCAACAGTTGCTTTACACTCTTAATGATGGCCACGCAGCTGCTCATTAGACTCAGGCCTTTAGGCTTTGTCTTTTCACCAATCACTGAGCACCTTCTTTACATCCACCTTCCAGCAATTCTATTCTGGCTGCATTTAAAATCCTTGTCACTGGTTGTTAAAGGTTCAGACATGTTTGAAATGAGAATAAAGGTCAAATGCCTAAAAGCCTAAAGTCCCCTGGAGGCCAGTTCGCTAAACTACAAAAGTGTTGGATGGAACAAAAACCCTGTCTCCTAAAAACTACTCATTTTCAATTGCAATGCCGACCAGATTTATTTTTTAACATAATTAGAAAAACTTTTTTAATACATGTCCAAAGTCCCAAGATGTTCAAACAAATGAGAACAGAAGCAAAATAAAACTCACAAAAATGTCTTTCTACATTCTTTCCAACAATCACCAATGCTGGTTTGGTCAAAATGAATCCATAGTTCACCAATGTGAACATATTCATAAAAATGGCTGAAACGTAAGCTAATGTTAATCCTTATACTCACAGCCTTCAAAATACTACAGGGTTGTTACACTTGTTCTGCAGGTACACTTTTTAGCCACTGACAGGCTCAGCCTGTTATTCTAAGTGTCTGACAACATTATGGAGAGGATCCCTAGAGAAAGAAACAACCATAATATCACCACCAGACTCCATTGACAAAAACGCTAATTTTATGTTTTTGTAACTTCATTCAAAGCAGACATAAACAAAATCAATCACCAACACTGGTTTGGTTGAAATAAATCCTTAATTCACCAGCATAGATGATAAAAATAAAAGTTTCAGTCACTCTACTCTGCGATAGCAACACAGACACCATGACTATCTATCTTTACATATTCATGTTTTAAATCTTATGTACATAACCTTTAAATGTATAAAAAGTGAAACATGAAACAGGGTGTCTTTACTTAAGCAAAACTACTAAAGACAATCACTGAAAATCTAGATACAGGTCAGCTGGTTCCTGTGTTTATGAAGAGAGAGCACAGGAGGCAGCGGCTGTAATTACTATACTATAACTATGACAACGATGATCTGTAGGAACAGTTATTCCTGATGTTATTATGTTAAACACATAACAGTCAGTCATTCCTGCTGCCTACAGTCTGAACACAAAAGTAGTGCCCTGTCATTAATGCTAAAGATAATTTAATTATTTCTAACCCATGTAACACACATTGTAAGGAATGCACACTGATAAGAGAGAACTTCCTGTTCCAGCAGTGCCTTTAAAGGAGGTTGACAGGTAGACATGGATAGAGAATCTAAATGAGTTGTGCCTGCTTTGGGTTCTAATTGTGTCATCAAGCATTCCTTATCTATAGTTCTCTTTGGGCCTTCATCTGGCCAGCCAGCTCAGTTTAGAGAATAATAAGGATATTTTACAAGCATTAAGAGCTCTGCTGCATGCTGGGAGAATGTGTCTGCTTTGTGAGTGAACAGAGGGACATGTCTATGGATTAGTTTCTTAAGTGATCCTGTTTCAGAGCTGACCCCGTGGTCTGTATGCACTGCAGCAGGCTAGTGTTAATGTATGACAGACAACATTTACAATAAGTGATCTTTGAAGAACTCCTTATGTAAAACATAATTTACTCATGACCTTTATACTCACAGCCTTCAAAATACTACAGGGTTGTTAAACTTGTTCTGCAGGTACACTTTTCCAAGCACTCACACCACACAGGTTCGAGCAGGTTATCTGATCTCTGTAGTATTTTCACACTTGACTCTTGACAGACAACACAATTTTTATGTTTCTGTATTATTATACAGTCCCTCCAGGATTTTGTGGTCTTTTTAGGGGATTGCCTAAATTGACATCACAGCATTTTTTCTAAAAAACAATTGCAATGCATGTTTTGCAATGAAATTGTGGGAGAAAGTGAAAATTGCAAAAATAATTTTCTTTTTTGTATAAAATAAAAGAGAGAATATGAAAGAGTTCACAGGGATTGGGACTTTCTGGAGGGACTGATTATATTTTTTATGTCTTACATGTTTTGTACCTGGTTTGCTTCTGTTTCTAAAGTAAAGGTGAGGTCATCTGTTTAACATAATTGCCCTGCATTCATCACAGAATAAGTATGTGATGTCAAGGTTAATAAATATTGAGCAGGGCAATTCCAAAATGTAAACAGTGCAGCAGAGTGATGCTGCAAGTTTGTAGCCCGGTAGCACGATTTGTAAGATACAGATACAGTAAGATACAGTGATGGCACACTACTAGTTTAAAAGTCCAGTATGTGACATTGAGGAGGATCTATTGGCAGAAATGAAATATAATAGTCATACGTTTTCATTAGTGTATAATCACCTGAAAATCGTAATCTTTATGTTTTTATTGCTTTAAAATGAGCCTTTATCTACAGAAGCCACAGGTTGCCTTCCAAGGAGCCCACAATGTTGAACTTACATGTTGTTGCTGTACTAGCTCACACTGGCTGCAGATAGGGGTGTTTGCGTTTTTCGCTTGTTTTACGGCCACTGTTGTTTTTCCCTTGCTGTTGGAAGGGTAGGTTCAAGCAAGGGAGTTGTGATCTGCAATTACACCACTAGATGCAGCTAAATCCTACACAGTGGTCCTTTACAGGGAGACACTAATAGATACCACAGTGGAACTTCCCCAGTTTATAACTTACATAAAGGAAATTATTTGAATAATATATGACTAATGCTAACTCTACAGACACAAATGGACAAAGTGAGGTAAAATAAACCCCTTAAAGTGTATTTTGGTTGTTTTCTCTCCTCTAGTCTGAAAGTAGACATGGAAACAAAATATGAAAAAAATGTGTCTCCTTAAAGGACCACTGTGTAACATTTAGGATGATCTATTGGCAGACATGTAATATAAGCTTTATAGGTTTGTTTTCATTAGTGTGTAATCACTTGAAGATAAGAATTGATGTGTTTTTGTTACCTAGAATTAATAAAATATTGTTTCCACAGATGCCGTGAGTCGCCTTCCATGGAGACTGCCATGTTGAAGCGCCAGGTTTCTACAGTAGCCCAGAACAAACCAAACAGTGGCTGTAGATATGGACTCTTGTTTTTTGTGAGTTTCGCGGCCACCATACCTTCTCCCACACATTTCACAGAGTATTCTGATCCCAGGTTGTTAAATATATGTTAAATGCGAGCAGTGTTCAGTTATTTGCAATCTGCACTTTGCTAGATGCCACTAGATCCTACACACTGGTCCTATAATAACTTCTCCATTTCCTAACAGTGCAGTAGTGTTTCTATTGATCAAGCGTATGAAAGCACAAAAGTGCAGTTATTATACTTTTATCATACTTTCATTATTATAGCAACTGATTGTAGATCAATGACTATAGCATATGCAATGTATGTACTGTGGCTGTGGCTCAGAGGCAG
>NW_023339663.1:25769724-25773584 GCF_004916995.1 Morone saxatilis | reverse complement strand
TCTTTGTTGGTTTTCCTTTATTTGATCAAACTTCCACCACAGATTATAATATTGTAGTCATTGTTCTACAATCAGATGGATGTCAGTAGTTCTAAAAGTCATAGTAAATGTGGCAGCACATCCATGTTTGCTTATTGTGTGTCTTCTTGCCAGAATTTTTGTTCGAAAGAGCCCATAAATGTAACACTGTTCAGCAGGATAGTCTAAGGTCAGAGCCTTTAACCTGCACACTGATGTACAACATTTTCTGATTTATCAAATAAAGTGTTACAGACTGACATGAGAAAAATTTAAAATGCTTTTATTTAAAAATACAACAAGATACATTCACTGTGAAAACTGGGTAGAGGGGGTCGTCCACTAATCGGAGGGTTGTTGGTTCGATCCCTGGCTCCTCCTGCTGCATGTGTAAGTATGCTTGAGCAAGATACTGAACTCCAAATTGCTCCCGATGCTTGGCATCGGTGTGTGAATGTGTATGAATGAGTTGTTTGATGGAGTCACTGTGTGAATGTGTGTGGCACTTAGTGCTTTGAGTGCAAGGAACACCTTCAATCTACTTCTTATTTTGATGAAATGTTTGTAAAATAAAATAAAAAAATTCTTACATATGGGCTTAATGTTACAGTTTTGTAGCATTACAAGCATTTTGTAAACTGAGACACTTCATCATGAACTCTTCATTGTTAAAAAAGGAGGCATAAAACTGGAGTCAAATGTGTCAGTAGACCTACTAGTAAATTATGACTATTTATGAGCAAGTGCTGTCCTTTATTGTCAAGAAATTTCCTGGAAAATGTCCTGGCACTGTCCTGGAAAATTTGTTCTTAAAAAGAGTGGGACCCCTGAATTAAGCAAACTATGCAACTGTGCAACTGTGTACCCTGAACCAAATGGTAACTGGTAGCTAAAAACAACCATCCTGCACACTATACGAAATATGTGATTTGTAGAGCTAAAATATGCAAGAAAGAAAACAATTTTCATTGTTTTTTCACAGGCTTCCTTACATTAATAATGCTGAACACATTCCCAAAGGTTAAATATTTCTATGACAAAATTATCAGTGTCCTCAAATCATCTTTTCACCAACAGCTTCAAATTATTGCCAACAGAAAGGGAGCTAGCTGTAATGTGGATATCTGATATCAATGTAACCAAGTTTCCTTCACAAGCAGAGATAATTGTGGACGGAGTGCTGTACTGAGCGGTCAGGGTGAGTTCATTGGCACCTGCTCTCCTCTCTCGCCAGTGTTTGGCAGAACAAAAGCAATGCTCTCTGGGTGATCAGGCCAGGCAAGGATCCTGCGCAGCAGGAGGGGTGGCGGCGCCTCATTAGGGCACTTTTTTAACAAAGCACTTTCTCTCTGTGTTGCAGAGGCATGTACCCACAGCTCGACATTCCATGCTTTCCCTCTCAGCCCTCACAAAGGGATATAAATCTCCTTTGGGCAGGATAATTACCAAGATAATTTTATCCATAATGATGCTTGTCAGTCAGGAGTGCTGATGAAATTAAAGAACTTCTTTTCTGTGAAATTTCTCCCCCAGATTTATGTGCCAGGGGAAGAAGAAAAGGAAAAGAGAAAGTCTGAGAAACTTTTCCATCTATAATAAGCTGACTCCATAAATCCCTGCAGTGTTAACTGTGTGTACATTGCTCACCTGGCCTCAAGCCAAAAGTTGAGCTCACACCAATGTAAAACAAAGGTTACAGGTGAGCAAATGGTTGTTGTTAATATTATATTGATGTTACCTACAATGACAAACCTGCTGTAGTGCTGTGGCAGAACATAATGTACTCACTGTGTGGCTTCTGTCATCGGAGAACATCACTCAAATTGACAATTAATTTGCTGTTCACACACATGCTGCTAAATATGCAGACGTGTGTGGGCAGATCTTGGGAATCCAGGACAGGCCTTTAAACAAAACAGCGCACTCGATCATCATGTACTGTCGGAGAGAAAGCCAGAGGAAGTCAGCCCTCACCCTTGCTGGAGAGAAACTGCAAACTTTGATCTTGAATCTGAATTCTTCCAACTTGTCTTGTTTTTTTTTTTTTTTAAAAAGGGCTACTTAAATTATTTCTGAGCTGCTGTTGGAATGGTGGCAAAGGTAAAGGCCTCCTGTGGATAAGAGGAGATAAAAGGGAAAAAACAAAAGACATCAATGCCTGAATGTTATAATATTTAGCATAAGCAGCGGCAAACATTTCTTCAAGGAATACATGTCTTGTGCTTTCTTTTAAAAAATTAAGGTGGAGGAATTGGGACCCTGTTACCCATTGTATCACTCAACAAAGGCAACTGAACAATCGCTTATGTCAAAGTTTGACAATGACAGAATTAGAGCAGGGTTTTTCTCGGCTCCCTGTCCCCCACAGGGAACTTGGCACACACAACTCAGACAAGAAGTTTACTTTCGTTGTCATTTGAAATTACACTCATTTGCATTTTCTGGGAGAATGGGGCCACATGAAAAACAATGATGCCACCAAGCGGGGCGTAAAGAGATGTGACGCATCTTTGAAATGGAACCTTGGAGCACTTCAATGGAATGAGCTGTCTGGTGATCACCCCTGCAGGGTTTTAAAGAACCTGTAATTCAGGAGAAGGAGAAACTTCACCAGATGGCTTCTAGAGTTCTTCTTTCCTCCACTGCTTTACTATCAAAACTCTATCCACCTCCGGTCATTGTGACATACTGTGAATTTAGATGCTATTCACGTTCATCAGCAATTAAAGCACTAGTGTTTAGGATTCAGTGGCATCTAAAGGTGAAACTGCAGATTGCAACCATTTGAAAACAGCTCAGCCGTCCGAGTGTATAGGAGTGACAACGGTGGCCATGGAATTTGTGAAAAATGCAAAAGGCTCTAACTAGGGCAGTGTTTGGTTTGTCCATTCTGGGTTACTGTAAAAATGTGGTGGTTCATCATGGCAGACTCCGTAGAAGAGAAACCGCTCCCTTTGTAGACAAAAACAGCTCATTCTAAGGTTACAAAAACCCAACAGTTATTTTATTCAGGTGATCATACACTAATACCTGAAACATGAAAACATACCTATGAATATTATGTTCCATTTCTGCCAATAGATCCTCCTAAATGTTACACACAGGTTCTTTAAATACAGATCATAACAAGCCCTGGCATAAAGAATGGAAGCAGAGGAAAACAACTAACAACTAAGTTAAAAAATACACCTACCAACACCTCTAAAGCTCACTAATTAACACAATGTATCTGGTTTGTTTAATCTGTAGAAGATTAAAAAGCCCAGTTTGTGGTTTCAGAGGGCAAAACACAGCTGGGCACAGTGACTGCACATAGCTTCCTGGAGTCCTGTCATCACAGTACGGTTGCCAGGTTTGGTACTACTCTGCCTGTACAGAGACCAAAACATGTGCTCACAAATCATATCTATACAATACCAGGGGCCACTGGACAGGACTGCTGACTAGATGAATACTCTGTTGTTCATCATGAATATGCAACAGCTGCCTGTTCAGTGGCAACATTTTCTTCTCTCCAGGAAGTACTACATTCAAACCCTACATGTATGAAGGCGGTTGAAGGGTGAAGGTGTCTGTACAAAGCACACAATGTTGACATCGTCAACCAGGATTCACATTCCACATAGGGTTAGTTTTAGGTAAACACTTTATTTCAGTTTATATATATATATATATATATAAAGAAAAAGTCAACACTTGTAGTCTCCTGCTTCAAGTCAGTATTGACTCATTCAGTGATTAAAGGTCCAGTGTGTAACATTTGAATCTATTGTCAGAAATGGAATATAATATTCATAGGTATGTTTTCATTTAAGTATAATCTATGGGCTGATATTTGTGCC
>NW_023339663.1:25766737-25769624 GCF_004916995.1 Morone saxatilis | reverse complement strand
CAGCTGTACATTTGTTATGATTACTTATGATCAAAATCTAGCAAGTCAACAACTTTGCTAACACAGCCAAACATGAAGCAAGCACAAACTTGCAAACACAAAACATAACAAGCAGCTAATATTACTGACTAGTCCAACAGCAAGAAGGCCAGCTCATCGTCTGTCTGCAGCCTTTTATTTCTAATAACCAGTTACAAAGATACATAATGTTGCTTTAATAAATAGGTAAATAGCAATGATAATGCTAGTTAGTTATGCTAGTAAACTTTTTCAGGTTTCCTTTCTTGGCTAGCTAACTTTCTGGTGACTCCCTGTACAAAATTCATTATTTTGGCTCTATGAAAGTTTACATTTTTATCCAACCTCATGGCCCAAATTGTGAGGTACTTTGTTTTAAAATTAAACTATGATAATTTTTTTTAATACGTTGGATCTTTTGTCTTTGTTTGGACTGCAATACAAGAGCGCATCTAACTGCATACTACATCATACCTGGAGCCTTAAGGCAGTTTTGGTCCATAGGAATACCTTCACACCCTCCTCAGAAAAATCCATCCGTCTGGTTGTGACTGTGTCATCATGCTCCCGTTGAACCAATTACAGGTATTGTAGCTTTAACTATAATTTTGCTGTCTGTCCAGTGATTTCTCTATTTTGTGGTTTAGCCTCCCAACCTATCATCAATACGGTCTTATCTGGCCAATTTCTCCTGCCTAGGTGCTGGTCTGATTTTTTTCATTTTCTTGCTGCCCTTGGGCCACAGAGATGTGAATAGGGTCAAATGAAACCCATTTGGAAAAGTTAATCACATAATATCTATGGTTTATCCCACAGGTTGCAGTGAAAATGCTCATACTTATCAATTTTGTCAGTCGGGGTCACCTTCCAAACCCTGATTATATGCTGCCAAATTTATTGTGCCCCACTGTACCTATGCAATTCAATGCACTCAGCATTCTGCTGTCATTGATTGGCTACATGTAGCAGTGCTGAAAGAACACTGCTGCTGATCAATAAAAAAATGTATGTGCCTATAACCTGGGAGGCATTCTGTAATGAAATCAATAGCTGTGCTTGGCTTCTGGCATTTAGATCATTGGCCAGGCTGTTATTTAGTCATTGTTGTCCTACACCGGCAGCATAACCTGGCTACCATAAGAAATCAATGGCAACATATTGCAGCCAGAATCGCAATTACTGACAGTTCTGGTGAGGAAGTAATGCAGCTTTTTTCCATTACAACTCCTTGTGGAAAATCACAGAACATAATTTTTCTAGGGGAATCTTCTGCACAAAGGATGAAGTCTGGCTGCTGATATTTAAGATCCATCTGAGGCGCTTAGCTTGCATTTCATTTGGGCGGGGCTCAAACTGAAATCTGGCAGCAGATTGTGAATAAAGCTGGGAGAAAACTCATATTTTTCTGCCAGCCATTGATAGTATGTGATCATAATGTATCGATCACTGGTAGCCCCAGACAAGAAAAATAATCAATTTCAAATAGTAAAGTGGTTACTGCAGAGAAATGTATTGTTTCTCTTGGGCAAAAATCTCTATATCTCTTTGTCTGACAGACCCACGGATGGGTTCTTCAATACAACGGCATGCTTTACAGACAGCCATTGTTTAAACCTACAGATTGGATTGGCTGTACTGATTAAAACAGCGTATCTGTTCCGTCAGACATGCGTAAGATATACCCCAAGAAGAATCGTGGCTGTGTAGACAAGGCGTTACAGCATAGCGCAGAGGGGAAATGAGAGGAATTACTAACATCATCTGTGAGTGTGTCACCTGTCATTAGCGTCATACTTCCACATGTATCAGCATGTCAAATCATGGAAAACATGCCTTGGGTCAAATAGACACATTATCAAAATTCTGTTTTTCCCAGACAGTGCTGCTCACTCGCAACTCCCCATAACAGACTGTGACTCCCCTCCAAACTGATACCCTCCCCGCAAAGTGACTGCACTGGGCTTACTGGATGTGACAGAGAGAGGGGCTGGTGAACGGGAAGAAATAACGAGCTTGGTCTCTTTATCAGGTGTTTTGCACACTTTTCAAAGCACTTCATGCTGGTAAGACATGGCTCTTTGTTCGAGTGTTTCAAGCACCTGGCTCTCAAAACACACCAACACGTTTGATTAAAGGAAAATGAGAGCAATGTTTGAGACAAAAGTGATATTGACTTTACAAAGCTGAAGTCTAGCCACAGTCTGGAGACAGTGTGTTCAGTGAGCTTTGATGGAAGGATGAATAACAGGCTGGCTGCATTGAAGACAGTAGCGGAATCCATCGGGGGAAAATTAGGGGGCGCTTTTGTTTTCATGAGTAGAAATGTATTGTATTGTCTTTCCCAACTTTTTCTGGCCAAAAATGGTCATGACCTTAACAATAAAATAAACTTTTAATGTGTATTATATAATGAAATAGCTTTGTGTTATGTTTGTCACAGGATTGGGCAGCTACACATGTACTGTAAAATTATTTTTGTTTATAATTAAACAATGTTTTTAACAGACTTATCAATTTAAGCCCTGTGGGAATGATTTTGTTCCAGGCTAGTATATTCAAAATGGTCTTCAGAATCATCAAAAAGAGGTTGTCCTCGTGGTTTAGTTGGTGTTATTCTGCATTAGTCATCATCCTGTGCGCGTTCTCACAATCTGACAACTCAAGGCAGTTCACTAACAACGACCACGCCATTGAATGTATGAAATAATTAAAGTTTATTGCACATAATGAACGAATGTGAACCGATGTGGTATACTGAGGGAAAAGGGGAAGGGGTTGATGGATGAAGGGATGAGGGATGAAGGGATGAGGGAATAAGGGAATAAGGGGATGAGGGGGTGGCTGTGGCTCAGAGTCAGAGCGGGTCGTC
>NW_023339663.1:25762542-25766676 GCF_004916995.1 Morone saxatilis | reverse complement strand
CCCCAAATTGCTCCTGATGCATGGCATCGGTGTGTGAATGTATATGAATTTCTGTTTGATGGACTTTGCCATCGCTGTGAAAGGGTGAATGTGGCACGTAGTGTTAAAGGGGTCAGAAGACTAGAAAGGCGCTATACAAGTACAGGTCCATTTACCATTTACCATGAGGGTTGAAGGGATGAGAGGGATGAGGGATGAGGGGTTGAGGGCTGAAGGGAGTGTTGGAGCTGTCTCTTCGTATCTCTTGTAGAGGGCCCCCAAAGAGACTTCAAATCGACTCGTAAGCATGCCGCAGAAGGAGCAGGTGAGAAGCAAACGGCAACTGGAGACAATGTTTCTGAGGTTGTTGGAATTGTTACGAACCATTATCTTGGCATGGTAGAGGACTGGTCTGTTTCTCTTGTCGACGCCCTTGGAACAAGGGCCGTGGTTGAACGTTATGCAGATTTGGGGTGATGGATGTGGGGCTAGAGGGCATACAGCGGAAAGCGGCGGGCTACATTGATTTTTGAGGTAAGGTTTGGGGCAAGAAGCTGTGAAGGTGCATGTTGTGATGGGATGATTTTTGTACCTTTCGTCCTCGCTAAGGCCAGTAGCCTTTGCAGCGCAGTGCATTATGATTTTTTTCCTAGTCTTTGCTCCAGCTAGCTAACGTTAACGAGTAAATATGAAAAGGTAACAAAACATCCTCTCACTCATCATCACTCTGATGTTTTCTTTATTTGTGATGCACAGAAACATTACAAAGCCTGCCTAAACTTGGCTATCTTATGCTGCATCCACAATGACTTAGATGAGTTTCCTCAGAATGGATGGTTTTAATGGGGCTTCATTCGCTCGACACAAAGAAGTAAATTAAATCATTCAAAACATAAACTACTAGTGTTCATTCGCCTATAGTGCTTAATGCAATGTTTACCTAACATTTGTGCTTACATAACCTTTGGAATGAGCCACAACTCAACCATCATAGGTGAGCTTCAGTACTTAAACAAATTGCACTACACCTCTGTTGACAATACAACACTAATACATTGTCCAAATACAAATACGGGTTCGGTTCAGATGCCTCGAGCGGTGGACCTCTCTTGACGTGAGGCCTCCACAGAATAAAATCCCATATTATTAAGTAGACTACTAGACAGTTGGACATATTCCATCTTTCTAAATCATAATTAGGTAGGAATTAATTAGGAGGCTGTTGATGTGTACCTGGTAATTGTCGTGACTCTGCTAGGATATTGACTTGGTATATGGCAACATTCACAGTTTATTGATCATGCCCTTCTCCCGTTCCCCATTTTTCCTGTCTACTATATCAGGCTGTCCACGACTATTTAATAATGTCAAAAGTGCCAAGAGTAAACTGCATGCCGTTGTCACTGATGAGCTCCAGTGGTATTCCCCATCTGCCGAATATGCTTTTGAGATGGTTGATGACTTGAAGGCTTGATGTGGAGGGTAACTGAGCCATCTCGATGTAGCGGAATAGTAATCCACTACTCAGATAGTTCTTCCCTTCTAACCCACACAGGTCTGCAGCGATTCTCTGCCAGGGTCCCTCTGGCAGGGGAGTGGTGATGAGCGGCTCCGGCCTCTGTTTTGGTTTATGCTCGATACAGAATTTGCATCTCACTCTGCGTGGCCAGCCCTTTCTTATGCAGGTGTTGACTGTCTGGAGGTCTGTGTCATTCTGCATGGCTTTTCTTATCTCTCTGAGCCTGTCTGGTGAAATCTGTTTGTTCGTCACCACTGCTTCGATGTACTCCTTGACATGTTGGTCTGTCTCTAACTCTGTGTTGTGGCTCAAGGGACTCCTGACAATAGGCGCACACCAGTCAGTATAGGTTCAGTTACATGCTCTATGATGCCCAAAGCTAGCATGCGTTTCAGTTCAGCTTCAACTTTGGGAAGGAGGGGAAATGGCACCCGGCAGGGTGTAGCAGTAACATAGGGCTCAGCATCGGGCTTTAGCTCAATCCTAACTGGATCACACTTCAGTAGCCCCATCTCCCCGAATATGTCACTGAACACCTCTGTGTTAACTGCATTCACACTCTTCACGAGGCCCATTCTCTTGGCAACACCACCCCCTAGTAGGTTTTGAGCAAATGGCCCCTTTATAACTGTCACCCAGTAGGCATATTTCTGTGCTTTATACTGGCTAGAGGCAAGGAATTTCCCAATACATCTTACCTCCCCACCTGGGCTGGTGGCATCTGGGGTTCTGACCAGCTGGGGTGTTTGTGGCAGTCTATTGTATGTACTCTGGGTCACTACAGTGATGTTAGCCCCAGTGTCTATCTTGAACTCAACTGGACTGCTGGTAGTGTCACTCACTAGTCTTCGTCTGAGTCAGGTTGAGCTATCACTGTACAGTCTGGCTCTGTCACAGCTCCCAGGAAAAACATCTCATCGCAGTCTGTCATTCCTGGTGCCACTGCCATAACTTCTTTGGGCATTTTAGTTTTGCATACAGCCTTAAAGTGTCCCATTTTATTACATTTCCTGCATCTTTTGTTGCGTGCTAGGCAGAGATCACCCTTTCCATGCATCCTGTTACATCGTGAGCAGGTGTCCTGTTTTGACTCACCACGTTTTGGGCTGTTCTGCCAGCGCCGTCCGACATTGCTCCCCTTTCCGCCTGGATACTGCTGTGTTTTGTGTCTTACTGCATTCACTGCAGAATCGGTGCGCATGTCGACGCTTTGCTTTTTGATTTGTTCACTCTGCCGTCCAAGCTGGATAGCTTTCTCCAAAGTAAGATCGGCCTCGAGTTGTAGTTTCTGAGATACCTCGTTATCTTGGATGCCGATGATGATCCTGTCTCTGATGTGCTCGTCCTTGCTTATTCCAAACTCACAATGCTGGGCCAACTCGTATAGGCTCCTCACAAAAGCTTTGACGGTCTCCCCGGGCTTTTGCATGCGCTTATGGAAGCAGGCACGGTTGTGAATGATATTACGTTTTGGCACAAAGTGTTCATCAAACTTTCCCATGATGGTCTGGTAGTCAAACTTTCGTCTCCGTCGTACACGAAAGACTCATAAATCGGCTCTGCCTCTCTCCCCAATGCGAACAGAAGAGAGTTTATTTGTACTTCACCGGTCTCTTTGTCGAGTTTCGAAGCCACTTGAAACCTGTTGAAACGGCATCTCCAGACAGGCCACTCCGTCGGTTGGGAAAAGTCAAACTGCTCCGGCGGTCCAAACTTGGCCATCTCCGGTCGACGTTCAGTCCGTTACTTCTGACACCATGTCACGTTAATCACCAGCCAGTCTTACTTGGTATTAACGCAGTCTTTATTTAGTTAGCTTCACTTAGCTTAACAGCCGTACCTGAGCAGATGTCTCCACATAACATTATTCATTCTTCCCCAGTCTCACCTCAGTGACGTCATACATGCGTCCACTCTAGTGTGTTACATTCAAGTACCTTCACTACACCTATAATGTAAATTAAGGTCCGGATTGTGATGTAAATTTGATCGAAACAGAAACCCACCCCCATGTGACCCCCCCCCCCTTAAAGAAAGCCAGGCTAAGTGAAGCTGTACTGTATATTTGCAATTATTTATTATTTCAATTGTTTTTATTCCTTAACCCATTTACATTTAAACTACATATATACATACATATATATGGCATTGTAGATTAAATGACATTAAAATGTTTGATGTTGAATTTAATCACCCAGTGGCAGGCTTAAGAAAGTTAACAATGCTACAGCAAAATCTCTCAGATGAGGGGACCTACATCAGTCTAAATGGGTCATTGTAGGTATATTCACATAGCATGCAGAGTAATAGGGTTTGGCCTTGTATGATGTGGCACAGGTCAAACTTTTGCTAATATTATTAATATTAGAAGATATAAAACTATAAATGAAAGTATATACACTATGCATTGTTCAAGTAGGACATGGAGTGCAAAATATAAGCAGAAAATTAAACTTGAAAAAACTAAAACTGAAAACACTAAAGTGGAAATTACACTATACAATAGTGCAAAGTTGGCCGTTGTAGGAGGAAATTCAAACAGTCTCTGGGGTGGACTGGAGCCCGGCATGTGAGTCTGATGCAGATGGTATAAATGAGCTCCAAAACCGCCTTGAGGCGCGGCGGGTCAGTCTGTA
>NW_023339663.1:25760858-25762442 GCF_004916995.1 Morone saxatilis | reverse complement strand
TAAAATTTATTATTATTATTATTACACCCTAAAGCATACTCTGCTTTTTATTTTACTCTAGATGGGACCATAATTTATTAGAAAGAATGCAGGTTTAAGATAACTTAAGATAATTAAAGAAACCTGAACCCTCCAGGACAGAGGGGAGTGGTCAGTACAGAGAGAGTTAGCATAGTAAAGGTTTTGATAGCAAATATTGTAGATTATGCAGTTTTCTACAATATAATTGCAATGTGACAATATATACATGTTTCACAACCACTAACACTGTGTCAGTTACAAGTTGAAAAACAACATAACAATCAATCAGTAAAAGATGCTTACAACACTTGTTTGTTGTTGTTTTTATTTTTTATGTTGGAAAACCATGTTAAACAAAACATTCAGTATAGCAGTATTTTGACATACTTTAAAATTTGTTTTGGATGGAGCTTTAAATTTACATGCAGTCATTATTCTAGGAAAACCTTTTAAGTATGCTGAGCATTTGGAGTTTCATTGGTGTGAATGCACAGAGACACTCCCACACACAGATATTGTGTATTGTGCTGTAGGGGAGTAGTTGTCCCGCCTCCTGAGTTTCTGGGTGACGGGTCAGTATTTTTTTATGCAACAGATCTAGACTCGCTCCACTTTAGCAGGGTCACCACAGGATGTAAGTTGAGCTGGTAAAATGTAAATGGTACTGACTGTTTTTGACACTAGATCATTTATACAGTTTTGGCTTCCTGAGAGAGCTTAGACAAGACTTGTTTTGAATCCCAGAGGCACAGTTAGAAAGTGAAACTAGCCTGTTCTGTGGTTTTGCTTACTGAAATAGGGCTTTGTCTGTTTCTTTCACAGATATTTAACTTTTTAACTTGATCTACATACACATTCTGTGCATTCATAGTCTTGTTGTTTTCTTTAGGTTATAAACCATCTGTATGCAGCCTATGGTAAACTAACCACCTCTTCCTCAATGTTTTTCAGTTGTAAACCAGCAGAGATGGCAAAGCTGATGGAAGATGAGGTATTTATGGCTTTCACCACCTATGCTGCTATTGTCATTCTTAAGATGATGCTGATGGCGCCCCTGACTGCATATTACCGCATCACCAGAGGGGTATGTAACAATAATATAGCTTTCTGCATATATTAAAACAACATAAATGTGTCTTAGATTAGTTTGATATATGATTTTATGTACAGGGTATAGAGCCCAATCGATATAGGATTTTTGAGACTGATTCTGATTTTAGAGGGGAAAAATTCACAGATATGATCGTGGTCAGTGCTCATCAGTGCTCAGTTCTGTCAATGGTGACATATCCCCTTTGTGCATTGTGACATTTTGTCCAGTTTTAGGACACATTTTTACCATCCACTGTTTAGATCTTGGTGGTTTTTAACTCTATATTTGAACTGGATGAAGGATTTTAGTCATTGGACATCTAGATCTTAAGTTATCAGAGAAACAAGCTAAGCTAACGTTAGGAGCAGCTCGGCTCCTCTAGGCTGTCCTTTGTCTGCAGAACAGTGTCAGGAAACTGTGATTTATTTTTAAGGTGGAACTGCTTTATTCAGTGTTTGTACTGGTTTTAA
>NW_023339663.1:25757588-25760721 GCF_004916995.1 Morone saxatilis | reverse complement strand
AAGCTGACTGCAGTGACAGCAATGGTGGCAACTCCCATAATCCCATGCTACTACCCTGTGTCATCAAGCTTATTGTTTTGGTGTGAGAGATCCCCTAGTAGCAAAAATTACATAATGTATGTTGAAAGAAATTCTAGGTTAAATATTTTTTAACATATAAAAAATAAAACATATACACTACTGTCAACCAATGCTAGTTGACGTCACAGAGAGCTGGTTTACTCTTACTCTGTGCTGCTTGCCACAGTATTGTAAATCACATTTCTTTCTGCATTATATAAAAGAAACACAGCCTGAATATCGGATAACATATTTGCTCATACTGATACAATACTGATATTGATAGGCTGCCTGTGATAGGCCAACATAAACCAATATATCGGTCCAGATCCAGGGATGTATTTAGCCTAATAAATTAGACATAATTATTACGCTCACTGAACAGTTTTCCAACCTAACTTCTGGTAGAAAGGTAAAGGTAGAGACTGGTAAAAACTACAGACTTTGAGTCAATGAATGTGTTATTTTATTTAGTCCTTCGCAAATGAGGAAGATGTCAGCAGAAAGTCTGATGAGGAGAAGAAGAAACTGCTGAAAGCCCACCCAGATGTCGAGCGAGTTCGAAGGTGAGATGATCTGGCCTTGAAATGCAGGTGCTAGAATTGATACAGTGGTATTTCATCAGAAAATAGCTGATTTTTAGAAATATTTTGTGGGATCATAGGTGACAGCCACCAGTTGTAACAACATTGCTCAAACAGTAAAAAATATATATATTTTTCCTTATCTATATAGGTTTTGAAGTGTGGGGGCAGCCAAAAGCCATCATCATGCACCACATCTTACTACATTTAATAGGCATTAGTTAGTCATGTTGTGTGCTTTTGTTCTCCAGGTGTCACCAGAATGACCTGGAGAACGTTATTCCCTTCATGTTGATCGGCCTGCTCTACGCTCTGACTGGACCCGAGCTTTCAGCTGCTCTGCTGCACTTCCGCCTGTTTGCTGGCTGTCGGATCTTTCACACCATCGCCTACATCAACGTTCTGCCTCAGCCTAGCAGAGGTTTGTCCTGGATACTGGGGATGCTGGTCACCTTCTCCATGGCTTACAGGGTGCTTAGCACAGTTCTCATTCTGTAGAGAGCATACCTTAACCTCCTCTCCTACTTCACTTACATGGAAACAGAATCTCTCTGTTTCTCCCCTTCACTCTTGCTGTAGCTATCGATGAGCTTTATTAGTAAATATTCTTTGCATTTATTCTCTGCATTTCCATTGGGTGTTGTAATGGATGGAAAATGCCTTTTTAATAAACTTTTCTATCAGCTCATGTCAGAGTAATTGCTCTTTAAGGTAATGCAACAAGTCTACAACTTAAATGCAACCATAAATCACTTTGCAGAAAACCTGCTTCAGATGTGTTAAATGTTGCAATGTGAAAAAAAAGTCATTAAGATAAAATGTTTTAAGAGTAAAATCCACCTAGTTACATAAAATATAACAGCATGTCCAGACATGAATCTAACTTCAAATGTAGCCAGCCCAGATAGGAATTATGTCCATATTCACTCTAAAATGGTTGAAGTATGTAAGTGTTATTTCAGGTCAGGGTCCAACCCACATATTACACAACCGTTGGAGAAATTCCAGGCATATGTGTCTAACTGATCTTTGCATTTGTCTCTGCTGTTTACAGTGACAGTGCAAAAAACTCTCAACTGCACACCTCACACTGTTTTAGGTTTTGCTGACATGTCTCTTGTGCTCTTGAACTGAGGGCATTACTCTTCATTTTAGCTTTTTCTACTTTTCTGTGCTGGTCCCTGTTTAAAAATGTGTGGTGTGCTAAGGGAACATTTTTCAGTTAGTTCCCCTTAGATCCCCCTGCAAAAACCTATTTAGGAATACACATAATACAAGCAAAAGTGATCTTAAAACACGTTTCACACACACTTTTAGTTTATATTGTGTAGTATATTTTTTTAGCAAATATACAGTTATCAAATTACCAAATGTGTTTTATATTAGGAAAGTTATTGATTTTACATTTTAGATTTGTTTAGATAGAGATATTATTGAGTGACTTTGCTGTGTAAACTTTACTGTTGCTACTACAAAAAGCAATAGCAAAGGCCCTGTTTTGTGATATCTCGCGGGTCCAGCTGCCTCATAAGGTTAGGCAAACAGGAAAGACACATAAAGTGTGATCTGAAGCATTGTTGGTGTAGATATTCCAGACAATGTTACTGAAATTTCATTATACAAGGCTGCGTTGTAAAATGACAATTCAACAATCTTGTATCCTTGTATTTCTCTCTTGTATGATTCTCTATCATATGTAAAATGAAACGCTTCCAGTGTTTATTATTTGCACCACTGGTCCTTTAATGCAGTTACTTTGAGATATTTCAAAGGTGGCAAATTACACACATAAAAAAGACTAAAGCAGAAGTACTGATTCAGCTTCTTTACTGTTTCGTCTTTTAGGTCATTTTTGTTGTTCTTGTCATGTAAGGTATGTAGAACGGTATTTGTGTAAAATGTGGGGGGCAAAAGTAAAAGTTTGTCAAGAAAATCAATACTCAAGTAAAGTACAGATACCTTAAAAGACTACTTAAGTACAGTGATGAATTACTTCCCACCTGTGGGATATTGACCACAACATTTAATACCAACTAGCAATAGAGTGATGACATATTTAACACATGCCAATGTTAAATACAGAAAATATGAACAAGTGCAATGTCCTGTGGGTTAATGTTGTATTGCATATCACATATAGACCATCTTTCATTACATTGCTGTAAGGGCTGCTATGAAAATATTTACAATATGTTGTTGCTGAGATGATGTAATGTTACTCTAATATGAGGACATTCTGACATCTAAAGTGTAGCAACATTAAATATGTATCTCTGTTGTTCT
Source organism: Morone saxatilis (assembly GCF_004916995.1). NCBI lineage: Eukaryota > Metazoa > Chordata > Actinopteri > Moronidae > Morone > Morone saxatilis. The sequence continues at coordinate 25,757,794 of NW_023339663.1, read as the reverse complement.
CCACTGATTGCTCACAGAGAGAATGTCATTAGAGCATTAAAATGACCAGCCTTGTCCTCCAGGCACATTCTACCTATGCCACTATTCCATCCTGAAGATAAGTCTCATGTCACCTTTGATCTCTAAGTTTTGCCTGACCAGAAAGGTGCTTTTTTTCACCTGACTGTCACATAACACTGTAGCATGTACAGTGGTGTGAAAAAGTG
>NW_023339663.1:25753779-25757488 GCF_004916995.1 Morone saxatilis | reverse complement strand
GGCGCTATACAAATAAAATTTAACGGAACTGAATTTAATTGAATCATATAGGCAAATCAACATCACATTAGTTATCCAGTATGAGCATGTTTACAGGGTTATGAAAGCAGTATTTAAAAGACTAATAAAGTGGTCAATATAACTTTCTAATTTACTAATGTATTTGAATGATTACTGAACACAAAGTCTTTGGCAAGTTCTTTGTTTGAGTGATAGCTAAATTAAGAGCTACGTATCAATCCTCCTCAGACACTCCCTGTGGTTTATGCCATGCTGAAGCAGGAAGTGAATGATGACACTGAGTGCTGGGCAGTTTGTCTCCTGCACTAAGCATCACCACTGTGTCGCATGTGTCTTAGCAGCCCAGTTTTCCATCTGAGAGAACCAGAGGATGAAATATGGTGGTTGAGTCTCTCCTCAGCCCCAACTCAGCTGCCACTGAGGTGGGGTGTCTGACAAGCATAAATTATGTTAATAGAATTTAATAAAAAACACTTTATTCCAAAGGTTTCAGTACTTTGAAATGTCAAGATGATCTAGTGTGCTACCTGGAGAGAATTCTGAAGCTTAAGTTAGAACACTAAAATATTAAAACAAGAAATTGTGATCCCTCATGAGAAATGGCAGAGCGCGATGAAAAATAGTGAATGCATGAGTGTGTCTCCCAGGTGGAGTTTCTCCATTTATTAATTGATCTGAGTGCTGAATCTAGTCTTCCATTATGGCTCAGTATAATGAAGAAGATATTAAACAGATTTAGGAATATTTTAATTAATTATTTTTTTGTCTTTTTTGTCAATTTCACTCTGCAATTTACAATCATACTGTCCTTGTTATCTAAAGACACCAAAATTGTAATTAAGTAAGAAATTGGGCTTTTGTGTTAAGTTTAGTGATCAGTAATGACAGTCCATTGAAGAGTGGAATTATCAGAAAATGATTCTTGTGAATACAAAAAACACTTTTGTGTGCCATCTCCCCATTCCCCAGCCCTCTCAAACACACACACACACTCTCATACACACAATGGAAAAGTAATGATGGTGAGACTGTAAATTATCCACTGCTGGTTGTTAATTGAACATTTCCATTGTTACCATGACAAACTGCCTATTGATTAGCTATTGGTGCTTCCACCACTTCCCTTGGCTGAAGGATACAGACTGACAGAGAGGCCTGCAGTTTAGAAAGCGGACTGATGGAGGAAGAACAGAGGGGAAAAGGCTAAAACAATAAAATAAGTGAGCCGAAAAAGTACGAAAAGCCTTGAAAATGGAATGAAAAAGAGGATCAGGAGGTGGAGGGGGAGTAAAGTTGGTTGCTTGGCCATGGTGTTAAATTACAGCATGCGGGAGGTTAAATCAATAGCATTTAAATTGCTTATGGTAATCACCTGCACTTCATTCACTAGGATCAGCATAAGCAATCTGCTGACCCCAGCCTCGCACAGCCACAGATTGAAACATACGAAGAGTCAGTTGACTGGAAGGGTCAACCTGGATTGTGTGTGTGTGTGTGTGTTTGTGTATACACTTCATACACAAGTATGAATGTGGGTTTGGATACACAAATCATATCAATCAACAATCAATCAATAAATCAAATGCTCTGCCAAAAAAAAATGTCACAAGCCTGTATTATACCTGATGCCTGATTGATAAGGATTCAACAAGGGAATCGACAAAAAATCAGACCAATAAGCAGGATCAATAATGTAATTGGTATCAATAAAATGTTGTCCCTAGTTATTATGCCAGACTTACAGAACAACTCATGGAAGTCCCATTGCTTGCTTGACCTGCTGTACGAGTAGTTGGAATAAAACTGAATATGAAATATGAATATGAAACATCACAACATCTCTCTCTCTCACTCTCACTCTCTCTCTCACCCCCAACGTGGTCGAGGCCCAGAACGACCAACCACCTACGAGCCGAAGGGATCCTGTCCCTAAGGTTTCTGTCTTAAACAGGGCATTTTTCCTTTGCCCCGTCGCCAAGTGCTTTGCTCATGGTTGTTACTGTTGGGCATCTCTGTTAAATGTTATAAGGAGTTCGGTCTAGGACCCTGCTCTTAAATTTGGAAAAGTGTCCTGAGATAACTTCTGTTATGAATTGAATCATTTGGGAGATTTCAGTGGAGATGTCAGTCAACTGCAGAAGGAGTTTCCTTTAGCCAGCAGTAAGTTTTGGAAAGGCAGCACGTATTAATGTGTGGATCATGGTTACAACTGCATAAACAGGATAAATCCTGAACTTCATCAGAGCTGCAGTGACATTTCTGCGTGCATGGAAACATTTAAAACCAATGGAAAGCAGCCTCTGTAATCATTATAGAAATCACCTGGAAAGCTTATGCTGCTTGACATAATTCAAAAGGCTATAAAGACCATAGCTTGTTAAGGTGGATCATTTTATAGTACATTTTTATTTTATAAAAGTATTTGGGGCGGCTACAGCTCAGGACGTTGAGTGGGTAGTCCACTAATCAGAAGGTGGGCGGTTCCTCCCGCTGCATGTCAAAATGTTGAGCAAGATGCTGAACCCTAAATTTGTTTCTGTTTCTGATGACCAGTTGGCAACCTGCCATCAGTGTATGAATGTGATGAATGTGTAAAGCTTTGAGTGGTTGGAAGACTAGAAATGCATTATATAAGTGCAGTCCATTTTACTGTATGTGATACTGATGCCTTGAATGTACACTGTTCACTGTTAATGATTTGAAACATATTCGTACTCGCATTTTACGAGACTATATACATAAGCTTTTCATGTATATGTAAGGGTGTGCATTTGCATACATAGAACTAAGCTTAGCCCACGTTGTACCTGTGCTGAACAGTAGGCTGTACCGCAGCAGAGACAGCTGGTAGATGCTAGGATGAAAGCAGTATCTCCTACAACTGCACAATGTGACAAGAAAGAGAGTAAAGAAAATGTGGCCTCAAAATGTCCACCTGGTGGTAGATTCATAATTCTCTTCACCAGCCATGAGTTGGATTCCTTCTAACCATTCATTAATTTTTCAGGACCTTGGGTACCGTTGTACGTTACAAATATCTGGCTCATGTCAGCACCGGTGTGGAGTGTGACTTTGAAGTTGTGCCTAATTAAGTGGCTGTATAGTTAACCAGCTGAACAATAAGGCACGGGCAGATCTTAGGCATGTGGATGACAGCTAATGAAATGCAGACACAAAGCAGAGCGAACAGACGCACAAAGATAACATCTTCAACGAGAGACACTACTGTATCAAATCAAGCTGTCATACATGAAGCTCTTCAGTACAGTACAGTACAGCACACAATGAGCAGGACAAAGACACAGCCTACAAGTAAATTGTTACTTGAGTCTGGAATCACCTGTTATAATGATGTTTTCCTTCTTTCCATGGCTGTTTTAAATATGGCTATAATGGCTGTGTGAACAACCTATATAAGGAGTGGAAATTGAGATACTTTCATTTGCTAATTATCCAATCTATGGGTAGTATAATGTTTTCTGAATTGAATGGATTATGATTGCTGGATGTCTTCTTATGGTCGTCTGTGGTGTCAGGGTATTTGGACGACTATATAGACTTTACCAGGAAAATAGGTCGTAGCTAGACAAGACTGTTATCTTGTCATCTTGTCCCTTCGAATCCTTGGAAATTAACTTCCACGGTTACATAAGTTCTCTCTATACCGCTCTGAGGACTTGTTTTTACT
>NW_023339663.1:25735464-25753679 GCF_004916995.1 Morone saxatilis | reverse complement strand
TGTGTGTGTGTGTGTGTAAGCGCAGCCCCGCAGTCAGCAAAAGCAGCCTAAGCGCAATGAGAAGCTATGAGCATCTCAGAGCAAACACCACTCAGCTTGTCAGATTGTTGTGTTTGTGTGTCAGTGTGTTTGCGTGTGTCTGCTTGGCTTTCGTTGACTCACACTTGTAGCCACTAGTGCTGACAAAGCATGTCATGTTCCCCCGTCAAGGTCCGCTCATCACATTTTGTTCTGTATGTATGAGTGCGTGTGTGATGTTAGCTGACCCAACAGCACAGGACTGTGGTGTGACGTTGTCATGTGGTTACCATGGCTCCCTGTAGTTTTCTTTTTATAGAGTCCAAATGGGGATGCAATTACAGGTGAGGCTCCAACCAGATAAAGGCAACCTGTAAGTGTAGGGATCTGAAGTAGAGGTTAACATGTGCCACTCATCTGGTGTTCTACCAGCTCAGTGGGGTGCAAATCTTTTTATGACATGCATAAACATAATGGAGAAATATAGTGCGGAAAATCTAATTAAACAGAATCAGTATATTTTAAGGGAAAAGACGTGTAGAATTATTTGTGCAGTTACAGAAATTCATTTTCCATGAAATGACCTGCATTGTGAGACCATATTGCTGTTTCTTTCTGGTGGGTGAAGATGTATTCAAAGACCATATCTGCTGCAAACTATAAAGAAGTCACGGGGTATGCAGTGTATGAAATGTACGCTGCAGTTTGTGATCCAATTTTAAAATAGAAATTTCAGTATGTTTAATACATAATACATACATAAGTAATAATACATTTTGTCATAGCAGTATTTAATAAGGGCTCCTACTTTGTTTATAGCAAGTAATCTACATAAGATGTAGCAGATAATGATAAGGCAAGACGGGGCAAAGGTGTTGATTGCCTACTCTATGTTTGCTCAGTATATGTTTTGCTTGGTTTTTTTAATTTGCATTCAAATAATTGAAAGCACTATAGTTTTATCAAGTTTATTTTCTGCAAGATTTCAAGCTTTTTACTGACCCTTTACTGTTTCATTAGAAAGTCAGATGAAATTATGGCTTGTGCCTGTGAGTTAATGCTTAAAAGTATAGCTGTCAACACCTCCAGTGCCAGTAAATTCATTTCCAACCTGGTAGGCTTTGACTGATGGTTGTACAGAGTGTAAGAGATACTCTAAAATAAGATAGATAGCCCAATCTGTCTCAACAGGACACACGTGCATAGATGAGATTTAAGAAGTACATTTTTAGGGCACTCTTGTCCCCACATTTCTGAAACCTGGCATCTAGAAGCAGTAATAACACTGAAGCACAGTATACCAATAAGTTAGTTCTTAGTGGTGAGAAATGACCTGATTTCTAGTGTCTCAGACCACAAACTGGCAGCATGGATTAAGAGCATAGAGACACCCCCCCCCCGTAATGGATGGTAATTTCCATCCCAAGCCATCAGTGCACCTCCTCTGTTGTCATCAAGCTGTCACTCAAACCTACATATTGATCAGCAAAGTACATACAAGCATAGAACCTGACTTTTGCTTATCATTAAACTAGACACAAACCCACGGCATGAGCTGTTTCCTTACACCAAATATTTATTCCTCACAGGATTCTGGGTAAAACCATGTTATTAAAATCCAGAGCACTGACCACATGTGATTTAATTGGTACAGGACAAGATGCCCAAACATTGCAGAGACATCTTGGTCGTTAGTTTGTTTTGTTTTTTTGGAAAACAAGTGTTCTCCCTCACAATTTGTGACTGTCCGGTGCATATTTTAAACTGGCTGGATTTGAAAAAATAAGTCGCTAATTGGGGTGCACTAAGTTAAGCGTATCTCGCGCATGCCAGTTGATCCCTTCCTCTGGGATGTTAGCCTCTTAGCCGGAGACCAGAGCGCCGTCTGTGTATTCAGCGATGTTTTAGAACCACACAGCTGGATTCCCAGGGGAACTGGCCCAATTTGCCAAGTTCAGTTTTCATGCTTGTGAATAGGTACAAAAAGTCCAAACACCCAGATACATACTGTTTATCTGATCATAAATCCCAGTGTGATACTGAAGAGTCTCCATGCTTATAAGTTACTGGATGTACATAACTATCTGCTCTTTGCTGGAAGGAATGTGTCCGCCTTGAGATATTAAAAAATAAATGTTTGTGAATCTTAAATCTTAATAACTGTACTGCCAACTTTAGATATAACCCTTTTTAAACAGTTAACTAAATGAAAGCCCTAATCTCTAATGTAAAACATAAGATGCATGATCGTTTTGGAGGCCTGGGAAACTGCCTTCACTTTCCTATATTTGTTGCAACATTGTGTGTACATGTATATTTTCTCAGGTAGACATAAACATGCCATCCCTATTTGTCTCCGTTTCCCAATCACAGTTACACATGGACTGTTTTGCTCATGGAGACATTTTTCAGCAGCTCACCTAAAACCACCCTGGGTTGAACCAAAAAAAATAAATAGCAGGCACATTTGCACACACTGTTCATGAAACACTGCTCACTGCCTGGCTCATTGTCACAATGATGAAAACACACACACACACACACACACATATATACAGTACAGCCTATACAGCCTCTGTGGGACTGAGCTAGCCTATTTTCTAGACTAATATTAAGACTGATGGCAGCTCCTTTACAGGACTAAGTTAATCAAGTGGAGGATGAACTGGTCTGTGTACTGTGTGTGTGTGTGTATGTGTGTGTGTGTGTGTGAGAAAGAGAGAGAGACTGTGGCAAGAGACAAAAATCTGTTCCCCACAGGATGTGTGAGAGCTATTCCAGGGATCTTGTTTTGGCCATGGAGGAGCTGTTATGTACTTGTTACATGTCAACCAATGATTGAAGTATGGAGAACAAAGCGGCCTCACAGAAGAAACAGCTTCCTTTCTCTCATAAGTGTAGTGACGCGCCTACACAGACACACCAATACCCACCCTGACACAGACTCATCCCCTTCCTGGAGCGACGGCGTGCCCATTGAGTTGTGAAGGACTAATGCATTCATGCATTCTATGTCTATCTTTTTGTCTCTCTTTCTCTTTATGCATCAATGAATTCATGTCATGAAATTCTAAATGTAGCATGTGTGTGCGTCCCTCTCACTGATTACATTAACTAATTGTTCCATTGCCACACACACCACAGAGTTTTCAGCGGTTGTGTAAAGACCTCCTTTTTGGACATTATTGTGTTTTTTATATTTGACAGGAAATAAAAAAGAGAAGAAGAGTTTGGCATGAGTCAAGGGCGGTCTGACAGTGTTATTTCCATGGGGTGCCAAGTGTGATTTAGCTTTATTACATCTACACTGGAAATTAAAATGTCACTAAAATCGGACGTTTTGTTTTCTATCACCAAACCACAGATTGCCACGCACATCAGTTCCTCTCAGATGTGTCCGTTTACATTGACAGTAAACACCTTGTCTCACTTGTTTCCCCAATGAGAGTATCCCGACAATCAATTTCTGACATACAGTATATTTGTATTCTAGCTGCATGACATTGTTTGTTCCTCTCAGCCCTTTCATGCGCCGACATCTTTCTCTTTCCCGCGGCGTTTTGTAATTTTAGGACACATTTCACATCCCACCCAGGATGTAATTTAATGTTTCCTGCCAGATCAACACAATGGCACCAGTTCGTGGCACAGTTTGTGCCCACAGAGATGGACGTGCCTTTTTGCACTTTTTCCAGTTCTTCGTAACTGACATCCTAACCACACAGGCATAAAGAGAGAAAACTGCTGAAGTAAAAATGTGTGAGGATATTTTCTATGCTACAAAATGAATTATAAAGAATGCAATAAAGTGAAGCTAGCTCTTAAGGGATGAGATTCTATAGTTTGGGATGTGTGCTGCGAGCTGATGGTGTTGTGGCTTTGAGTCGTGCTACAGCCTTTGTCTTATGTTCTATGTTCTCTTTCCCTGATAATCCCAAATGAGACTGACTTCAAACAAATGACAGTGTAATCCTCTTGCATTATTGAATTCCAGTGTCAGTGACAGTGGTGCCTGTAGCCTGACCACAAACAGCATGACATTCAAACAAACAATGAATAATCTGATCCCTATGATTTATTGATCATCTGTGTCCTTCACAGATGACTTTGGTCCGACACCTGTGATGTGTTGATGTGGTCTCTGCTCTGAGTTGATGAGCGGTATAATTACCTGCAGGGCTGTTTCTGACCACTTTGGTGTCCAGTCCAGTCTTCCACTAAAACTCCTAAAGGCTTTGATCTTTTCAGAGCCAAAAAACCTGAAAACCTTTTTTAATTTTTATTGAGCGTTATTCAACTTTACTCAACTTCTAGGGCACTAAAATAGCCAGAAACAGCCTTGGGCTCAGAAAGCTAAGTGCAGTCATCTTAGAGGTTCCAGATTTCTCTCTGACGCACATTACCACAGTGATTCAGTATATAAGGACATTATTGAAGTCTCATTAAACGATGAAGGGTGTGTGGTTGCTGCTGACATAAACTTGAAAACATTATGTAGATCTTGTGTTGCAAACAATTATTGACAGCTTTCTAAAATTATGTGATTACTAAATAAGCTTTTAAAAGCAATGTTAAATGACAACAAAACAAAGCCCTTGATGAGAGATTGAAGTGTTTTTTTCCTGATCAAATTAAATTTTTAACTGAACCCTGTTTTACGATGGTGTTAAGTAGCTGCTCATATGCACTGTGGTCACTTAGGGTCAAGGAAGGCATGTTTGTCTTTGATGGGAGCTCCATCTGAATACCGCTTCAGGCATATACTTAATAAGCTCGTGAACTTCAAAGCAGCAAATTTGCCTTTGCCACACGTACGCCATTTCTTTTTTAATCAAAGCTTTAAAAAAAAAAAACATCTTGTTTATTCACACAAAGTGATGGCAGAAGGGTAGCAGGATCAGAGTACAAGGAAATGGTATTTTGCATATAACATTGCCATAATTAGTCAGACTTTGTTTGGATAATCCAGTGCATCTTATTATCAACTTACCGTGATGTTGTACTTTGGCACAGTGGTGCTTCTAGCTAAACACCAGCATGCTAACATGCTCACAGTCAGAATGCCATGCATAGTTGTTGCCGACCAATGGACAGGGAGACTTTTTTATCCTAAATGCTAAAAATAATTTTGCCCATTGTGAAGTTTGAAAGCTCACACAGTGAAACTGGAGGTTGATAGTTGTAGATATCCTTCACACGTGCCCAACATAGAGGAAGTTATAGACTTGTCATGCGAATGGCTCTCTGTGCTTCATAAGGTGTGCAAGTACAAAAAAAACACAGATGTGTGTAAAGAAAAAAAAAATACCGAGTGGGTGTGTACTGCAAGCATCTCTCAGAGATGCTGTGAACTGACACATTTGTAGAAATGTGGGACAACACTCCAGAAGTGCTTAAGAAAACACTGTTCGTGTGTATAGCTCTTTGGACCCACTGTATTTAAGCCTTTCTTAAAAGTTCTCATTTATTAATACTTAATGGTGTTCTATAAATACCCTTAACAGTGTAGAAGCAAGAATAGGAGGATTATGTTGTTGAGTGAATGTGGAAGCATGCAAACAAACAGTTATAGCTATAGACAAGAATGAATTGTAATTGAATGAATGGATGACAGGGAACATTCCACAGTTTTCCATGAATATCAGTGACTTATGCATTCAGGGAAAGCTTTAATCCATTTTAAAGAAAACACATCATAAAATAATTCATTTAAGTGCTCACTTTTGTTTGGATGGGTTATTGAGGCTATGTGTACACTAAATGTTAGTGATGAACCATCTAATGCCGATGCTTTATCCGCCCACTGTATCTAGTACGTTTGAGCCAGGGACACTGTGATGTTCCTTTTGAATAGGTGCATCGAGTTTGGCTGCTGTTTAGTACAGCGCAGGGTGCAGACCTTATTAACAGAGTATTGGGTTTCAGCGTGACTCCATCAGGCAAATAAAGGCAACCTAGACCCAGGACCCTATTAGTATGCTAATAAAGTCACTTCTCTAATGACTGATTAGCAATTCAGCGGATTTTGTCCTCGCTATGCTTGTACACACAAATAAATGAAATGCACTCGTAGCACACACTCACACATGCAGCATTAATAGTTTGTGCATTTACTTTTTATGTTTCTTATTGCTTCCAATTTATTTATTACCCTCCCTTCTTTGGTCATCTGTCTTGTCCACATTAACTTACCAAATAGAAAGGATGATTAAATTGTATGAAATACAGTGTTACTGTGAGGAACGCTTAAGCATGACTAATACGGATTACTAATACGGATTTTTCTTATTTTAACAGTCAGCCACAGGAAAGTTTATTTCTCTGTGCGAGTTTGACCCTCTTGATGTTTGATACATGTTGATACAGTGGCCCTTAGGGCACAGCAACAGCACCATCACTGATGACTCTTGTTCCACAGCAGTGTGTTATTGTGTTGGACATGGGACACATGCTGAGCAACATGTCTAACTCTCTGCATCTGTCTTCCTCAGTGCTCAGCGGCCTCTGCTCCAATGACTGTCCGGAAGATGTCAAGGTAAGAAATCTGTCTTTTTTTTTGTCTACTTGTTTTCTGTGTGACTGACCACTGATCAGTCTGGCCAGGTGTGTCTGTCTTTACGCACTGCACTTATCTTTCCAGGCATACATCTTAATCTTCCTCCAGAGTCTGCACTCAGCAATGTTTCTGCAGGAAGAGACAGATAGGCTGGAATATCCCAACTGCTAGCAAAACTTATTGTCTATGGGGAGAATCAATTTTATATTCAGGAAATTAGGGAAGGGGATTTGAATGTGTGATGCGTTTTTGAGCTCTAGGGCAGTATAAGCTCCTCTTTATATGTAAAGTACCTACCTTTTAGTGCAGCCTGAAAGAAATTTACAAAAAAATGTAAAGAACTAAAATAAATTAGGTTTGTTTTTATGTGGCATGATTTCCACCTGTTCCTGCCCTCCCCCAATATTTTTTCTTTATGCAGACGAGTAGCAGACTTTGATAATACAAGACAGTAGCCATGTTTACTGTATTGTATCTCATGCTCTTCCTTGTGGTTAAGATTAGCATTGGCAATAAAATATCACTGTTTTAGAAGAATGTTTTAATACAAGGGCAGTTTTTCATCTCCTGTCCTTGTGGGGGCTCGGGGTTTACTGCGTGTTGCTGTTCAGGGACACTTTGACGGTCATAGTCTGCTGAGACTGACTTTGTACAAATATTTTTATAATATATTATATTATAACAATAATATCACCCAACCCCCCCCAATCACCGGCCCTGTAGTGGGAGATGAGTGGCGAGTTTAATAGCTGCAACAAGCTTTACTAAAGAAAACAAACTCACCAATTGTCAAGAAAGTAAAGGAAAAACACATTTTCGGCATTAAACAGAGTTAGATGTGAAAATATTCTGGCTCTACGTGCTGATAATGACTCTGACCTCCCTCGCTCCTCTACCCTCTTCATGGCTCTCCTCTCCTCTCCTCTCCTCTCCTCTCCTCTCCTCTCCTGTCCCTGCCATGTCTCCATCTTCCCGAGAATTACAGTCTTGTTTGGAGCCTCTGCGAATCGCCTTGTAACTGTATTCCCTGTCGTCAGACTTGTTGAAATAAACGCTCAATTAACGATTCGCACTTAGATGTGAAAATACGCTAGCTCTACAGTAGTTCTTCCTCTCATTCGGCGGCTCAGTGTGTGTACTGTACAGTGTGTGTACACTGAGAGTCTCTCATTCTTCTGAGGCACACCATTAGCTAAATTAGCTAAATAAAATGACAAAAAAAGCCACAAAGCCAATCGCCGAAAGCTGAAATATTCGACTCTAACCAGGGTAACAGCAGAGGCCTTTTTTATTTAATTTTGCATTAGTCTAATATCAAATCAGCACATTGAAGGCTATTGAAATCCTGATTAAACAAAGCAATGACTCCGCCTTACGAGCTGTTCAGACTGAAAACAGCTTTGTGTAAAAATGTTGATGGGGATTTCAGATTCTGGTTAGAGGATGTAGTACAGTCCATGATGGCCAGTTTGATTAATCATCAGTTTGAAGGCTTATCAGATGCCAAAACACTTCATAGCAATATATAGTACTATGAGGGGAGATTCTGTAACCCGGAGCAGCAATTATTTTATCATCTCAACAATCACAAAGTAAACAGATAAGACTGTGCCTTACCAGATAATGTTGCATTGCCTTGCAGGAAGTTCTGAACTAGGTTCAGCTTTATTGTTTGTGTTGTTGAGGTCCCTCATAAAGGTAAAGAGCCCTCAGTTTACATTAGCTAAGCATTGTATAGTAAACAATGTTCTACTTTATTATGTTGTCTGATGGAGTTACATTGGAGAACAATTCCCCTTACAGCCAGCAGATGTTGGGTGGTTAGTCCCCCAAAGACAGACAGTCTTCGACCTCCGCCCAACTCTGGTCGGGAGGAGGGGCTTGAACGAGGGTCAGCTGACATGCTTTGACTTGTACAAATGCACACACGACATTAATGCATTGCAAACATACCATGAGCTCTTCAACTACAATGCACTTTCAGAGTGAAATGTAGCCATCAATTTATGGAGCACTTAGCTTTAAGCTATTTTTATTTATCCCAAAGAGCTAATGTCTGAAGCTTGTGTGTAGGTGGACAGAGAAATCTGACAGACATACAGCAGCCAAGCATCACCCCTTGTACAACCTTTCACCAGTGGAAAGCCCTTTGCAAAACACATTAGCTTTGACATCAACAAGAGGCTGCTGGTACTTTGGTTGTTTTGGTTTTCTGTCTGTCTACTCTTCCACCCGCCTGTTGTCTAACTGAAAGGTATGATGAATGCTGTAGAAGAGTGGAGCTTGCGGCTGTTTCTACTCCTCTCCTCCCCCATCCATCACCCGCTGTATCTTTTCATTTCACTCTCTTGCTCCTCTTCTTCTTAGTCACACCTCTCTTCCTCTGTCTTTCTTTGAGCCCACTAATCTGCTCCTCCGTGACTTTCTCCTCTCTCTCTGTCTCTCTCTCTCTTTCTCTCTTTCTTTTTTGACCTCATTTCTATTCCTCCCTCACCCCGAGTGTCACAGCATAAAGGGCCAACTCTCTCTTCAGCTGCGTGTACGTTTGCGAGCGTAACGGGCTCGCGATTAGCTGATGTAAAGAGAAGGATGGCTCGACAGATCTCTTCATTAGATGTCATCCTTTCATAATGAAGCGATAAGACGACCCATCTGTATCCACCCACATAGGAGCACAAAACACGCAGCCGTCACACTCATTTATGCTCAGTCAGATCCAAGCCAGCTAGGTCAGACGTTTACCGTGTCACCTAGTAAAAAATAAAGAAAAGAAACTGCTCAAGGTCACAGCGGTGACAGCATCCCTTTCTGTCTTTCTGCCCACTCTCTCTCTTGTCTTTCTGTTTTTTTTACTCCTCCCTGCTTGTCACTCCCTGTCCTCTTTCACCCTTGCTGAAGGCAAGCTGAAAAGATACTTGCAAAATAACAGAAATGTATCAGTTATTTTTAATTTGTTTTTTATTGTGTGTGTGTGTTTTTGCAGCCGTTTGGTGTTAACCAGCCAGGTCCCTATGTCATGTACACAACAGTGGACTCCAATGGCTACCTGAAAAATGCCTCAGGTAAGTACATTCTTTTTTACATTTCCATGGTACCTTTCACTTCGTGTGCTTAACGGCCCTCTTCAGCCACAAAGAATAGCCAGAGAGGGATTTATTTTTCTGAAAATGTCACTGCCTGAACTTATATACATCCACATCAGGTTTATTAATAACACAAGCTCCTAACAATGACAGCTGTCCTTAGTCTGACTGAACACCACAGGGTTTGTTTTGGAGGAGTTTAAGAAAACATACCATGAGAAGAAGAGGGGCCTATTGATTTTATTTTCTTGCTTTATTTATTTTTTTTATAAATGAGAAAATTGGCTCAAAGACAAAGGCCGAAGCAGAAAGGGCAGCTAGAGAAAAGGCAAAAAGAAAGTCCTCCCAAAGACTGCTGTAACTGAAGGGAGAATAAATCAGTTTGATAAGGCTGTAATACTCGCTCTGTGATGCTTCTGGAGTGTGTGTGCTTGGTTCCCATTATTCTGTCTACATTTTAAAGTAAGCATAGGACTTGTTGGATAACTTTGTTTCCCTGTATCTCTATAAATGCAGGTCTTGCTCACATTTGTATTTTGTAAAACATATCTTAATATTATATTCTTACAGGAAAGTTTATATTCAGCTGTTGCTTGTCAAGATTCAGTTTTAAAGTCCCAAGTTTTCCAGCACTATCTTTTAAATATTAGGCCTGGAGTTAGTGCAGTGGCACTGTCTATTGGATACAGTTTTCTGTAGTTTCTGAAAAGCTATCGCAGAAAAATATGTTGAAAGCTTGCAAAACACTGGAGGCCTTTTTTCCTCTGAAGTTTCTTTCACAGCGAAACTCAACAAGCTGTAGCTTCCTCATTTTTTCTGCTCGCTTAAGTCCAAGGTACATACCTTTCTGGGAAGGACCAGGAAGAATTGCGGTTGTACAAAATTTTGTTCGGCAGCGCTGAATTGCCTGCAGTCCTCTTTATATTTGTTACTTCTTTCAACAAAGTTCATAAGGGACGGTGATCATTAGAGTGTATTCTCAATGGGCTACTCCCTTCTGTCATTGTGAACCACTCCTGTCAACATCTGGCTGTGTTCTGTACCTTTTAGAAACACAAGGTACCGTGCTGTAAGTAGGAGCTTTTGGTCACAATTCTCCCTCTTACACAGATTATGACTAGCATTCCCTTAATGTCAATGGAAAACCCTATGACTGCAGCTTAATTAATTGTTATGTTGTACCTAGGATCACTGGGTCGAACACTACCCTACCCAATTACGTCAGGCTAATAAGGATAGAGAAATACGTATGTAGAGAGAGATAGACGCATAGAAGGATAAGACAAGACATTGAGGACAGCAGTGCTGTGCCATATTAGCTGCAGTTAACCTAGTTGATGTTACATTGTGGGAAGGACACAGAGCTGGATGAGGACAAGATGCCCTGACAGCCTGGGGTCAGGGATATATATAGTCTGCGTGTGCATGTTTCTGTGTGCAGCATTATCCCACTTTGTCAGATTTCATTGTTTCATTTATCTGTTGGCACAGTTGGAGTATATACATATTTAAAGAATGAGCAGAAAGATCACAGTCTAACATCATTATTATTTCACCACCATTAGACAGCTATAATCTCCTGGCTACAAAACAGTGCTAAACCTAGTCGTCAAATGGCTACAGACTTTTCAATTAGGTGCTCATGTGTGTCCAAGCCTAGTGGACAAAATATTAACCTTAGCCGTCCCGTATTTAGTTGTCTTAAAGCATGACAAAAGCCCAGTTTTATTGCTTCCACCACACACTCCACTGGTTTAAAATATGCAGTTACATTGCAGAGGGAGTGTAAGCAGTGGAGAGGGCTATCACCACCTGCACCCACGCCCACTGCAGTGAAGATGGAGATGGAGTGGGATCTAGAATCCCATTAAATGTGGAGGCGGTGACAGTTTTTAAATCATACTAAAGTGAGGTGCTGAAAGATATCCAATAATGTTGACTTTTTTTTTTTTCAGTCTGAACTTGAAATTACCTGAAACATCAGCAATTAAGAAAGCCAGTTATTGCACAGCACCGATGCAGAGCAAAACAAGATATTTTAATCTGGCTGCAGGGATTTGCTCCCAGTCAGCCATAATGACTTTACTGAGGTTTGCCAGCTCGCAATCAGCGTTTCTATTCATCCAAAAGGTGCTGGATGTGGCTGAGGTCAGAGCTCTGTGCAGGTCAGTCAAGTTCTTCCACACATAACTGGAAAGATCTTTTTTATGGACCTCGCTTTGTGCATGGTGACATCATCATGTTGAAACAGGAAAGGGTCTCCCCCAAACCGTTACCATTAAGTTAGAAGCACACTGTTGTCTTTCTGTTGACTTGCTTAGGAATGTTGTTAAAACATGATTGATGCAGCTCACTGTTTTTGACACAGTGGCATCCTGTAAACAAGCCTTTCTGATCCGCCTTTGAGGGTGATGTCGCAGCATCAGTATTTACCCTTTCCAGTTCAGCATGTGAATTAGTATTGTATTCTTCTAGATATGGTCTGTATATGGTAACGGACTCAAGGTGTGCTGGGCCAACAATACAGGCAGACAATCAGTATATGTATATAATTATTTTATGTTATGTTAGGTTAATAAGCAGACTGTTTCATTAAAAGCAGTGGAAAACCAAATTACTGGCAGGCATTTTGAGAGGTGAAATGAAGCAGGTTGGGACACAGTAGTGGGGTTGAAGACTCATACCATTTAACTTTTAAGCCCCTGGTTTTGATTCTTCTCAGGGAAAAAATCCACAGACACAAAAGATTTTACTAAGGGTTATTTTTCACTTGGATCCAGTCGGTCCATCTAGTTTATGTGAAGAACAGATGGTCTTGACATTTTGTCCACTCAGCCAATACATCTCTTTCTGGAAAAAGTCTCTGGATCCCTGGACAGTGTCTTTATGTTCTTGCTTTGGTATGTTCAGTAAGCAGAATGCTATTTTTTTAACATAAGAAGTCCTGGCATATTACAGTCACAACTCCGGCTTATTTTTCCAGTGCATGTTTGACTGGAGTGTACGGAGGGAGGAGGAGAGCAAGAGTAGCCAAAGGCTTTGCCGCCACAACTCCCCAGACCCCTCATTTAACAGCAGCAAAGTGCTGCCAGGGAGAAGGCTGCCTCTGTGTGTGCGTGCGAGTGTGTGCGTGTGTGTGTGGGGGGTGATTTAAAGTGTATTTATTCTGTAGCTTGTAGCTCGGGGAACAGCCAGCAAGGCTGCCAGAGATGAGCAATGATGGGGCGCACACAAACACACACACGCTCGTATACACACACCCACGATGTCTGGGCCTCTCCACTGGGGCTCAACGATCTTCACTTACCCTTCACCCTCCTGAAAGGGAAAAAGGAAAGGAGAGATTATAATATACTGAGAGACAGAGGCAAGGGCCAAGGAGGCACAGTATATGAATGGAGTTATTGTAGAAAAAGAGGAAGAAGGAAGGGAAGGAAAGAGTAATTGAGTGATGGAGGATGGAAGATAGTCTGTAAGTAAGGAGAGAGAGATGTATGGTTAGGAAAAGGCGGGAAGTGGGTCAGAGGAGATCAGGAGCTGGTATGTGTGTGTTCATGTAATTCCCTAAGATTGTTTATGTTCTTCAATCTTAATGTACTCTTAGTCCATATGTGTTCATATGTCCATACCCTGACATCTGTCTCTTTATGACCTTGCGTGTATGTGTGTGTATACGTGCATGTGTGTACGTACCAGACAATGGTGTGCCATGCCCCTTACTAAGCAGGTTGGATGGATGAGCACGGGCTGTGATTCTGACAACACCACACCTCATTATCAACTGACTCCTGCTGAGACAGGAAGAGAGGAAGGACGAGAGAGAGAGAGGGAGGGAGACAGGTGGGGTGGTGGAGATGAATAGTTGAAGTTATTCATTAATAACCTTTTTACTCCTCTCTCTCACTGCGGACACTCAGAGATGCTGAGAAGGAAAAACACCGCACTGTGTTTACCTCCGGGTTTCAGCCCACACACGGTCATCCAGGGCCATTTGTCTTTAGATGACAGGGGAACAGTGTTACATGTAACTATCAGTGGCAATATTAAGATTATAGTCCACAAACAAGAAGAGTAGATGACAAACAGAGGCACATGTTATCTACTCAGCTAGAAAAGTTGACTTTGATGAAAGTACCCCCACTGCCTTGAATTCATTAGGCATATTGATGGTAGTGTTGTTTTTAAAATGGTTGCCTTATGACGCGTAGGACAGGAAAACAAATTAACCTTTTTTTAAAGGTAGAACAACTATTTGGTCTATCAGCCTCTATCAGGAATGGTGACAAAACAGAGTTCAAACATCAAATCCAAAAAATCCAAAAAACGTTTTTGCATTGATAGTATATTGAAGGCTTCTTTGCATCCTACTATCTGTTTTTTGGTTTAGTGGGACATTAAAGACATCAAAAGATAATGAGACTCAAAATATTAATTAAGAATTATTTATTTTACCAGTAGTTTGCCAAATGACTTTAGATCATGAAAGTTCTGAACAAAACATCATCCAAATGTCTCCAGTTTTGTTAAAAATTTAAAATTTTCCAACCAGACAAACATTTTTCACTGATCTGTGGTCTTGACTGACTAATTGCATTGGCTCTGTGCATCTGCGGTTTTGAGTCTCATCAACTTCGTGGACTCCAGTAAACCTGCCCTCAAGTGTAATTCTTTTTATTTTTTTATTTTTTTTAATACATTCTTTGATGTATTTATTTTTGGGTTCAACTGCTCATTTATGCTAACCGAAGACTAACAATAATAGTTGTTTATGTTCTGTATTATTTGCTAATTAACCATCTGGGACGTTTTCATTGAAACTGATTGGAAAAGGGCAGGCCCTTTCAAAATATACTCTGCAGGTGCTTGATCACTATCACTATCTATCACAGGCGAACTTCAGTGAACCATACAACGTAGTCAAACTCCAAACCTTACCAAAGTCAATCAGAGAAGAGCGAAAACATCTTGTCTCTCTGTCCAGTTTTACTGTAAGTGATGCTTGCAGCATCTACGCTAACCTCTATGCGCCCACCCCTGTAGCTGCCAGTACTTCCTCACAGGATGCTGATTGGTCTGGTGCTATGTAGTTTGACCACAAACACATAGATTGAAGCCTTGCAAGATGGATTCTCACATGATCTCATGATTTCACCTCAGTTTCACAACAGTTTTCAGCAGTATACACACCTTTTCTGGGAAGCTGTGGAGAACAGTTATTTTATAAACAGCTTTTCAAAGTGCACTTAGATAAAACACTGCTTACATTCAGAATTTCCTTGAAATGAGCTTATACATCTTTTTCTCTTGTGGAATGATGAATGGTTTGTCAGAATTCACCATTTCTTTTGAGTTTTTTTAATTCAATGCACATCACCCCTTTAATATACTTGAATGGAAATCCACCTATTGTCATTGCCAACAGCCCGTCATTATATTAGCTTCTTAGAACCCAACATATTTAGCTGTTAGTGCTACCAAGCTGTAAATTGAAATAGAATGAATAACATCGCAACGCTAACAGGCATAAAGAAAGAATGGTACCAACTCGGGGGTAGTTAGCTGTATCCAGACGGGACGAGTGTGTCTGCAGTGCCAAAGATTATTATGCACAGACAGGGACCAGAGGAGGAAGGAAGCGAGAGAGGACATTAGAGAAAAGAGTCACAGGAAGAGGGAGGACAGAGACAGAGAGACAGAGACAGACGGACAGAGAAAAGAGTGAGAGTGCTTGTAGGGAGGAGAATCATAACAGACCCAGATCAATGTGGAGCTCTCTGCAGACTGTCCAATTAGGCTAATGAGTTCAGGGGATTAGCAATGGCTCGCTCACACGCACACATGGCACACACACACACATTGTACATGCACAACCTTTAAAAAAAACATGTTCACCTGAAGCAGCACATCCACAAACATATTTATCATATCATAACCTTTTCGACATTTAGAGGATGCAAAACAACTTAGATGTAAATTCAAATGGAGAATTGTGTGTGTGCTGAGCTGTGTTGACTTATGCGTTCACTTGAAACCATTCTTGTTGCTTTTTGCTACATCATGCTGATGCCTTAAGCAGTGTCGTAAAAGCCAACCTATTGTGCTTGACGTCATACTGATCTACAGCCTCATCGGGTCAATAGTGAGTGTTAGGCTATTCTCAAACCATTTTATTGCACAGCATACGAAAGATAGGCTTGAAACACACAGGGGGAATTCACAATATGAGTGTCAGATAGGAGAGTAGGTGGATGAGAGAAATAAAAAGGGTTGGAAGGGGAGAAAATGAGAGGGTTCAGAGGACAGAGCTGAAAGCATAAAGTAGAGTTGCAGAGAGAAAAGGAGAGGAGTAAAAATGAGGATGGAACAAAAGAAAAAGATAGGAGATGGGAGGAGAAGAGCACAGAGAGACCAGAACAGAGGGAGAGGAGAGGAGAGGAGAAGGAAATATTGGAGTGGAATGGAAAAAAAACAACAGGAGAGATAACCCTCCACGCAGACATGGAGAATTACTATTGATCAAGCTTAGCATGCTTTTTTTCTTCCCTGTTTTTCACTCCTTCGCCTCCCTCCTCCATCTCTTGTCCCTCATTTCTTTTCTCCTCCGCATCTGTCCTCCAGCACTCCTCTCACTTTTCTCTTTCAATTCTCACCCTGTAATCTCTCTCCTCTGCAGCCAGGTTATAGATACCATAAATTGTCAAGAGACTGTTTAACTTTTAATTTGTCACCGTTGTTGTCTGGCTGGCTGTTGATCGGTTGGTCTCCAAAGATCCTTGGGTTTGAATGAATGAAATGTTTGTATTTGTGTATGTGTTTTCATGTATTGCATCTTACAGAAGAGAGTATAAGTCATTAAAATAAATTAAAACATTGCTTATAGCTCTAGGTTTGTCCTAGGATTCATCTTCCCCATTTTATATGATGACGATGAGCAGAGCAGATGCTTACTTACAGATGCTTATGTTTACTGTTGTAATGGAGAAAATTGGTCTTCCACAGTGCCTTCAAAAATCTCTCCGTGATAAGCTTAACTTCATGAAGCCACCTTTTCACCACATCGTGGAAGTTTGACAGTCTTCAGTGTACCTCTGCTTATGGAAGAAAATATTTTCCAATACTCCCAACACTGGCAAGGAAAATATTCTGTTTTTGCTAGCTGTCAATTTTTTACTCCTTCTGCCAGTCTTGCAGTGCCTAGATGTCATTCCAAATTACACTGTGTTGCACTAAAACTCACCCCGTTGAAAACTCCCTTGGTGTTATTGGTACTGTTTGCTGTATTTGGTTGAGTCTTGCCTCCAAAGTCTTTCAGAATAGACAACTTTATGAATGCTTATTTTCTAAGCAAATGCACAATGCTGCGGTCTTATAAGTGCATTGTAATCAAAATCAAAAATCGAAAGCACTGCTCTTCTAAATCATTTCTTAAAACTTTCTCAACTTTTTCAAGCATTTGTAACATTTTATTAATGTTTTTTTTGTCTGACTTGTTTGTTTTTTTCTTTCAATTTTCATTATCTTCTATCGCTTTGTAGTTTCAGTTGTTGCTCATATTTTTTCTCTGAAACTGAAATAAAAACTAAAGTGAGGTATGACATCACTGAATAAACACTTCATAGACTAAGGACAGAAAATATGAAGGAGCTTATTCATAGTGAACCTGCTATTTCTATTTCTTTTTTAGTAAGCGCAAACTAGGGGGAGGACAGCTTTCTTTAGGTCTTTTCTGTCTCACACACACACACAGTGTCATTTCGGTCGTGGTCTGGGCGCAGGTGTCAACATGCTTCAGTGCTGTTGTGTTTGAGAGGCAGTGCCAAGCTGGATGGTGATAAGGACAGAACAACTATAAAGCCCTCTAGGTTTTTCAGCCTATCACCACGCGCACACACACACACACAACACACAGACACCACAACCACACCACACACACACACATACGCATATACACACATTTTTCTCAAAAATCAATGTCCAGATCTTGACACCATTGTATTGGCACTGAAGGGGGCTCTCAAGGCGAGGCGGGCTGTGTGCGTATGTGTGTGCGCGTGCACTCCTATCCCTCATGGCTCCACCCTCCATCTCTGCAATTTGCTCCTTTTATCGCCATCAGGGGAGCAAATGGTTTCTATAGCGACAGGCAGTAGGAATTTCTTTGAAAACATTTTTTTCTTTTAGTTTTAAAGCCCTGAGGAGTGTGTGTGTGTGTGCGCTGCAAGCCAATTATGTCTATGACCATTATTCCTTCCTTGATGAATGGGTGGGATCATATTAGCATTAGCATATGTCAGTAGCAGATAGTATATTGTCACTTTTAAAAGTTGGGTTTAGGTTTTGTGTTAGATTCCTCATTCATGTTTCAAAATTGTTATTGTCGAAAAGGAACGGATTTCCTTCTGTGCCCATACACACACCTAACTTTGTTTCAGACTGAAACTAGACATCACATTGTCACTCTACATGTCTGCCCAGAGGTGGTAAAACCTCCAGACAGGACGAGGTCTTTCATGAGGATATGTGTCATAAGACCTCTGCAGATGGACACACACACACAC
>NW_023339663.1:25720478-25735375 GCF_004916995.1 Morone saxatilis | reverse complement strand
CTGTCCCTGTCTGTCTTTCTCTCTCTAATGTTTCTCACATTATATTTTTTTTCCCTTTTTGCCTTCTCATGCCCACGAGAGAGTAAAGTTTGTCCGCTTCAATATGAAGGGGAGAGTTTGTATCCAAAAATCCTAGTGAGACAAATGAGGAACAATAATGTCAGGACAATCAAAATCCATCTCACCAAACATGAAAAACCTTTTTTCCATTTTACCTAAACTGCTCTAGGTAAAATGGAATTAACATCTCCCAAATGCAGATTCAACACTGCTTCATACAAAACCATTAAATGTGCATATGCAGCATTGTGATTAAGTAATAGTCCAGTGATCTAGAAGAAACTACAAGAGTCATAGCATTGAAGATAAGCATTATGTAATTGTGTGTGAGTGAAACACATCGGCTATCAGGGTCCTGTGCTCATCCATGACTGAAAACATAACAACAACAACAACAACAACAGCCAATAAAAATGTAGTTTGCTGATTTGATTCATACTGATGATGACATAGACCTTCTCTTCACTGAAGTGGCTTTGAAAAGATTAACAAAACTGAAACATTTCTCTGCAAAGTATACAGAACAGGACAAAGATTATTCTAGCCATGGTTTCCAACATATTGCACTTTACATATTGTAGTGCACTCTCTTTAAATGCTGATTGCAGCACCTCAACTGCTGAAACCTTTGTTTCAAGCTCCAAGTTGGTGGTTTCAAAATATAATCTTTAATTGTGTGTCCCTAGAGAAAGGATTTGTTAAGCATGTGCATCACGGAAACCATTTGAGAAGTACACACTACATACCCTTTTCAGTGTTGTAAGGCTTTAGCCTTGTGTGTAGTGTAGTAGCCACTTTACACATTGTATTAACATTGGTGATATAGATGGAGGCTGATAATCAAGCTACCTTCAGACCCAGAAGAAATGTTTATTGTCTTGTTATGTTTTATCTGTGGTCCCAGTGTATCTGCATGTCTTCAATTCAGTTCCCTCAATAGGCTTTATAATGTATTAAAGAGTCTTACATTTTATTTACAGAAGTTGTAAATAGTTTCTCCTGCCTCCCATTGGCAGTAATGTTAGTTAGATAAAATAATATATATTAATAAGTAGTTGTAGGCCATATCGTTCCATAGTTTGGCCCACATGATTGTATGAACAGGTACTAAATTACTTTTTATATAGTATTAAAAGAATCTTAAAGTCTTAAAATAGAACTTGGTGAACCCTGCAGAAACCCTGAGTCCAGACAGCAATTCAAACTCATAATTGTATTTTAGAACACTAGAAATGTTTTTACTCCATGATGCATTTATAATCAGATGAGAAAAGTAGGTCTGCAGTTGCATTTTCAACTTCTCATTTCAGTTATAAACTCTTTGTAGTTTGTTTTCACTGCCATTTAAACAGTAAGTAACATACTGTATCTTTATCTTTAACCTTTTTACGTATATTTATATTTAATAGTACACTTTTCAGTAAAATGCATTAAGTTCTATCCAGTCGGCACTGTGAAAATCATTTGGGGCAATATGTTTGAAGGAGGAATTAGTTTTGGGATTTGACAGAAATAAATTAAATTATCTTGTCGTGAAGAGCAGCCTTTTCTACTTAATTCTGTGTATAATACTTTTCTTTCTTCCCCTTTTCTCTCCACGCAAATCGAGCTATAACCTTTAGAGGTGTGTGTCTGTGTGTCTCTGAGGTGTGTGTGTGGTCCTGAGTGTTTGTGTGTCTGTGTTACAATCTTAATATTATCTACTGAGCTTTGGAAACACTAGCTTGTTGAATGTAATGCGTGTTGTGTTTGGAACTTTGAATGCATGCAGACATTCATACACACACACACACCAAGGCCGACTGCTTGTGCTGCTTCGAATCCGCTTTGTCTTCTAAGAGTGGATTGTAGGCTGTCAGTCATGTGTACTGGGTGGAATTCCCTGCCAAGGCCTCCACTGGCTCTGCCATAAAGAGATGGGACAAAAACACACACTTTTTCACACACACACACATAAAACAGACACTCCGATACACCACTCTGCATAATACCCTTTGCCAACCTCCCCATGTAGTGAAATGGCTTTGCTCCAGCCGTGGCCACATTTCCTAGCCAGTCTACACACACAAACTCACACACACAGCACTCAGCAGACGCTAAGCCAGGCTCCCTGCCTGCAACGTAACCCTGCTTGATCCTCCATCAGACACACAGACACACACACACTCAGACCCACTCCACCCTACTGAGTGGCCGAGTGCAAGCCATCCACCTCTTGTCTACTGACAGAGAGCAGCAGTCTGTCAAAAACATCTAACCAAGACTGGCTTAAAGGTCCAATCCCCTCAAAAATCCTGTTCTGTCCAGGGCCATTGGCCGGGGTTCAGTTTGAAGAACTGAGGCAAGTGGACTGATTTAAAATGGCTTTCCCTGCTGGATCCATCTCAAAGTAACACTCCCGCTATTTCTTCTGCGAGACAGCCAGTGCCCTGTTAGTCTGGTTTTTGATTAGTGGATATCAAGAACAAGAAATGGCTTTATCAGCAATGCCACTTGATGGTGACAGAATACAAACTGGAGTAGGTAAATGGGATTGGGGGTATTTGTAGGTGACAGGGGTTGTTGCAGGGTTGGTCAGCACAAGCAGCAAAACTTAAAGCTCTCATCTGGCTGCTCCTGGTTGTTGGCCAGTAGGTTCAGTTCGTCAAATCCAGTAGCTGTCACCCTCACAACCCCACCCAACATTTGGAAACTCTCTACGAGTGTACAGAAAGCAGGACTGCCAGGAAGGCTTATGTTTTGGTTGTTTTATTTTTGTTTTACACCGGGATATAATGCCTGTTTTTGTTGCCCTAATTTCTCTGGACATCAGCCAGTTTCAACAAGTTTATCGCTGCATCATGTTTCTTCTTGTCTTTTTGTTTTGGGGTCACTGTCCATTTGTTTGTTGCGCCCCCAGTACCTATTGTTTTTTACATTGTGTTCCATCATGGTTTCTATGCATTTGCCTAATTTATTATTTACCTTATTTAATTTTTCGATTTGGGATTGATGATGAGTAGGATTTATATAGGCTTGTTCTATGTAAAGTCCTTTAAGGCCAACTAGTGATACAAGCCTTTATTTAAAAAAAAAAAAGCGTGACTTGATAAGAGCATCATAAAATGTTTTGACCTCCACAGTTTTCACCTAGGTTCAGTTATGTGGAGGTATGACAACTCCCTGTGTGGTTTTGTTCCTCAGTAATTAATTTATTCTGTCAGACTATGCATGACGATGGCCAGGATATGACTTTTATCATCTCCTGCAGATTCCCAGCAGAGGGATGTGTGTGTACAGTATAATAGAATACACACACTTTTATGTCATACGTGTGCAATGTTGTATATGACTTATTGTATCTGCAATTTAACAAGCTTTGTGTGTTCTCTGTGTGTCTATTGTTGCTGTTTTAGTTACATCAACTTCTTATTGTTCTATTAAGGCACTGTACTTTTAGTGTTAGTTGCAATATTTGTAGTACTATATTGATGTGTTTCTCTATATGTTATGTTTATGTCCTTGTGTTTTCATGAGAGCTATCACAGAATAGAATTTACTCTGTGTCTCTATTAGGATGAAAACACAACTCACACAACACTATTTTATTATGTGTTTGTCTCTGGGGGCACATGAATGCTGGTTACCAAATGTCATAGCAATCCGTTCCAGTAGTTGGGTTGGAGAAAAAATATTTCCTAAACAACTACCAATTTAAACCTTATGTTAATACTACCGCAAAAGTCAATTTTGCTGCAGTCCATCCATTAGTTCCTGAGATAAGTCAGTCTGGACCAAAGTGGTAGACAGACTTACCGACTCTACCATCTCTAGAGCCGTGCTGTTAGCATGGATAAAGAGCGACGGTAATTGTCAATTACATGTCATTTCATCTTCCTCCTGTTTCAGTGAATTTACTAGATTATCGTTAAAATCATGAAGAAAATCTTACACAGCAGAACACAGCTTTCCACTTTACCAATCTGGTACATTTGTTCTACTCTCGCACACACACAGACACACTCACACACACCTGCACCTCTCAGTAAATGTCAGACACACCAGGATTCATCTTCGATGCCTGTTGGCTTTGTACTACCCTGAACAAGTCAATGTCCATGAAACGCTGCCCTGCTTTTCCTGGAAACGGCCAGTATTTCTGCCTCTCTCCCACTTTTGCTACATGCGGTGGGCGATTAGAGGCAATTATACTGCCTCTTCACAACACCCCAACCCAGCGCTAAAAAGCTAGATAGAATACGTAGAGTGATAGCGAGGGAAAGAGAGAGATGAAGAGACGACAGATGAAAAGGTTTCTCTGGTAGAAGGTGGCAAAAGTCGATGGGTCCATTCAGCATTCAGACCGACTGGAGCCAAAGCACGTACGTTACACACCATGGACGGGCTTTTATTACATAAAATAGCCACCACTGGTTTTACTTCAGTTCATTTCTCACCTTCACCCACTTGCTGATTAATTTTTACCCCTACATGTGATTTTCCCAAGGTAATCTGCCAGCTTTAGGTGTGCAGTATGAAAGAGCATTAAAAAAAAGAGAGCGATTGAGCTGCGGTGAGCTGGACTGGCCTGACCCAGGTTTGGCTGAGGTGACCGAAAATGAACTGGACAAATTTTTTTTTACTGAACTCAGGTTAGGCATGGATTTAAAAAAATAAAGAGAGAAGCAAAGCTGTTGTGCTCCTCTCCGCCTGCAATACGCAGTCCATCCACATTAGTTCTGATCACTGGCTGCCTCGAGGCTTCTCTCTCTTCCATCCCTCTCTCTCTCTCCTTCCCTCTCTTTGTTTACCACGTAGAGGTTGATTTATGTCGGCTGCATTTGGCAGAGTTGGGTGGCGTGGGCGAGATACAGCAGCTGAAGGGGAGAGAGAGAGGAGACGAGCAGGAGGGAGGAAAAGAAGGGGACGCAAAAATGAGTAAGGCCAAATCAGAGTGATGTATCACGGAAGAGGAGAGAGAAATGAGCATAGAAGAGGACACAAGAGACTAAGGGTTGGATGAGAATAGTAAGTAAGGAGGGAGAGATTTGAGGATGGAGATGGAGGAGGAGGAGGGAGGCTGTGCGAAGAGACAGAGAGAGGTGTTGGAGTGGCCTCCGGTGTCTCACTCTGATTTGTATCTTTTATGATGCTTCTTCATGTCAGAACACAAGGTCTCATGCTGCAGTCCCTCTGGCTCGATCGCTCCTGTGTTTCTTCCTCATCCTCCTCATTATGTTTACTTGTACATTTTAGTCTTATTCCCAGGACACACAGCCTAACCTACCTGTGTGTGATGGCTACCTCACTGAACTGCTGTGGCTCGCACACGTGGTGTCCAGACAGACTGCGCTGCTGCCAACACTATCCTTCTACACTGAGTTTGCCTTTGATAAATACAATACAATCAAAGCCTGGTTAACAAATGAATGGATTCTGTCTATAGAAATGCTACAGGGCTTTTAATTTGAAACAAATACAGGAGCTGTAGAGTTTGAAAAAAAAAAGTTATTTGCTGATATCCGCCAACAGCATGTTCCATGGAGTCATTACTGACAGACGGTCAGGATAGGTCAGTTTAGAGTTGATTACATTACATTACGTAAAACTTAAATGATTCCTTTGGGAAAGTAGGGCCGTTGCAGCTACAGTATCATAGATTACTAAAGCAAATAAGTTCACAACTAATGTGCAATCAGTGTAGGAAGAGAAGGACCCAAATGCAGAAGCCACCTACTTTCTGGAGTCCTCTTGCAGGATGCGTTCCACACATGCTCAGACGCAATATGTAGCTTGTTGTAGTGTGGTAGCCTGGGCAGTCACAACAAATTGGAGGTACGCGGAAAAGCAGAAAGTCTAATCCCGACTTGATGCAGTTCAATGATTTAATGACACAAAATGGAGGTACAACGGCTTATGGGACAGTGAGAGAGGCAAGGGCTTAAACCAGAAAGCAGTTCAACATAAAAAAATAAATCCAAAAAACGGGCCAGGCAAGAATCCCAAGTCCAATAAACCATAAGCAAGAAGTCAAACGGCATGGCAGGCAGGCAGAAACTAGTCTAAGAATTCAGGTCAGAAAATGCAAGAACAAGAGCACTGGTAACTTGCATGGCAATCTGGCAAAGAACAAAGGAAGTACACTGGTATATGTGGCAAGTGGCTGGAATGAGTTGCAGGTGAGGAGTGGGCATGGTAGGCCAGGTAACTGCAGGACTGATAATAAGTGGGAATCGGTTCGTCCAAGGGTATCTGGTGGAAAGGCGATATGAGAGAGTGACTAGGGTCATATACATTCAGGGCTGAAGGATAACATTTATATAATGCCCATTATGTCGTACCCAAGAGAAGTATAAATTCAGAATAATTAAGTACCATTTTTGTGTTGTTCCTTTTTTAAATTTAATTTGTGTACCTGTGGACCACCAGTGATTAACAGGAGGCTATGGCAGGGCTGGCTTTCTCAGTGTGTTGACAGCGACAAACAAGGAGAGCAAAAAACCCAGTCAGCCAGAAGTAGATAAAAATTCTGACCTCACACAAACCAAAGTGTCTTCAAAGACATTAAAATAATCCTTTGTGTGCCAAAGTGCAATACAAAAACAAATGTATTTTATAATTGTTCTGAAACAAGACTAATTGTCTTCAGCCAGGCTCTGTGAGGCTGTACTTAGGCACAGTGGTGCTTCGAGTTAAATTGTAACACTTGCATGCTAACATGGATGATGAAAAGTTAGTACATTTGTGTGTGAGTGGAACATGAATGTATGAACCAAATTTCATGGCAGTCCATCCGTTACTTGTCAAAGCATTTAACTAAAAACCACAAATCTCAAAAAAAGTCAAGGAACGGATTAGTCATTGGGATACATCATCTGGGGACCATGAATGTACAACATATTGTGCCAATCCATTTTAAATGTTGAGGTATTTCATCAAAGGAAAAAATGTGTCTTGAAAACAAAACATTGGGGCGAAAATACCCTTTGAGATAAGGCTCATTAGTTATCCTGGTGTTGTGTGTTGAGAAAAAAACATCCTTTTTTATGACATTGAAAATGATCTTTTCTCTCCCTCCCTTCCTGCAGCCGGTCAGTTGAGTCAGTCGGCTCACTTCTCCCTCCAGCTGCCCTACACTGTGCTGGGCCTCGGACGCAGTGCCAACTTCCTTGACCACCTATTCGTCGGCATCCCCCGGAAGCCTGGAGAGACGGTAGGGAAATATGAGAGGGTTATATTAGCTGGACACTACACAACACTCCTGTAGAAATGGCCACAGTCTGTATGGTCTCACAGAATGTTTGAGGGAGATACATGTATAGAGGCATGTTGGAGAGCTACAGCGGACAGAAGGAAGGACATCTGTGTGCTGAACAACCAAAGATATAAAAAAAAAACTTTAACAATCTGGATCTTAGAACATGCATAACACTTGAACGTAACAGTGTGTGGCATGTGTGACTTGAGACATTTAATGTCTATGCAGTAAGTCTAGGAAAAAAAGTGAGTGAGAGAAGAACAGAAATAGCCTCTGGATCACAACGTTAAGAACCAGAAAACTTTCCAAGAAAAATATCAAAAATAGTTGTTTTTCTCCTACTACTCTGGCTTTATTTCATGGGCTGAATGCAACGCATTTCTTGTGAGGAATTGTTTGAAAGGTATTTTGTGAAGATTCAGAAGATGTATTTCCCTCCGCGTATGTTCTTATCAAACTAGAAATGCTAAACAGAGACAGCAGTGTGTCCCTGATCTTGCTAAAACCTTTTAATAGTTGGTTGAGGTTGTTTTTTCTTATTCAAGCAGCAGTTACTGCAACAAAATACACCGATCAGCCATTAAACATTATGGCACTGACTGGTGAGTGAATAACACTGGTTATACTGGTTATCATGGCAGCCTGTCAGTGGTGTGGGATATATCAGGCAGCAAGTGGAACATTTTTGTCTTCAAGCTGATGAGTTAGAAGCAGAGAAAAATTACCACTGGGTCAGTCATCCCAAACCTGCAGCTCTTGTGGGTGGTTTTTTTTTTCCGGTCTGCATGTTGGGTCAGTACCTTTCAAAAGGGGGTCCAAGGAAGGAAAGCGGTGAACCTGGAGACATGGGGGCTTTTGTGGGTCCATTGGGTGCAAGGTGGGGAGTGAAGGCTGGCCCGTGTGGTCTGGGATCCAACAGACGAGCGTACTGTAGCTCAAACTGCTGAAACAGTTAAGTGTTGGTTCTGATAGAAGCTGTCGAGTAACCAAGTGCAGTCATGAAACAGTTCATGCTGGTTCTGATAGAAAGCTGTCAGAACACACAGTGCATCACAGTCTGTTGGTATGGGGCTGCAAAACATTCTGACCACCAGGGAGCCCAGGTGCTCATAATGTTATGGCTGATCAGTGTATGTGATAATATGTCTTCAAAATGTAGTAAATGTTTTAGGTTATTTATTGTTTTCACTAATGATTGATCAAGATGTATTAGCTAAACACAAAAAAACAATTAAGACCTACACAGTGCTAATCAGTTCTTCATTATCTTCAATTTTCTGCTGAAACTCTTGGGTTTGCTTATGCATTTATGGATCCTGTTAATTCTCTGAAACAGAGGCAAGTAGTCATTTCTTTTTGTTGCAGGATTTTTAGTTTCATTTACTTGAATTCTCACAATAAGACTTTTAATAAACTAAATCCTGCTCGGTTAGGATAAGTTATGTCTTTTCTATGTTTTGATAGCAGTTACTTTTGAAGAATTTTGCAGCCCTCGTCGCTAGAAAAAGTCAAATTTTGGCAGGATACATTTGATGGCACACTGAGGCAGGATTGAGCAGTAAAATGGAGGTGAAAAGTTTTTTGGCCCATCTGGTGATTAAAGAGAAGAGATGTTGGGAGTTAAAATATCTAACACACAGTTGCTTTATGGCAAAAACATTTCACATCCCGCTTATAATGTACTGTATGTTATATGGATGATTGATGACATCCCCCCCACCCCCCCACGTCTTTACTTTGAGCTTCAAACACATCTTTGTTCAACAACCCCAGACAGTAGAGGAAGTAGGGATGACTATACAGCCCATGTGTGCCTCCTGTCATACTACAAGCCAGTGTTATATTAATATTGTAAATAATTGATCGGGTTTATGTTTTTAATCTATTCGTCAGCCACATTTCTACACTGCACTACTTCAAATGTCAAGGCTCTTCAGTTCAGCTCTCTCACTATCTCCGCATTCATCTCCATCTCCGTTTTCTCTCTCTCTCACATTGCACTTGTCACACTGAATATTAGGCACGACAGGGCCCTTTTTTTTCCCCTCCGTGTGGTACCAAGATCTTCGTCAGGCAACTGATTTGAATTGTAGATGGGTTGGTCCGCGACTCAGAAGCTGTAGTGCACCAAGAACATTCATCTCAAACAAGCTGCTTTGTTGTCCCCTTTCTGCACACTCCTTTTCCTATGCAAAGAAATGTGATCTTTTTACGCCCATTCCTTCTACAAAGTGAATTAATGAATGCCTAAAGATGCGGCCCATTATGCAGTCAGTTTTATTTTTACCCAGAGGGACTACAAAAGGGAATAACTCCATCAAATCTACCTATAATGAGGAGGAGGAGGAGGTTTAGAAATCCTGACCGCTGCACCACCCTGCTCAGTCGGCAGGTTTGGATCTTTCTGTTTGTCAACTCCCTTTATCTCTCTCTCTCATTTTTATTTCCTTTCTCTCAGTCTTTATATTTGTCCTGCTTCCATTTTCTCACTGTCTCCCCTGCTGTGCCCTTTACAATTTTCTCCTCACAATGAGAGTTTCTGCCTGCTGTTTCACAGGAGAGGTTTTGTAAAATCTACTTGGATATCTTCCATCTTCTGTCCAATCATTCCCCTCTTTTATTCACCCCATCCCCATCTTTTCTTTTGAGTCTCTCTCCTCCTGTTCACTTATCTTCCACCCAGGGGATTCCCTTTGCTGCTCAAAGTGGTTTGCTTCACTAATCAGTCCCCTACTTGTCACTCTCACTCTCTCTCTCTGTCTCCCTCACCCTCTCCCTTGCTCTCTCATAGTGTGCCAGTTTCCCTGGCTTTGAACCAGAGTGTCTCTCTTTCTCTCTGAAGACTTGGGAACACTTTTCTCTTCCAAACAGCCAGATCGGATCTGCTCCCAGGCAGCAGTAGTGGAGGCTGACTCGTCTCCAGCTCTGCTCCCCCGCCAGTTGCCGCCCCATCGGCAGCGCTTTCCAAGAGCTAAGCGACAATGGCTGGCGGCGAGAATGTGCTCGTTATGTAAAAAGCAATGCCGTCGTTGCACGCTTATTCAAAATAGCTGGGAGATGTGGTTCCTCTCAATTGATGAAGAAACAGAGAGTCACAGTTAAAGAGCAATGGCACTCCCGGAGTCTGCCAAATGTAGAACTGAAAATGTTCCTCACAGCTACAAGCATGATTACACCTTTTAAATCATTAATATATCTCTTAACCCCCAGTGAGCCTGAGCACAACCTTGATGCCTGAGCATCTAGAGGCTAAATCAGGGCACAAGGCCAAACTGGACTCACAAAAAGGTGAAAAAGAAAGCCAACAGAAACTGATTATGATGCTGGCTTTTCCAGAAATCAAAGCACTGCTGCATGCAGAGAGGTTAAATACAGTCTGTGTCAGTCAGATGTCAGCATTAGATGCTGAGCCTTAAGCGGCAAAGAAGCTAAAAATGAAACTTGAACTTACAAAGTCAAACCGCTGTCAAACACAATGCTGCAAGGAAATGTATTTAAACTGTCTGATTAACTCTGTGTCGTAACAGTGACCACCTGCCCAAATCCTCTGACAACTTTTAACTTGAAGTGGACAGATGAAAGAGGGATGTGATGTAAACAAAGCAACATACAACCCAAAGGACGTGAAAACCATTATTTATGTGACAGGGTTGACCAGTGCAGGGGAGGGTGAAGGGTTCAACTCAACTCTCAGGTCCAGCAGCTGATTCTTGATGTTGTTTTTTTTGTTGTTTTTTTTTATAACTTTATTTTGCAGTTTTTCATTAATAAACATACAACTTATAGACATGGACATAAATAAAAAGAAAATACAAAAAACAATACAGAAAAAGTCAACAGGAATTGGGTGAAATTAACATTTTGAGCAAGTTATAAGTAGTTGTAACTATTCAATACAACTGGTGTTAAGGTATATCATTGAAAGGGAAATCTTCTACGAATTCTTATAAAGGGACTCCAGGCAGAGTGAATTTTTGCAGGATTTCATATCTGTATCTCAGTCTGAAAGCCCGTTTGGTCTGGATCGATGACTGTTGAAATTATAGTGTCTATACGGTGCTAATATTATTTGTGAGAATTTTGTAAGTCACAGTTTATAAAAGGCTTTTTGGGCGGTATGAGCGCATAGTAAAGGGTCTTTGTGTTTTGAGGAGCATCTGAATTATGACTGAGTCAATGGTTTTGTGGCAATATTATGTTGTTCAAAAATGTCCTGATACACTGGCTAGAGTATTTCGGTGCTGAGTTTATAGCAAATTCACTTATATATCTCAATTGAAACACCATCAGGGTCCCCCCAGCCCTTACTGCTTCTGCATATTGATTTCAATTGCTCTTGCGGGTTGTACTTATTGTCACGCTTCCGAGACTGTAGATCTCTCCCCTATGCCCTAACACTCATGTAAAACTTTTGTTCTCTGGGGTTATCGTTGGAATGGTCAGGCCCCCTGATCAGAAATGTAGTGAATTTATCCTAACGGAGTCATTCCTTTGGTGGCTCCGAGCGCTATAAGAGGGGTCATTATAAGAATTGTTTTAAAGCTGCATCCATTGTATTGTTTATTGATGGGTTTAGTGGTCTTTTACTTCCCCGCCCCAAAAGCTGCAGTTCGATTTCAGGAATAGTGCTTACAGCTGCGGACTGTCGAATTTGGTGGGCTAAAAGCTTTCCAGCCTTCCCCCCTTTGATGTTGTTTTTAAGTGTTGTACCTTCTTTATACTAACCTCAGCTGCATGCTCCGCTTATATTTAAAGGCCCCCGCACACTCACATAGGTGTCTCTGGCAAATCAGGTGGTAGTTGGCTGGAGCCTCGTTTGGAATTACGTGATGTGACCAAACTCTAGGAAGTAAAATTGCATAAGGTTAACGGACTGCATTTATGCAGCGCTTTCATCTAAAGTGCTGTACAGTGATAATTGTCCCACCATAACAGGTGCAACATAACATAACAGGAGACCGAGGGGGCTGTCAGTCAAACACAGTCTGTGCACGCCCATACAGTCTCAGGCAGCATAAGTGAAAACACCTGCGTGGGTCAGCATTGGGTGTGTAGGGCCTTTAAAGTGAAAGCATGGAAAATAACTATATCCATAAAAACTGCTTCTCCATGATTATCCACTTCTGCACTGTCATCACTGTGGTTTTTATTAGTGCAGGACAATAATACAGTCAGTAGGCAATTTGAGGAGGGATGCCATTCCTCTTGTTAGCAAAATGACCAAAATTCAACCCCCTTGTTAACCTGCCCCCCCATCCATCTCTTTGAAATGAAGCTAGAGGTCGACGTCTGCTGAAATACCTTTTTTCTGTTAATCATGATGATCTGATCACTCGTTTTTTCCCTTGACACTGGCCCAGGCGTTTTTGTGTATTTATAAATTCCATGGCGCTGTCCGTGGTGCTGAAGTGGCAGATGGATTTGTGATTGCACCTTTTTCTCTCACTCCCACCCTTCTGTCAGTTTCATCTTGTAACAATGATATAATGTAGGTTATATGCTGTATTGTAGCCTATATACCCTTTAGAGTAGTGTCACCTTCATGATCAAAGTGACCAAAAAGATCTTCACTCACAGATGAGTATCATAGAGACACACTACTGCCTGTAGTATTCCTATAATATTTCTGTGATCATTCAGTAGCGTCTGTGCTGCTGAAAATATTCCCCAGACCAAGGCCTTCTCTGCAAAAAGTGGAGACATGACTACAGATATAGGTTTTTTTCTACAGGGTTAGGGTTTGTTAGGTTTTTTTAGAATGAATAAATCACTGACTGAATACGGTATAACATTAACATTACAGACTAAACGGAGAAGACAAGTGAAAGACAAGAAACCAATACTTTTTTCAATACAAAACCTTGTTGCATGAGTTTGTGTTAAAGAGCTTCCTGTTCTTTTATCTGGAATTTTACATTTCTCTTCACTTTGCCTTACCCAATATGATCTAGCCACTAGATCTAGTCGTCTTTCACTTCTTATAACCTGTTCCTTCAGATGTGATGTTGTGTGATGGTTCCTTTTTTTGTTCACTATATTCTCTGGTCACATGAAATCACTGTGACAGGATGAGAGCGGAGCACATATATTTCATCAAGACAGAGACTGAGATTATGACTTGTTCTGCATTGGCTGAACTCACACATACAGATACACACACACACACACACACACATGCACACAGAGGCTAGGAAATAGTCTTCCGACCGCTCAAAGCGCTTGTACACTACATGCCACATTCACACCAAAGACAGCATTTGGGGTTTAGTATCTTGCTCAAGGACCCTTTAACATGAGGGGATCGAACCACCAACCTTCTGATTAGTGCACAACTCGCTCTACCTCCTGAGCCACAGCCGCCCCAAGTGTGTGTTGCTCCCCACAGCCGAGAGTCATTTATTTCAAGTAGCAGGTTGTCTGTGTCTTAAATGCACAGCTAAAAATAGTCACTCCACAGTAGCTAAGGAAAAGCATGGGACCCCATTATTGTGCCCCAGAGGGCGTAACATACATATTCTGAGTGTGTGTCTGTGTGTATCTATATGGAAATCTTGCATATATTGTTGCCACAATGTATTACCATATATGTGCATACATACTTGATGTGTTTTCTGCATCTTTCCAGGACATAAGGAAGCAGGAGTGGACGGCCATCATTCCCAACTCTCAGCTCATCGTCATCCCCTTCCCACACAATAAGCCCCGCAGGTACATGAACACAATATATAATACAGTATAGATTCATCGTAAGTGCTCGCTTTCCTTGTTCACAGCAGTGTCATTTGCTGGGTGACCCGTTGACGCTTGTTGCCATGGATACAATTCAACGCTTTAACAGCCTCATCTGATGCCACTTAACAACATATTCAAGTTAATGTTACCTCAGCTCAATACAGATAGTATCCAGCCACGCTGCAGGATGTCTTCTCATGTTATCATGATGTTGTTCGCATGAAGCTCAAACCCCAGGAGGAGCCACAGATGGCTATATATAACATACACACACATACACCCTCCTCCACATAGCCACATAACACTTGTGTTCTCACCAGGCTTGCCAGACATGCCAGTACACACACACACACACACACACACCTACATACACACCATGGCCGATATGAGATCTAACCAGAAAAACAAACACAGGTGCCTGGGTATTCTTCTCACATACAATCTAAACTAACAGACTGCGAGATGGTAAATGGTAAGTGGTTGGATTGCTGGAAATGCATAAAAGTTCTTAGAAACCAGAAACAGAGCAGTGCTTCATTCCGTTCAGCAGGGACGAGAAAGCGTTTATTTTAACTTAATTAGGACACGGTCTCTGCTAATGTCTACCATTTGCTAATTACATTGTTTTTCTGTCAGTTAAAACTATGATGAAACGTAAAACAGCATATGGCAAGTCTTCAGTCTCTCTCTCTCTCTCTCTCTCTCTCTCCCTCTCTCTCTTTAGTTGGAGCGCTAAGTTGTACCTGACTCCTAGCAATAGCGTGTTGCTGACGGCCATCGCGCTGATCGGAGTGTGCGTCTTCATCCTCGTCATTATTGGGATCCTCCACTGGCAAGAGAAGGTCAGGATACACACACACACACACAC
>NW_023339663.1:25720151-25720378 GCF_004916995.1 Morone saxatilis | reverse complement strand
CTCTCTCTCTTTCTCCGTCTTTCTATCTCTCTCTTTCCCTGGTCCACAACCTGGAAGGACTTTCAGCTGTAATTGCCTGCTTCTGTCCTTTCAGCATGGCAGATCTGCTGTTCATTACTGCCGCAAATATGCCCTCCAGGGAGTCAATGCATGTTTTCACATGTGTTTTTGTGTTTGAGCTCCTCTTGGTCCGGTTGTTGGTTCAGACGCACACACGCACACACACA
>NW_023339663.1:25712259-25720110 GCF_004916995.1 Morone saxatilis | reverse complement strand
ACACACACACACACATAACAGAAGTGTACCCAGACATATCATGGTCGAGCTCACACAGTGGCAAACATAATTTAACAGTAATTCTCACGAATGTACTTTTTTTTCATGTTCCTTGATTTGTTTCCTTTTTATGTACACACACTGTGGTAGTGCTGTCTGCCGGGCTGAGCAGTGCAGGAAGTTGCTGGCATCTTCTCCAAGCCATCTGCCGTGTGTGTGTGTGTACACGCAGGATGGCATGTGTGCATGGCTACACACAGACACGCTCTAATTGCCCTCTTTTTGGGAAACGTGGGCGTGAGCTTCATCTGAACCGACACTGCATTTGAAAAAAACATGGCTGGTGCCGGATTGGAGCGTCTACGTACGTACACCTAGCAGGCTCAGGTGGATGGGAGGAGATATGCGAGGGGTTGAAGGTCATGTGGAGGGTTGAGAAACAAGAAGAGTGAGACAAATGCCCATTAAAGAAAATGTCACAATTGCAGCGGCTGGCAGTATATCATGAAATCAAATCTGACATGTTCACACAGGCAAAGAAGCACGTTTTTTGGCTTTGACTTCTGTAATGTGCTTAGGCTGACCAGTCAAAGTTATCCATGTTTGCCTTGTTCATTACTTACCCAATACAGACGCCGCTGTTACGGAAGTATTCTTGCCACTTTGATTGCCTAGTTTTTCATCAACTTTTATCCTCAATGTTCCTCAACATAGAAACACACTTCTGAATAATTTAATGATGCTATAGATTTATCTTAAGGCCAGTAGTTTTTTATTTCATTTTATACAATACCCAGGAGCCCCTGCTGCTATGGAACAGAAGTCAGTCAGAGGTTTAGTCAAAGCTGAAGCAAATTCATAATGATGTGTTTTGGCAACTCAGAACAAAATAAATGTGCTACACTTACCGAATATACATTTAACATTGAACTGGTTTTCTACTAAACATAATCCCACAGTATTTTAAGTTCAATGTCCATACAGAAACATAGTTGACTTCTGTCTTTACCTTTTAGCTACACAGACTTTTGGCTTTTTTCAGTTCATCAACTTTTCTGGTCTCATGAGCATCCATGTCATGGAAGTTTTCTACACGTCTGCAGAAAAATGACTTACTTACAGAACCTTAGGCTGCCAGAAAAACTCATAAACACATCCCCTAAAATGGACCTAAACAGTCTGAAGAGGTCAAAACTCCAACACTTTGTTTAAAAAAAAAAAAAAAAGATTCACACATGGATGGGTTTAGCATGGCCGTGCGGTTTAAGGTCAACAAGAAGCAACGAGTGCTTACAAGTGCATCACAGTGCACGGGGGGGAGCTGGTATAAGAGAGGTCTTTACACAAACTGTGCCTGTGTACAAGTGTGACATACTATGAAACTGTCTAAAATATATTAAAGCTAAGATAAAAATAGAAGCAGTCATGAGAGACATTATAAAAACACATAAATAAGCTTATTTGAGAAATCTTCCATCCATGCTTCCTGGAAACAAAACTTTGGAGGTACAAAAAATCCAGAAGGCTTCTCTCTTTTTCTGGGGAAAGAGAGAGCTGAGCTGGGCTTAATCACTTTTATGCCTATAAAATACAATGATGAATTAGTTCATGGATTAGTTACGTCATTCCTCTTAATAGAGATCCCTTTTTCTGTGATCTGCTCTTTAGGAGAATGTGATGTTTCACCACATGGGCACTATATCTCATGCAAATAATAACATTTTTAGTTTTACATGTAATAAAATCCATAGCGATGATGCTTTTCTCATTACGTCCATTACTTGTTTTCTGCCACTTTATTAAGTTATACATAACAATTTCTAACTATGAATCAGAACTTTGCCATTTCTAATTCAATCAGTCAAACAGTGTTGGTGTAAAACTGCGGAGTTGACACACTGTGTCACCCTACTGCAGCACTGCGTTCAAACTGACAGCTTTTGAAAACACAACCAAATTGATTGAATCTGGAATACTCGGCTGGCCTTAATAATTGAAGGACACACATCTGCACTGACAGGCTAATGTGGTGTAACCTCCTGCACCATCCAGGGAATTTAAGATTGAGGGTGAATCCTATATACCGGCCGCTAACATCCTTCCTCATATCTCATCTTCTCCCACCTCTTTTACAGCGGGGCTACCGTAAGGTCAGGGCGAGCCCGCTGATTGACATTTGGCATTTCTGTGTGTTTGCGCTGCCGCCTCTGGTATTTGCTCTTCTAATAACAAAGTCAGGTAGAGGGCAGAAGCACAGGGGCAAAGACGTGCTGTCCTGCCTAACAAGCTAACAGGGCTTTTTTAAGTCCTGTGAACCTCTGTGCAATACAATTTTATCTGGGGTAATGGATATTAACCATATCGATATTAATATTAAGTCGGACAGGAAATGAAAGGAACAGAGTATTTAAATAATACAGATGGGAAAACTTGGAATGAAGCAGAATGTAATCAATCTCCTCGCCTTAGACCCATCATCTTCATGCAGGACATTTAGGCCAGACTTAATTAGTTGACATCAAAGTCCAGTGAGACTACACCGTGCCTCGCTGTAGCTTTCCACCTGCTTTTAGACACAGACGCACCACTGTGTCATTAAAACCTTCAGATGGACACAAATCAATGCTCTGCTGCTTAATGATGATTCAGGCCTCAGGATGACAATTTGGTGCTATCCCCTGGATAGTCAATTAGACCAGGCTTCAGCAGCAGCACAGCCCAGTGGATCGGTTATCCAAAGGAAAGAACATCACATCAACCCATCTGCTCCTTAAAAATATGTTCCTCTAAAAAATAAAAATAAAAGCACAACATCAATCAATATGAGGCACTAGTATCTTGGAAGATTGATGAAGGCTTTATTACAAATCAAAACTGACGGGATAAAAAAATGCAGTAAATTTGTTTCTGCCTATCTTTTGGGTGCAGCAAATTAGTCAACATCAGTGAAGGATTGGCTGTCCTTCAAAAGGGGACAGTCCTCTCAAAGAGTCTCTCTAATGTACTGAGATTGGGTTCAGTCCTTTCCATACAAAAACATGAGCTACTACACTGCAACATTCAAAGTGTTGAGGGAATGACAAAAGAGACGGTTCCATTCACATACATTAAAATTGATGCCTGTTTTCTCCCCATCCTCAGTTCATCACTGATCTCACAGAAGTGATCTAAATGCATTATTGACTGCACTGTCACCAGTCCAGATGATATGGGATCAGTTTTTTCTTTCGTGCTCAACTACTGACAAATGGCAAAGCGTATGATGACATGCTTCGCTGCTTTAATCCTGGGCCCCATCAAACCTCATTCCAATGTACTGCCGTGTAAATTGAGCCATTATGAAGTTATCACGAAATGTTACCCCGTGATATTCCAAGCAAAATCTATCTTTTGAGCATTAAACACTAACACCCCAAGGCTTGGAAGTGAATTTACTTAAATATTCATTTTAAAGATCTCCTCCAGACATGTAGTAAGACATATAAAAAATAGTCTGACCAGGACTGACTTCCAAACTATTTGTGATGTCACAAATCCTCCTCATAGGCCCCGCCCCTTAAAATCAGATGTTCATGGAGCACAGAGAAACTTTCCACTTTCAGCAGATGAATGTGAAAACATCCTTCTAGAGTCAAACTCTGCAGACAGCATTCAAACAGCACACTGTAGGAACAAGAAGAACAACAGATTTTGAGTGGAGGGGAACTTTAAGTACCATTGTGAGGTACATTACTTGAGAATTTCCTTTTCATGCTACTTTTTACATCTACTCTACCACACTTCTGAGGCACTTTTTCCCCACTACATTTATTTGACTCTGCAGATTAAGATTTTTCTTACAAAATATGTCATCAGCTAAACTATGATGCAGTTTTAGATAAAACTAGGGATACAAAGAAGGTCAAATTTGTCTTTCTTAAAACTATTCCTCCTATCCATACTGGACATGAAGATCCCTCTCCTAATGTGATTCCCATGTAAGATGGAGGACAAAATACTCAGTCCTCCACCTGGGGAAAAATGCAAAGTTCAGCCAAAGCTAATATGAGTGTCGAGCAGTCTGAGTTAGTCAAATCAAATGAAGATCTTCCAAAGTTACACTATTTTTAGTACAAAATTCCCTCTTTGAGTTACTATCCCTCCACTGCAGCTCAGCAAGAAAACGTTGTCTGAGGGAACTAGAGAATCTTTTACTGAAATGACTATAAGATACCCACCAGGTTTGATTAACTTAATCAAATCATCAGTGAAGCCTCGAATTTCTTCAAGTGAACTTTGAGATGCATTTTTGCTCACATCGAGGACTGGTTGTTCTCTTTGCAGTTGTGTTAAATGTATGAGGAATCAATAAGGGAATTGAAAAAAGAATCAGACAGATAAGCAGAATCAATAATGGTATTGCTATCATTAAATCTTATCAACTCCCATCCCCAGTGCTGAAGCTAGCTTCTAATTATCTAATACTTTGTTTTAATACTTCGTTTTTAACAACTTTTGTTTTGATGACATTTTGCACGTCTGTCAGCTTGTTCTCAGCTTAGCTCTTACGCTGCCGCCGCCTCCAGCCATCGCACCTGCCTGTGTGTCTCAATGCCCAGATGATGATAATAGACTGTTTGCTATAAATAAACACGTATTATCCTTTTATAAACCCTTATCCTTGGAAGGCCTTTTCATATTCACATAAGGACAGGAGCTGTGTGAGTGAGAGTGAGAGCGTTTGCATCGTTTTACAATTTCTCCTGAGAATGTTTTAGAAAAAGGATTTTCCAAGATGATAATTGAGGTGACTTTATTTACTGCTTGTGACTCTGTAATTGAATATTAAAAGCTTAACTTCCCAACTAGAAGTCTAACTGAACACTTGCTACATCTGTTCTCTTGTGGTTTTTCAAATTAGACTACAACTTTTACCATATTTTATTTTCTTGTTATGTTATTTTTTGGCCTTTTATTGCCTTAATTGATAGGGACAGCCGAAGATAGACAGGAAAGGTGGGCAGAGAGAGAGGGGATCACACGCAGCAAAGGGCCACAGGTCGGATTCAAACCCGCGCCACTGCAGCAACTCCGTACATGGGTCGTCAGCTCTACCGACTGAGCTAACTTGGCGCCAACACTGATAAAAATATAACCTGGACCGACAGAAAGTGACCGGAGCACATAGACCTAAGTTTCACTTTCAGCTTCTGGCGCAGCAATTAAACCNNACTGAGCTAACCGGGCACCCACCATATTTTATTTCCTGTCTATCCCCCCCCCCCAAAAAAAAGGCTTTTCTTCCATTTTTAACCAATGACTTGGTAGTTGTTGTTGTTGTTACACAAGCAAAGTGAACATAATACACTACTAATGTACCAATGTACCAGTGGGTTCATTTAATTAAGCTATCTGCCCATGTTTAATCAGTGAATATCTGACAGTGGGCCTGACTTTAACCCTTGTTCCAGCCTGAAGGGATCACTGAATGGCATATTGCAGCTTGTATATCCACCTTTAGGCTGTTTTCTCAGCTTGAGGTTTAGGAATAATACAGCGTACTCACATGCACATAGATAGATGCACACATCAGTGTTCATTTTGGCAGCTGATATTGATTTGGTTTTAGTCTAGTCTTTTGTTCAACGTTCATTTTAGTCACAAATGAGTCATTTGGTCGCTTTTAGTTTTCATTAACAAAATGTCATTTTAGTCCAGTTTTTCTCAGTGAAATTCAGCTTACAGCTATCACCGTCTTTGATCTGTAGTTTCCGTGGTTATAAGTGTTGTACACCAGGAGTGTTTACTGTAGTACTGATTGCTGTCTGGATTTTTTACTTTCTGATAAATGAATACAAAACCGACATTAATCCTGTCCTCATTCCTACTAACAGCAACTGTAAAGCTATCCACAGCTCTTTTATCGTATGTTAGCATTAGCATTACATTAGCCTCCAATTAATAATTGTCAGCATGCTGGCCTTTTGCTGCTTCTTGATTTCAGTTGGATTGGGGATTGATTCAGTCCATGCATTGCTTACATCTTCCTTTAAAGAACTGGTAACATTTCTGGCAGAGACATGACACTGAAAATAAAAGAAGATACTGTTCTACCAACCAGAAGCTACAGTGTGTTTACAAAATGCTAACACTTCCAATCCATTCTTGTCCTATGTATTCGTCTTTTTGACTGTATACGTTTCTCTGTGTGTTGTTCAGAAAGCAGACGACCGAGAGAAGAGGCAGGAAGCCCACCGTTTCCATTTCGACGCCATGTGATAGAAGAGGCTTGCATCATGGGAGAACATCTTCTCCTGTCCTCCTCCGCCCACCCTTTTACCCCCCTCCCCTCTTAACACACATACTTTCACTCAGACTCATTTCAAGGGCCAATAAACGGATCCTCATTTGCCCCAAAATGTTTCTTTTTGATATTCTTCAGTCCTCCAGTCAGATGTGAAATATTTATGTTCCATTTCATTAATTCATTCCAGTGTTAGAAGTACAGGAGCTGCAACAAGGCCATGGAGACACAGAGAGAAATCCTAATGGAGATCAAGTTTAAAGCAGGGATTTCATTGGACTGGCTGTAGTCGGCAGTATGATCATCAGTGGTGTTATTAGACTATTAGTTTGACAAAATGACAGATTACTGTTGAAACGGCCAACAAATTACTCCAATATTGTAAGCTGTATGTTGAATAACTGGAAGGGAAGCACCTTTGACACTAAGTGTGTAGTGTTACTTGAAATCCATGTCTGCATTACTGTATTGTCTTTTTATTCACTTCTGTCTTTTGCATTTGACTGGGATATTGTAAAGACCTCCTTCAGATTTTATTACCTGTGAAATTAAACTCAGATGTATTCTGTGATATCAGTCTCAGCCTTGCAACTGCAGCAGCAACTGGTGCAAAGTGAACAAAAACGGACACAATAATTCTGTGGAACATTTTTCTGCTACCAATCTCCCCAAAAAATGATGAATGGCCTTCAGGTCTGCTGAGTGCAAATTAATCTTTTCCTCGGTGTATCGTTTCACAGTGCATCATGGCAGTGCCAAAAAGAAAGTTTCTATGTTGCATCCTGCTAATGCTACTGCTTAAAGGCTCAGCAGATAGACACTGCTGCTGAATGAGGCCCACTTTACTCCAGCTTCTTCACAGATACAGTTTTAATTTCTGTCGTCTTTTTGTAAAATGATCAGGCCAAGCGCTCGGGTGTGTTCAGATATTTATTTTACAAGAAGGAGCTCATGCCTTTCTAGGTGTTTTGCACTTTTTAACTAATGATTAACTGCGGGTGTATGTAATTTATTTTGTTTTGTGGATTTGATTTTGCAAATGAATGTCAAAGCTACTAAATGTGTTTACTTACTGAGGTTAAGAATAAAGGTTTCTCTGGCTTAAATCAACTCTGGGTTGCTTCATTTGTGTATTATTAGACTTTTTGGTGTTGCGCTCTC
This sequence comes from Morone saxatilis, assembly GCF_004916995.1. Taxonomy (NCBI): domain Eukaryota; kingdom Metazoa; phylum Chordata; class Actinopteri; family Moronidae; genus Morone; species Morone saxatilis. The sequence continues at coordinate 25,712,666 of NW_023339663.1, read as the reverse complement.
CTTAAATCTGCTGGTGAAATAAATAGATCCATATTAAAGTCCCAAACCTATAATTCACCACTTGTAAGTATCCTTCCCCTGAAACTCCTTTCTAAGAACATCTTTTGTTAATGTTGTTGCTCATTATCTAAATTTGTCGTGAGTGAAGCAGCAGTGAAATTAAACTGCCTTTAATTTTCCAGAGGACCCCTGGAGGCCCCTTTTTTGAGTACCCCTCTGGACCAGCACCCCACTTCAGGAGCCACCCTGCTAAATAATGCACGGAGAGAATAAACCTTCGTCTGCATGGCAAATGAGACTCAGACTGTTGCAAGCAAGGTAGCCTTTAAGCACATTACAACTGATGCAAAGCATGGTGGGAGACTAAAATACAGTATTGATAGTCAGTAGCTGTGTGTGTGAGAGAG
>NW_023339663.1:25696513-25712206 GCF_004916995.1 Morone saxatilis | reverse complement strand
GAGAGAAAGAGAGTGTGTGTGTGTAAGTGTGTGTGTGTGCTGCGGGGGAGACGGGGAGAGAGAGGGGGAGTTCAAGCAAGGAGGAGGTGGTGCACTCTACAAGATGTGTTAAGCTGCACAGAGAGTCAGAACAGAACCGGAAACGAAGTCATTTAGCATTGAAAGTAAAAGCAGTGAAACGAAAAACATTAGAAAACACGAGATGAGGTGCGCAGAAAAGATTTGTCCAGTCATAGCTAAAACTTCCACCCATACCAGCAGAACAAAGACTGATTCCTTGAGATACGCATTATCAAGCAGCACTTAGATATCGTAAATCCCAGAATACTGTGCACAATCAGGGGAACTTGTTTATCACAAAACCGGGATGCAACCAGTGAAGCCAGCCCTTCATGTCTATATTAAGTGCCGTTGTAGCCTTATGCGTTAATCTCTTCATCTGCAACCTGTCCATGTTCCCCCGGCAATATTAACAAGACATATTTAGATAATAAAGCCCCCTACTTATTTAAAAACCGGTTTCAGTAATGCAATGCATGTTCCTGTCTTCATGTCTTTCTTTTCACTTCGTTTTTGTTTTTTGTTGCAACAAGTTCGCCGGCGTGATTTTATTTTGAAAGACAGGACCGGAAGACCGATTTCTTCATTGTGTCTACCTTGACCATGCTCACGACAAGCCACTCATTGATGTAAGCAGCGCCCACGGCTTAAATGAGCCTCGTTCGGGAGCATTTCATAGTTCAGACACGGACGGAGAGCAGACAGAGACGGACTCTCCTCCTCTTCCTCCTCCGTAGTCTCCCTCCATCTCTCTCTCACTCTCTTCCACTGTATCTCTCCATCCAGCATCCAGCCTCATGCGTCTTTTGGATACCTACCTCTCCTAGAGCGCGTCAGCCCCGCTGGATCGGTCCATCATCCTCCACATGTCACCCCCCACTGTGGTCCCCCTGGAAGCTGTATTTACAGTGATGATGATGATGATGATGCCTGGCTGAAAGGCTCGCAGCAGTGTTCTTCCTCCAGCCACACGACTGAAGAGGAGCTTGGTGCCGCTTCCCCCTCCTGGAGCGTGTGTCCGCGTAATGGATTTACTGTTGTCGGAGAAAAGTTGGATTCCGTGAAGAGCCCAGTGGAACCCTAACATGGGCAGAATAGGAGTGCGTTGTTAGAAAGGTGCTTTTTGGGTTGGAATCACACCGTGAGAGGAAATGCACAGAGGTGAGTTCCCCGCAAGCTGCCTGAGCGCCAATAATGCGCGTCAGGGTCCAGCGCCCGGCACAGTCCACAGTTTATTTGAACACTGGGTGAAATGTATTTGCCTTTTTTTTTTTACATTCTCTCTTTCCAGCACAGTTGGTGTTTAATGTGCAGAGTGTGTGTGTTTCAACACATCCAAAGCAACTAGGGTGGCATGAAACGATAAAACCCTCATGATGAATGTGCTCCAGGAGAGATTACAATGTCCTTATTATTTTGATGTATTTCTCTCAAAGTGAGACGCCATTCCGGTAAAAAAAAAACTGCACACTGACTCCTCTTTATACCGCTCTCCATTTCTGTCTCGTTTGTTTGTCTTTAGTACCAACTTGCCCTCTTGTGATTGTTCATGGCAAATTTTCCTTCTTCTTCTTCTTTTTTTTTTTGTTTTTACTGCCCACATCGACATCGCCATTAACCACCGATTTACAATCCACCAATGCAAGTTTGGGCAGTGCGAGATGTGCCTGCGTCCACGCAGCCTACGGGAGTGCAGTCTGGTTGTGATTCACCATTATAATGGACAGCAAAGGTCAAATACTAGTTGAAATCCATAAAGGGGCGAACAAACCCATCAGGAACCATTACGTGTTTCCAATAAGCGAACAGTTTGACAGTCTAAATGTATCTCACTGACATTAAAAACAGGTTGAACATGTCTGTCTCAGATACTATATTGTGCCCGGGAATGTGGCCACAAAAAGAAGCGCTTTTTGGGGGGTTTGGTGGCATTTTTCTTGAAATAATAGGGGAAAAAAATGTTTGTGAATAAACCAGACAGCAGCTTGTACTACACACAGCTCACAGCAGGGCTGTTTCCCTCCGCGGTGAAGGGAGCTCTCCAAGTTCAGAGCCAGACACGTCCGCTGCCCCGCGCACACTGTGGCCTGTGCGCGTGCTGCTGTCCCCGTGAGTCCCGCTCCAGCCGCTGTCTCGCGCCATCAGCACCTGAGGCGCGCGCCGCAGCACACGGCTGTAACACCTCCTCTTGATGCGTTCAGTGAAGCGGTCTCGGTGCCGCGGTGCGGGCAGTGTACTGCGGTAGATTTGTGGTTTAACAGGTAAATATCTGTAAATTGTGTGTTCGTAAAGCTTTAACGACTATTTAAGTGCAGAGGTAACTGTTAATGGGGTTTCCGTTTAGCCTAATTAATATAGTGTAATTGTAGTGAGCTCTTAAGTGGCCTCAGTGCATTGTTAATACCACAACGCCTCCGTTTACTCCACGAACAATAATTGAAGCTTTAAATGGACTGAGATTATGAAGCCTTTCCTCAGTAGGCAAACTATAAGGTAAATTAGTAAATTAACTATAAAGTCTGGTAGCTTATTTATAGCTTGTAATTTATGTCCGTTTTTCACAAAGCTTTTTCCTTAAGGGACCCCTTTTCTAAACTAGTAAACTGATTATTAATTATTGACAGATTTTATGGATATTTCATATTATAGTCAACAATAACAGTTATACACTGATAAACTGAACAGAACAACTGATAAACTATACAATGAAACCAAATAGTGAACACAATAACTGCAGGAAGTTTGTGTAAAACGAGCAATTTATATTAATTTGGAACAGATTATTTCCTTTAAATGTGAGTTTTACTGATATTTTTATACAATTCTGCCTGGATTATGTATTTTATTTTCAAATACAATCCTACATACTATCAATCTAAACTATAGAAGAAAAATAGATTTTAATTTAGTTTTCTTCACAGAAATGAACAAAATGCTGAGATAAAGGCCTAATAAGTATATATTTTTTAAATTGTCTTACACCCCTTAAAATCAAGAAGGCCTCACGACCCCAGTGAAGCTTTGGCGGCCTCTAGTGGGTGTCCCGACCCCAGGTTGGGTGACATCGATTTACTTCATAGCCCATAGACCTAGTTTAGGCCATAGTTCTTTATTCAGACAGTCCACATTATCAGCTTTTATATCACTTCCAAACATTGTTTAGTCCTGTCTTACAGAAATGTTTTTTGGGTAACGCTTAGTCAATTTCTAGAGAAAAAACAGACCTATCCAAACCAAACAGACTACAGCTTTGACTCGCTGAACCCTCTGTAATGTTGCATCTATTCTTTAAAATGATTTAAAGGATGGGGTTGCCTTTAAATCTCGGAAATATTTCTCTAAGGAACTTACAATGACCCAGCCTACAGTTCCTCACAGACTATCATTCACCACCAGTTTTTATACCCGTTCACAAGTTGTTCTCTTGGTGTTGAAGTGGCAATGGCTGCAACTCTGTTTAGCTTGTGATTTATTTATAATGTTACAAAAGATGTTACAAATGTCTACATGAATTATGTAACGTTTGCCTAATAAGTTCATTTAAATATTTATAGCTTGATAAACATTTCTGCCGCTGCAGTTCATGGAGGCTTTCTGCCTTTAACTCTTACAAGCGTTGTCTGGTTTGTTAATATTTCCCGCCTAAAGTCCTTGAATGTTAGACAATAACCAGCTTCACTGAGGGCAGCAACAGTTTACAGTGTTCCTGCTATCTATAGCTAAGATTTAATGACCGGATGGTGTAAAAAAAAAAAAGCTCCAGTGAGAGCATCTTTCTGTTTTTTGGTTCTTGACATTCTCTGTCTTCCATCCTTCCTTCCTGGGTGCCATTATGCAACGTGCCAGGCTCTCGCTCGCTCTCTAATTCGATGTGAGTGGGCCAACCTATTATGAACTCAGTGGGGATCAGGTCTGCAGCGGCTTATCAGAGCGAGGCAGTGTCAGAAGCTGTAACGCGCTCGCCCTCGGTGCAGATATCATTGTAATAAAACATATTTCACCTATTGTCTGCAGCCCTGCTCTGCCCAAATGCCTGTCTTCTCATCAGCGCCGTAAGCCTCGGAGCCAGTAATCCAGTTTTTTTCCTGCTAATGCTTTCTGTTTCTGGCGCCTAGAGGCTCTAGATTAGTAGGTTAGAGTGCCGTGGTTTTGATGAGAGTTGATGGTTTGAAACTATCTTTAATGAACTACTACTTGCTGCTCCTGCTACTACTGCTATTCCAATTGTGCTTTCCATTTCCCACTGCACAGCTACTGTTCTACTACTTCCACTAATCTTGCCATATCCACGACATCTTCATTCTGGTGACCACTGTAACTGTGTCTCTGCACGTATTGTTCCCCAGCAACCATTGTACAGTTTACAGAAACAATTACATTAGACTATAATGCTTATCTTAGAAACATTTTACCACTGCTGCTACCAAAGGTAACAAAGCTACCCTTAACCACTTTAACACTAGTATGTATCAGCAAGCTTCTACTAGCACACTTTAATGCCACTGCTAATACTATTACCGCCACTCATAGGGACACTATTCACAACATGCCACGCTCAAACATTTTATTACTTTGAGAAACCACAAATATGACATTTTTTCATGAAAGGAAGGACATTTTCAGTTGTCTACATGAGTTAATGAATGAGAAAATCAACTACAAACAAAGTCATTTTAGTTTCTGCTGCTCATGTGATGGTAAACTTGACATTTTTGGGGAGAAAGTTTTGAAGATGTTTTAGGAAAAAAGAAAGCATTTTTGCACTGTTTCTGACATTCTATAGACTCACAGTTAATCAGTCAAGAAAACAGGCAGATTAATGAATAGTGAAAAAAGTGATTGGTGTCCTAGTTCAGTATGAGTACGGGAGCACAGAGCCAAAATAAAGAGAGGATGAACACTCAAATGTCTGTTGAAAAGAACAGGCTGTCTGAATGTTTGCATTTACCCAACCATTAACCATTAACCATTTGGTGCATGTAGGCGTATGGCAAACCGTCTGTACTCAATGTGCTCAAAGTTAGAAAAGTTAACTTCAGCAACTGCAGCCATACGTGTTTAATTCTCATTATCCGTCAGTCTCTCCAGTTCCATCATTTACCAGATGATTCACCACTAAATGTCTCTGCGATATTTCCCCAGCATTGCCCTTTCATGAATGCTTTGTATTGACAATGATATGATTATTCAATTTCCTCAAGGGGATACATAAAGTAATTCTTCATCATCTTCATTGCATCCTGAGCATGCACCAGTATTAAGACATGCCTACACTGATAGATAACATATGATTATCCTTTCTCACAGCTCTCCTCATCCTTTCTCAGCTATATTTTGTTTTTAAATGTCACAATTCAATCAGGGATATACTTAAACAATGTATTGATCTATATGTTATTCTCTATTCATAAAGGTTAGGTGAAATCAATTCTGCAGCTGATCACACACTTATTCTGTCGCTGTTTAGTGATTTCCATTTTGAACACAAATGCAGCATTACGCCACCTGTGACCAATGTATTATATCTGTGTTTTGCAGCGTGGATACTCTTCTTTCTAATAGAAGAGGCTTTCGCTCTGGCACAGAGAGGCAAAGGTAAGCTAGAGCCCAAAGGCTCTCCTGTTCTGTGAATGTTGTGTCACCCGTATCGAAGCCGTCTGAAAGAGGGAGGAATTATCTCGACTTGGATCATAGAACAAAAGTGTTATTTTCCTCCCTCTTTATTCCCCACCTGCTTTTTCCTTTTGTCTCGCCAACCCTCCTTTCACTCTTCCCGTCTTCAAATCTGTTCTCTGCCTTTCTTGCTTTAAGATTCCCCAAGCGAGCATGGCGGCCAGAGCCCTAACCAGAACGACTGTGGCACGTGGGTCCGCAACATCAATGGCGGCGTGTTCACATCGCCCAATTACCCCACCACCTACCCGCCCAACAAAGAGTGCGTCTACATCCTGGAAGGTAGGGCAGGGTCTTTTCCCCTCTTCATCTTCTGCTCGGTAGCTTTTGTCATCAGAACAGCTGACACGGTTTCCCGCCTTTCAGCATATTGCCTCCTCTAGTGAATGTCATTAGTGTGACTGACATTGTTTTATATAACCTCACCCCTATCTGATTTTCTGTTCCTTCGCTGGCGGGCAATCAGCGCGACATTTTCCGAATGAGCCATCCCGAGTTTGTTTCACCCCACAGATATAACCCTTTGAAAAAGATGGAGAGTGGCGCATCGTGGGTAGCCCCTGACTTCTGGCCTAATCAGAGGAGTGCTGTGTTCATCTCTATTGGCAGGGTGTGCCAGAAGACTATGCTATATAATGAAACATAAAAGAGATGAACATCTGCTACACAACTGAGCTTTGGTGGCTGTATCGCTGGATTGCAGGCGTCCTTGTCAACACCTTAGTGCTTACCAGAAATATCACATCCATCAGTAATCTGGTGGCCTGCCGCACAGGACACATAATGGAAAGCATCATTAGCAGCTATAGGAGATGAGGTCTGGAATATTGAATCATGTGTTTTCATACTGAATTGATGAACTGTTTGTCCGTGAAGTAGCACAGCCTTTCATGCAGATGAGACTTGGTTCTTCTCTTGCTGTGGTGGGGAATACGTTTTACACATGGCTCAAGGGCTCCCCCTGTGGACAAATCAAGCCCAGAGCTATTTTTGATGAATAAGCCGTGACTCTATCACATACAGACTGCTGGTGTGTGCAGAAGTGCATCGCAGTGGGTCTGAGAAGCGACAGATGCAACCTATCATTTGCTATTATTTGGTCTTGAATGGCCTTAGTCATATTCATCACTGAGCTCCAGTGTTGAGCCTTTCATTCCTCCCCTTACAGAGACAGAATGCTAACATTTGGCATAAGTGCTAATCAGATAGCTTTGTAATTATAATTTGTGGTTAGTGAGGCTCATTGATTATGTCATGTCCCCCAGTTCATCAGCTCAATAGATCGAGTGATTATACTTTCTGCTCTTTCTGTATCAAGCTGTGTGTGTGTGTGTGTGTGTGTGTGTGTGTGTGAGGGACATAGAAAGCTATAGAGTGAATGAGACCCAGCACACCAGGGAATGAACACACAGATAACAGGAAGTGCAGGCATACAAGCTACTCGTTCGAGCAGAAAGAGAGAGCATTCCGGCTCAAATTCAAAGACAAGAACAGAGACACAAATTCACACCGAATCTTCTGTTATTCTATTTCAGTTGCACACTGTACCATAAACATGTACCACCCTTGACCTTGCTCTTTTTTCTCTAATGGAGCATACTTGGCTTCTCCATCCAGAGATGATTCAGAGCCCCACCTCCCACCCTCAGCATCTTTATTCTGTATGATTCATCCTCTAAGGCAGGCATGAATTGCCCTCATTAAATTCTGTGTAGGGGGTAATGGTATTAAAGAGCTCTGTCCATTCAATATATAGACATACGCTGGATTTTCATGACACATGAACCTTTGAACTACAACTCGTGCTGTGATTGCAGTGTTCTGGATTCACTGACTCAGAGACAGCAATGCTGACATGTCAGACTGTGTCTCTGCTTGTGTGTGCTAGTGTGTGAATGTGTGTGCATATATATCCCTGTGAATTGTGTGTGCAACTGTGTGTTGAATGCGTGCATATGGGAACATGCCCCTTTGTGTTTATGGTTAAAAAATTATAGTGAGCATTTATTTTGTGCTTTGCTTATAATGCTGTTTACCACAACTGAAAAGAACAAACCAAAGTATAAGTTTGAGTGAACTAATTATGTTAAATGTGTATTTTAATCTGTGTTAATTGTTTCTTTGTTCAGCTTTAGGAGAGCATCTAGGCAGAATTTGGCTTGGAATGTTAGGGTTGGGTTTATACAGCGTGCCCCTCCAATCATGGATGTGTAGTTGAATTTGAGTTCAGAAAGTGCCGCAATTAGTAATGGTGTGAAAGAATAAACAAACTCCTCATCTGTTGTCAACGCACAGACACAGCTTCTACAGCAAAAAACATCTTAAGATTTATCAGTTTTGCAGCCTGTGAGAGGAGAGAAAAGTCATCTTCCTTTATATTATTACTATTTAACTCAATGCTGTCTTCAGCAGTGACATATATAAAATATCAAATATCACTCAATCATTGTGGCTTTCTCTATAAATATAAATGTCTTGTCTGATTAAAGATCTAAGGAACATTTAAATGTAGTGAAAATCAGCTATGTCTGAATGATGAAAAGCCATCACTTTAACAGATAGATAAGGTCAGCAATGTTACATATTCCATGTCTGAAAAGGGCTTCAGTTACCTATAGCAGCTTTCACATAAGTCTGAGCCAACTTCTAAAAAGTTTGCGCTCCACAGATCCGCTGAGGGGTTAGAAGCAACAGCCAAAACTTCAAAATCCAGATTAACTCATATCTGACTCTACTTTCAATCTATGCTTTAGAATAGCATTCAGAGTCATCCTTGCCCTTCAAAAGCTAGATTTACCGTAATTGTATTCCTTTCATGGATTAACCCCTTTTGTTTCCTTTCTCTCCCTTGCTCCCTTGTTCACCAAAGCTCTCCCTAGACAAAGGATTCAGTTGTCTTTTGATAAGAATTACTACATTGAGCCATCATTTGAGTGCCGCTTCGATCACATCGAAATCCGTGATGGGCCATTTGGGTTCTCTCCACTCATTAATCGCTTCTGTGGGGGGAACAACCCAGGCCTGGTTACATCGACGGGACGTTTCATGTGGATCAAGTTCACCAGTGATGAGGAGCTGGAAGGCCTTGGCTTCCGCATCAAGTACACCTTCATTGCAGGTAGGGACACACAAAAAATCTGCAGTGTCTGTAACTCCCTCAAACTCTTGAAGCGAATTTCCGTAACCCTAACCACACATAAAAGGTTTTTGCTAAGATGTGTAGAGAACTGGATCGATCTGGTTGGTTTGCTTTGACAAAGTCACTCCCAAAACATAAAAGAGAATCTAATCTCAGTGTGTCAGAAAAGATAGCGTTCTTCCCTAAAACATCATTTTTCTGAGTTTACCATCTTGTTTATGTTGATTACTCATAAGAAAATGACTGAATATGGGCGCATGTGGACTCTCAAGGTGGTCTTTTCCAAACATCACAGCCATCATACCTTCACTTTTCTTGCTCTTCAGCAGATACACGATCAACATCAGAGCCTCCTGAGTCTAAACCCAATATGCCTAGAAATCAGTGTCTCTCATCAGGCGGCAGATATGAACTTCAAACAGACCCCTTTCTGCTTTATCTGGCCTGCCTTAATGGGATCTTATCTTGTGTTTTCTGCTTACCTATTTCTGCTGTGTGGATTGAGAGTAATGTGCCTCCCAAATCTTATCGTTTCAGACCCTGATTTCCATCTGCACGTGGGCGGACTGCTAAACCCCATCCCAGGTAAGCTCTTCAGTATTTCTCCGGTTTGTGTTCGATCCTTTTTGAAGAGCTCCTCTGTGCTCAGAAGCTTACCGCAGGCTATCTCTGCCTCTGACGTGAATGTTGAATGCGCAAATGTACCTTGACAAGCACAAAATTGCACATAAAGTGAAGAGGTGTTCATACAAAAACACGCACAAATTTAAACACATGAAGGAACACACACCTACCCTGCTCGTTCCTTCCTGCCTTTCTGCTTTTGTTCCTGTGACTTCTTATTGTCCTTTATCCTAATCCGCTGTCCTCACTTCAATTCCATCTTAAATCCTTTACTTGTTTAAATAAAATCAATCTGTCTCTCTGTCTGTCCTGCTCTTCTACTCTTCCTACCCTTTCTCCTCTTTATCTTCTGCTCTTTCTTCTCTCTCTCTATCTCGACACTTTTTTTGCTTGCGTCTCATGTTTCTCCATTTGACCCCTTTTCTCACCTTCCCTGTCTTTGACCCTTTTCCCTTCTTCCTTTCCCTTTCTTTTTTTCTTTCCTCTCCTCCACATTTCCTCTTTCTCTCTGCAGAATGTCAGTTTGAAATCGGCGGATGGGATGGGATTATTCGTTCCAGTCAGGTGGAGGAGGAAGAGAAAGTGAAGCCTGGTGATGCTCTGGACTGTATCTGGACAATCAAGGCTCCTCCTCAGTCCAAGGTCAGCACACAGGACCGTATTAGCAGTCAGGAATGATGACATATTCTATCTATCCTTCAACCCGTGTTTGTTTCTTTCAAAATTCATGGTCTATGCTTCTGTTTGGATGACTCATATTCAAAATCTCATATCGATGGTGATACATGCAATCCATCCCAGAATAGATATGAATAGTCATCCATAAAAACAAAATCAGAGGAGAAATAATGATGCTCTGAATATAAACAGAACATAATTCTAAATAGTTGTGTGTACTATCATTCTGTTATGTGTGTTCCCCATTTCTGTATTTGCTCTGGCACTTCACCTTCACAGGGTATTCTATCTTAACATCAATATTAGTTTTATATTTTTGCTCTTTTGTATTGTAGCAAATGTGATGTCAGTGCAGAAATTCCAGTATCAACATGCGTAATGGATTTGTTCCCCACTTCATGGATCTTTCAGGTTAAATCTCCTTTTAGCATCTGGGAAATAACAATTTTCTGTTGCAAAGAAAGTAAACAAGCAACCAATTAGATGCATATCTATAAGTCTGTCTTTGGTTTTCCTGATTTAAATATTTTGTGTGAATGCATATAGTAGTAGTTGTGTGCTCCAGTCACTGAGAACATATCCTCCGGTGTTCAAGACTGTACTGTAAGTGTAATTTAATACACAATAATGGATATGAGTAGTGTAAACACAAAGAGAGGCAATATGGATAAAGATCAATGCAGGCAAATTTTATTTATAAAACAAAGCCCTGGATATTCATTTTGAAGTACATTTTCAAGCCAAGAGTGAAAGCTCAGTGATATGCACATAAGTTCTTATGAGTGGATATTCAAACCCCATTGAAATTAAAACCATAGCCCAGCTAGCCATGATTTATTGCTGCTCTGCTTCTCCCTCATGACTAGAGGAGGCATCAGAAAGCTCCTATGCTATTCATTGGCCACAATATACTCACACAAAAACTCATGCAATTACAAACTCATGCAAATCTAATTAAGTATAAAACAGCAGATGCACACATACCGTCACAAATTACATAATATAATTGTACATACAGTACTGTAAGCAATCACCCATATTATACACTCATATGTATACAAAGTAATACTTTATGCATACACGTGTAAACATTCATGCATGACTCACACATGCACAACCTAACACACACACATACACACATTAGTCCCCACAGTCATTTTACTGGTCCTACATGTGCAGTGTGAGGCAACAGTGATGAGGATCTGAATTTAGCAGCTGCACTGAGTTGCCAAGCCAGATATTAGCTCACTGAAGCAGAAGGAACAGAGGAGCACACTCAGCGGCAGTATGAGAGCAGCTACTTAACTGCTCCATGGTCACAGGTGCCTGTGTGCTAAATGTGCTGAAGTTTCATCCAAGTTGTTGTCCCCCGTGTCCAAGATCTCATCATGTCATTACTGCTGATTTGACTTATTCACACAATTAAAAAGCATGTATTTTGCAATTACAGGTTGAAACACTGCTGTATGTTTAGGCTCACTAATAAGCTGCATCTGGTCTCAGTGGCATTCATGTGATTTACGAAAGTGAGGAACTCACTGAGGACCTCTAGTGGACAGGTGTAAACCACAGGTTGTGTAATACATTTTTTTCACAATAGACTTTTTGACGTGTAAAAGTAGGAAAAGAACAGGTGTGATGGGTGATTTCCATTTAGCTGCATCAGTTTCAGAGCCCTAGTGTTGTTCATGGTGTTTCATTGTCATATTGTCACAGCTTACAGCTTACAGAGCCATTGTTCATGTTATTAGTACCTCTCGCTCTTTTCCGTCTATAACAAGCCAGAATGTCACCTGTGCTTTTTCCTGCTGTAACAAGTTAAGATGTTTGCTGTGAAATGGTATAATGGACCACCCAAGCATATATATAGTTTTGTACTCTGAGGCCAGACTGTCTTATGTGGGGAGGAGGTTCAGCTCACTAGCGCCCAGTCCCTGCGGAGTTCCCTGAATTGACACACATCTTAAAGAAAAGATGAGAGTGAGAGAGACACAGCAGGCTGCACCATGACAGATTTCTTCAAAGGCTGACTTTTTTAAGTAGCCAGTTATCATTGTAAGAATGATGCATACTTACATTACAGCTTAGATTAGATTTATTTTGTTATTATTTGATTCTATTTCCCAATAATGCATCGTCTATCCATCTTCTAAACTATTTATCCTGTTCCTGTACCAGCATGCTCTGGTGAAGAGGTGGGCAGGTCACCAATGTATCATAGAGTTCTTCTCTAATCTCTTTTATTTTATTCATTATCTGTATCTGAACGTTTTCTAGATACATTTGCTTTACTGATGCAATGCACATTTTGTATTTACCTTCATAAAGATTACGTAATTAAATAAAAGTTACTAATTATGATTAGCTGTGAGGTGGTGCTAGTTCATTTACCTCCACATTGATTTGAATATGTTGTGTATCTGCAGATCTACCTGCGCTTCATGGAGTACCAGATGGAACACTCTAATGAGTGCAAGAAGAACTTTGTGGCTGTGTACGATGGCAGCAGCGCCATCGAAAACCTCAAGGCCAAGTTCTGTAGCACCGTGGCCAATGATGTGATGCTGGATAATGGTGTTGGAGTGGTGAGAATGTGGGCTGATGAGAAGAGCCGTCTCAGCCGGTTCCGCATGCTCTTCACCTCTTTTGTTGACCGTGAGTGCCAGTCTTTCTGACAAAATAACTCTGCCCTTTTCCATCTTCATTCCATCATTTCTGTTGCAGTATCTATTTTGTTCAAACCATTCCTTCACAGGCTTGACACTACACTATTACTTAGAACTTCAGTGTTCCCATTATGTGGCTCTCCTTAGCTCTATCCTCACTTTCTTGAGTGTCTCTTTGGTGTTTGATGGATTTTTAGCAATTTCTTTATCTGTTTGTCCTGTATTACATTCAAAATGGATCATTATGAAGAAAAGGGCCCAGTTCTGTTTTTATTATTTAAATGAACACATCCAGTGACCGTGGTAGATCTGATTCCACATGCTTGTTGCAGTTTGGTCTGCTCCTTTCCCAGTTTCCCTTATGACTGTGTAAGTTTCTGTTAAGGACTATGATGAAATTGAATTACTTTACTGCAGCAGCCACAACATTATCCAACCACACACACAAACAAAAACTGCTGATTTATGAGGTCCTGCATTTAGTCTATCAGTCGTAACTAATAGACACTGAAGTGTCATTTCAGCAAGGAAAGCTAATTACAGTGTGCTATTTTTAGAGCATAGATATGAGAAAACCAATTATTTACTCCAGCATTTGTGAATAACTGAAAGCATCAAATAATTTCTTGATATGCATGTCACAGCATGATTCTGTGCTTATTATAGGTCACTTCAACAGCAAAATAGGAATTTATCTAGTTTGGCGAAAAGAAAAGCTGAGTGGGGTTAATTGATCTGCTGGAAGTAATTATATATAAAGCCTCATCATTTCTGAAGGACAAGAAACACCAAACAGCTGCTGTTAAAGGTTGCAAATAATATAGCAAGGATTGCCATCCAGGAAACAGTTTTTTCTGTTAGCACACCGTAATATTTTCATTAAATGCCTGAATAGACTGAGATATTAATTGCCACATTCTCCTGCACATTTCCAAACCCCTGGCTGAATGCTAATGTTGTTTTCATCAGCAAACCCATAACCATTGCAGTCAGAACTTAATGGCCTTTTAAATTCAGCAAAGATGTTTTTTTTTTACTCTGAGAGTCCTTAAGACCGTTTGGATCCTCATTAATTCTGATCACACAGTTCATCTCAGAGAAGTCTGAAGTCTCTTGAATAACTCCAAAACTTTATTTGATCAGAGTCAGCGACTGAAGTTTACTTGGAGGTCAGAGGGAACCATTAATCTTTGTCACTCAGAGAACAAGATGACTTTTGTCTTTTGCACTCCATCATCCTTAATGTGCTCTAATCTTCAGACAGAACCCCCTCTGATGTAAACCAGACATATTAAGACTTTAATAAATACACACATACACTCACAGTGCATACATTCAGACATGAGTTGTGTGTCTGTGTGTGTGTGTATGAAGGGAGGTCGTGGGGTAAGAGGGTGAAGCGTCGCTCACACCCTGTGAGAGGCTACATTTTGAAGGCGGGAGGCAGATAATTGGTTTGGAAGTGATCACAGTGTCAGGGGAGCGACCCCGTCTACATGCTCACTGGGAGATAGAGGGATGGACACCACAGCACAGACACACTATTTATACATACCCTTACACACACACATCGTCCCTTTGTCAAAATGTATTTAACCCCGGAGGCAGAGGAAGCATGCAGGGAAAGGAGAGTAGAGGCTCCGAGCCCTCATCACAGTGGGGAGCAGGGGTGAAGCTGGTGGAGCAAGCCACAGTCTGTTTCAGCTACGATAAAAAGAGTGTCTCTGCAGCTGCTCAAGCCTCTGTGTGTGTGTGTGTGTGTGTGTGTGTGTGTGTGTGTGTGCGACCGTTAGTTGGTTGTATAGTACAGGCATTCTCTGGCAATGATGCTTTCTTTGACACTGCTAAAGAAAAAAAGGGTTTTTGTGGTAGGTTTGTGTCTACCTTATATTGTAGACAGATGACTTCTCATACTATAATTTTAATATAATAATTTTAATATAATGTTATTTCTGTCTACTCTGCACACACGACATCTATTGCATGTCTGTCGGTCCTGCAAGAGGGATTCCTTTTCTCTTGCTTTCCCTGAGATCTCTTCCATTTTCCTCTGCTTTTTAGCAGGACATTTGTTCTCATAAGAAATGAGCCTAAGGATAGATGGCATTGTAAGCTGTACAAATTCTAAAGCCCTTTGGAGAAAATGATATAGAGCTATATAAATCAATAGTCTTGACTTTACTTGACTCAAAAGAATAAGGGAAAAAGGCTATTCTTTAATCTTATATCTTGAATGAGTGTTTTGTTGTTGTTGTTGTTGTTGTCAACACCTACAAATGGCAAACTCGTAATTTTATTTGATCACAAAATGTAGTTAACATAGTTAGAAATAGTGGTAACGTGACACTACAGGGTACATGTTTAAACTGGGTTATGATATCCTTCCTGCTCTTCATTTAACTAAGGGGAACGTTTCAGAAAGATGTTTTCTTTTGTCTTGGGTAATATACCGGATGAGCCCATATATTGGTTTTAATTTTTTCATACCGGTGCATAGCTGAAACAATTGCTTTAACTCTTCAATAGGCAACAATAATGTTTTTAAAGAGTTTTACAGGTGGGGCAAGCTGTGTAGTGTGTATTGAAAGTGGCAGCCTATTAACTGTATACCTGTACTAACTGTTATAACACAACAATTTAGAACCTACAATTTACTCTCTTTAACAGGACAAAACAGTCATCTTATGTCAGTTTATGGTGTTTATACAACTCCAGAAGCAATATTTAGTAAGTTTAATACGTTTTTGACATTTTTTTTAAAGCTGTGTTTTTACTACGTTGCAGTTAAACAATAAAACTTGTTTATATTCTGCAACTGTCCATAAAAGACCCAGTGATGCAAATAAAAAAAGG
>NW_023339663.1:25696246-25696501 GCF_004916995.1 Morone saxatilis | reverse complement strand
ACATTTGCCGTGATATAGTGTGGAACTGCCAGAATGTCAGTACAGCCCAGCACTAGTTAGACAACAACGGTTGTACTTTAGATAATAAACATGGTCAACGGCAAAGTTGATAGTACAGACAGTTTTTGACCTGCTAAATGGGAGGACTGCGCTAGATTCTAGTTTGTCCTCTAATATATCAAAGCAGAAAAAAATACTCTTAACCAGTGTTAATGAACAGTGGCAGTTACCTCCAGTTTATCCATCTCTAACCCC
>NW_023339663.1:25693853-25696146 GCF_004916995.1 Morone saxatilis | reverse complement strand
CGTCTCCTGCTCCTCAAACTCCCTTGACAAGAAGGCTTCAGCTTAGTGAAGCTGCCATTTCCTCCCCTCATCACCCCGATGTAGTGTCTGCAGGAAATGATGATGTATGGCCTTGTGTGTGGACTGTCTCCATTAGACCTCAAGTGTTTCAAGAAATAATAGAACATTCTATCTTTTATTACATGCCTTCACAGATTTCAAGAGCCAGATTATCGATATTTTATTGTTGTTATTGTTTTATTGTTATTACCATCAAAATAGCCTAAGTCTTTTTCACAGTGTAGTCATTTTTTACTCAGCACTGTCAGACAGCTGTTATCCTGTTGTTGTTTCTAAATTCCATTATCTTTTGTCTTCTGCCTGCAGCCCCCTGTTCAGGCAATACATTCTTCTGCCACAGCAACATGTGTATTAACAACTCCCTGGTGTGCAATGGGGTTCAGAACTGCGTGTACCCATGGGATGAAAACCACTGCAAAGGTGATTTGTCTTCTTTCTGCCCACTATTCCCAGTTGAGGTTATTATGTTGAATTTGGATCTATTTTTGCAGTTTTTCGGGGGTTGGTAATTGATTTTTCTTTTTGAAAATATTTTATTTTCAAACACTAACATCTTCTCTCCTCCGCTCACCCTTCCCCCTCCAGAGAAGCGATCTAGTGGGCTTTTTCATCAGATCACTAAGACCCATGGCACTGTCATTGGTGTCTCATCAGGCATAGTTCTGGTTCTTCTTATCATCTCCATCCTGGTCCAGATGAAGCAGCCAAGGAAAAAGGTAACTCATCCTTTGTGGTTGACCTTTTGTTCAGCAGGAAAGCAGACCAAGCCAGAGAAAAGGAGACACATAATTGAAAGTGATGGTGGGATTCCAGACTGGTTGGGGGCGCACGTAGCTCTGGAGACAGAGAAGAAAGACAAATGCATCATTACAAACCGTATCAGAAATAATGCAGTATATAGGAGAGATTAGTTTAGTTTAGTAGAGTTTAGTTTCTGTGTGGTTTTCTGTGTAGTTTACCCACATTCTATTAACCTGCCTCATCTATTTTTATTTCAGTTTGTGATTTCCCACAATGCCCAGAAAACATTTCTTCTGGGCATTCTATATCTATTGGGGCTTCTGTACGTAAAGAAATTCTGTAATGGATTTCTCTCAGTATGACTGCTGGACATTGTGGAAAATGGTGGTTCTAGAAAGGACATTTAGCAGCAAATGTTTTAGATAGATGTAAAAAAAAAAATACTAGCAAACAAGTATTGTGTCTTTTTGTTGATTATCTAGTAATAAGAAAAATATAGTGCCAAAATTAAAAAAGGTAAGGTATGTGCGACTACAAGCTGTTTTGAGTTTTAAATGCTTGTTTTAGGGTAGGAATCACCACCAGGGAGGGGGATGTCATTCTCTGTTGTTTGCTGCTGTATTGTTATACATTTCATATATACAGTATATATATATAGCCTAACCTTTAAAGCCCCTGAAAACTTCAAATCTAATATAAAGTATAATTATATAATATAGTTATACTTACTATTCTATTTTAACTATACTATAATTAAAAGTATATTTGCTGATCTGATTTGACAGTGGTCTGGTAACATAAGCAACAACCAACCAACCGTCATCACACCTGATTCAAATGTTGCTAAATTCTGATTGGTGCACAGAACTGTGTAACATCCCCTTTTTCCTTTTCAAGGTTGTAGCTCGCCGGCCTGGTGTTTTCAACAAGGCAGGCTTCCAGGAGGTCTTCGACCCGCCCCACTATGAGCTCTTCTCTCTACGTGACAAAGAGATCTCATCAGATTTAGCTGACCTGTCTGAGGAGCTGGACAGCTTCCACAAGCTGCGGCGCTCGTCCACCATGTCCCGCTGTGTCCACGAGCACCACTGTGGCTCACAAGCCTCAGTGGCTACTGGCGGCGGCAGTATGAAGCACAGCCGCACCACCCTGAGCTCTATGGAGCTGTCCTACCACAACGACTTCTCCAAGCCACCGCCCATGAAGACTTTCAACTCCACGGCCAGCTACAAGAAGAGCTGCTACGGCTACAAGCAGCACTCACAGACTCACGACTGCGACCAGCAGGTCATTGAAGATCGCGTCACAGAGGAGATCCCATGTGAGATCTATGGTCGTGGTGGAGGTGGAGCGGGAGGAGGAGCCACAGGCGGAGTAGCAATGGGAGGAGGAGGGGCATCCGGCATTGCAGGAGGAGGGATTGGAGGAGCAGTGGGGATAACAGGAGGAGTGGCGATGGGAGGGGGAGTGGGTATGGGAGGAGGAGTGGGTA
>NW_023339663.1:25689676-25693805 GCF_004916995.1 Morone saxatilis | reverse complement strand
GGCATCGCTGGAGGTATCGGTGGTGGGATGGCAGGAGCCTGCGGAACCCTCAGTATCCGCGGCAACAGCGCTCGTAACAGTACCACCATAGTTGACCCACAACAGCGCTCCATGTCCATGGACTTCTAGGTTGTGAAGGGAGGAAGAAAAGGAGAAAGGGAATGCAGAAAGAGCTGGTATTTCACACATTGGAAGAAGAGAAGGAAGAAGAGAAGACAGGAGAATCACAGTAATCTTAAATTGATCACTCTTCCCTCTTCTGCATTTGCTTTCAAAGCAGAATTAAACACTTAAAGTTCTTCTCTCAAAGTCTTGTCTGTAGGTTTTGGAAATTGGCAGACAAAAATCAAGGAACAAAAGGAGGAAAAAAACAAGAAACTATTGGTTCTGTTCTTCAAGCTACTGAAGGATTTCGAGTGAAGAGAGGGTGGAGACATGCTGTCTCTCCTCCAGTCTTATACGCATTTAAATTCTCCTTTTCATAAGACACATATAAGAAGAGGGAGGGTTCTGCATGCAAGACCCAGACTCTCTCTGTTTGGTAGCCTAGAAGACCAGGTAACCACTCAGAAACAGGGAGGGAGAGACAAAGAGATGTTACAGACTGAGTTTTTACATGTATTCACCTGCCATGCACAGATATATGATATATGATATATAGTGCGTCTTCTAATAATTTGAGTCTTTATTTTTGTCAGTGTACTGTACTGTTAAAACCAGTATATATCCAGCCTCATAATGATGCTTGGCTTTTAACTCTTTAATCTTTTTTGAATTTGTTGCTCAGATGATTTTATGAAGGTGACATAACCATGATATGTGGTGTTGATGATGATGAGGATGAAGTTGCTGTTGTTGGTGATGGACAGAAATGTGACGATGATAATGACAATGATAATGATGTGATATTACTATAATAATTATGTAGTTTTCATGGTTACCTCACACATACAAAGAGGGTATGCTCCATTCAGTCTCTCCTCAGGAAGAGCACATGAAGAGACTGTCCTATTTTGGTAAGAAATTGAGAAAAAAAAGTATTTATAGCATATGGGCATTCAGGCTAAGAGTGATTGTTTATGGAATATGAAATGTTTGATTGTGAGACCTGAACTGAATCAAAATAGCAACCATCCCACTCCCAAACCCCCACCCTTACGAGGAAAAGCGTAATTTCTCAATTTTCCCATGAACTGAGAGTGTAAAACAAGCACAACCTGTTTCAGACTGAGACAGACATGTAGCCTATATGGGACTCATTTATGATTTTAACCACTGGTTGTATAATTTCATTCTGTTTAATTAAATGAGAGCTTACTCACCTCCCTGTGTGAGCTTTTCTGTTCACTATAACCAAGAAAGGTGAAAATGCCACCACCCAAAGGCTGGAGATTTCACAGCAAGGTAAGGCGCACATTGTGACATGCAGATAGGAAACAAACCTCGTAGATAAATATTTACATGCAAAAAAAAGAAGCTATAAGCATGATTTATTTGCTCAATTGTGTGACCCTTAAAATGAATGTAGGGTTGATTATGCAGGATTTAAGGCAGATTTTAGTTGTTGCAATATAATCAGTTCTGCTTCAAATGCATACAGATATTGCAGATCATCTTGACTGTCAATCATAAAAATGAATCTTCGCAGCATTTTTTTCTGTTTGTCTTACACACACATTCCACTCAGCCCCCCTCTTTGCTGTCATGATGCATTTATCCTGTCTAATGCTCAAGGCAACCTCTTCAAAAATATTGCCTTCAGATACTTATGACTACATGCATTAGACTCTGGTGATGTGCTACTCTCTAGTCCCTATTGATAATAATATATAACCCTGGGATTAAAGTCAGATGTTGTTTAGCAGCAGCTATCTAAAATATCTTAAATCATTTAAAATAACTGTTAACTTGATCATTACGGTAACAATGAAACTGAGTTGTTGGATGTACTTCATACATCACTTACTCAGTAACTACTTACTTGTTGAGTGGCAACAGTGGGGACGAGTGAAGGACCAAGTGGCAGGTGAATTTTACCATAACACTAAACTTGTGAAACACACTGGCACCCTAGCAGAACTCATACGGCTGTATGAAGACCTGTTGCGCAATGAGATTTAATTTGGTTAAAAATCAGTCCAGAGTGTACAGAAGGATGATAGATAATTGTGATGAAAACAGTGTAATTGTGCATGTTGACTTCGCAGAAGCATGGAAATGCAAATATAGCTCAGAAGTACAATCATGCCATTTTGGTCAAAATCTTCCCCAACTCAATCTACACACTGTCATGTATTATACAAAAAATGAAAAGGCTGGCTTTTTCACTGTGTCTGAATCGAAGCGTCAGGATACTGCCTCCATTTGGGCATACATGGATCCTGTCCCATGAATAATACGAGACAGATTTCTTGGTGCTCACACCATCAACTTTTGGTCTGATGGCCCCAGCAAACAATATAAAAACAAGAAGAATTTCTCTCTTCTGTGTGATGTTCCTTCAAGATTTGGTTCCAAAAGAGCCACTTAGAACTTCTTTGCCACATCTCATTGCAAGGGAGCACCAGATGGCATCGGTGGGACGGTTAAAAGAACTGCAGATAGTAGCAAGGGAATGATGTTATAAGTGGAAAAACATTCTAAATAAAAAGTCTTAAGAACATCCAACTCTTCTATATCAAAGATGAAGACACTATGATGAACTCATTCAACCCATGAAACCTGTGCCTGGAACACGTAAAGTTTATCAGGTTATTCCTGAAGATCTATTGTAGATCATTGTCCTGTGTTTGCAGTCAACCAAAGATGTGTCAGTGTTTTATTCCAGCCATGTTTGACCTCAGTGAGCATGTAAAGAGGCCTGCTGAGAACACAGAAGGTAGCAGTGCTTCTGCTCAAACCACACCTCTTGCCATGCTCATGGAGAAAATGGAGCAGGAGGACAACCACAAAGGTCTAGAAGGAGTTCATACAAAGATCACGTTAACTCTGGAGACTGGCTTGCAGTGATCTATGACAAGACCTGGTGGTTGGCAAAAGTCATCGGTGTAGATTTAGAACGCCAAGATGTTAAGGTGTAATTCTTCCATCCTCATGGGCCAAGTACACAGTTTCATCCGAAACGAGGAGCAAAGGATGTGTGCTTCATTCCATTTCAAAGCATCCTGGTACAGCTGACTGAGCCATCAACTCCAAGTCGTGTAAGCAGCACAAGAGATACATTTCACCTCTCACCTGAGGTGATGGACAGGTAGAGAGGGAGCACCTTGGGTTTCTGATGTTTCAGTAGAGCAGTATGTTATGTAAGTGTAAGCAAATTGCTTCATCTACACATTTTGTTGTTTTGCAACATTGTATTCAGATAAAATATACTGTATGTTATTACATTTTTTTGTATTCTTATTGTTATGATTTTAAAAAAAAATCAACTTTCAGAGTTTTAAGTTACTTTGTTACCCTAGCAGATGCACAGCAGACTGTTCTGATATTTGTTCAGATGAAATACACACTCGTTGAGCCAATGTGAATAAAAAAACAACATAGTCATTGTTTGTTTTAATGTTTTAAAATACAAGTATTTGATTGGTTTCATGTATTTGAGAGCTTAAGTATAGCTAAAACAAGTACAAATTTAAGTTTTTGTTACCACCGTCAGATATGGGTCAAGGCTATGTCTGGCACAATAGAGAGTGAAAATTAATTTGTGTTTTTTGTGTCCGATGGTGTTGACATAAAAAAGGGGTGGCACAGCAAAAAACACATTTTGTTAAAAAAGAGAAAGGTTGGGAGTTTGTATTTAAAGCAGAGCACAGTAGCTGAGTACATGATAGGTACATGCATGTACTTTACTTTATCTAAGCTTATGGGGTTTTTTTTCAACTTTGAATCCTGTTTTGTCCCACTTCTAAAAAATCAGTGACTTGTTAGACATAATTAAGACATAATTTATGTGCACAATTCACGATTAGCTAGAAATTACATAACAAGATACACTGGGGTTTGCTTAAATAAAAACATTGTATATTTTTTCAGCATTAATCCCACAAGGGGAGCTTTAACATCTCTCAGAGGATCTGCAGAAGCAGAAAGGCAGCCCCACCTGCACACTAGGCGGCTGCATATATGAAAA
>NW_023339663.1:25676861-25689576 GCF_004916995.1 Morone saxatilis | reverse complement strand
AGCAGCAAAGAAAATGGCGCTGGCAACAACAGACTGGTAGAAGATCTCCAACATCTTGCTGCACATGTTGAAGGACCTCAGCTTCCTACATATGTATGTAGATGTATATATGATATAATAAAATAGTCAGATTTAAGCATAAAGATGTCACCCAAATAAGATCTGTCAGAAGTTGACCATTTCTAATTCAAATAATAAAATTAAATAATAAATTAATTAATTAAAATTAAAACATGTTTGTGTAGTCAGAACACCAACTCAAGATATTGACAGCTGCTTTGTTAAGCCTAAGATCCCCCTTGTTTGGCAATTTAGATATCTTTATTTGTCAAATAAATGAAATATATCCTTAACTGAAGTTAGGACTATAGTTAGAAGTATATCTTAAAATGTACTTATGAGGAGTAAGTCATTACCACAATCCAAATTAATGAATTTACATTCATTTGGAGACTCACAGTATAAGTATTAAAAAATGTGTAATTAAATGTTAGAAATTAAAATCAATCTGGTCAAATTTAATAAATGAATAAATAGATTACCATATTCTTAGACTAGATTAGAGTCTGTTTATCAGTGTTACATTAATGTTTGATGGTCAATCAATCACTTTTAATTTAATTGAGAGGTAGCTATCTAAAACAAACGTCTCACTACATATAAATGTAATAAAGCAAAAACAAAGAGTGGAACAAAAACATTACATAAATTCCCCAACACAAAGGCACAAACAGAAGCGGGTGCACACCTGAGGAATACTAAAGTTAACAGCTATTTAAGGGCCCACACCCATGTGCACAATATAAACACATAACAATACATCAGCTAAAAGTTTAAGGGCCAAGCCGGCAGACTCATTGTTATTTCACACCACACGTTATCTTTTGTATCGGGTGTAAAATGATGTAAATATAATTTAATTTAGTTGACTTCAGTGTTATGGTGTGATATGCAGTTCATTATGTATTTAGGCTGCAGTTTGTGTGGCGGGAGAGCAGATATTGAGCAGTCATTGAGCAGAGCAGCAGTCATTGAGCAGAGCAGCAGCCTGGAGGCAGCAGCGGGCACACGCAGAGTCGAACTTTCCGGAAACTGACACACGAAGCGAGCAAAACATTTTCCACCGGCTCTCTCTTTGTCCATCCACCTCCCTGCTGAAGCAACATCCACAGCAACACCATGGCGACTGTTGTCGATACAAAACTGTACGACATTCTCGGAGTGTCTCCATCCTCCTCTGAAAATGAGCTGAAGAAGGTAATAAGGCAGGGAAAGCTCCACAAACTACCAAACGACATTACGTTTGTGTTCGGGGCTCCAACACGTTACATTGACACAATCAGGAAATGCGTTGCTGTACGCAGCTAGCAGTGAGCTAACGTTAGCTGCGAGTCGGGCTAGCCTGTTAGCGAGCTAGCTGGCCTGGATGTCGGTCTGACGATGAACCACTGTGGGGTTGTTACATCTGGCGGTGTCTCGTTGTTCAGCTGTAGAAACTGTGCCACTGCCTCAAACAGGGCAGATAACGCGGGTGTCGTTGACCTGCAGCGAGGTAACTTATTGTGACCAGTCAGGTGATTGACCTCACGTTAGCTTTAGCTCAGGTGTTTGTCGTGTAGCTAACGTTAAGTTAGCGTAGTCTGTCGAAGGTTGTAGAAAGGTAATTACCGTGGTTTGTTACTCAGAGGCTGAAACAGATAACACATGTGTCAGTCTTCAGAAGCTGGCTTTAGCTTTGATCTTTAGGTTGACGTTAGCTGACCAGCTGTTTCACATCAACGTTACTTTATCAATAAGAGTTCATGTTGTAACCTACTGACTGTGCTCGGGGACCTGAATGCTTTATTGAGTCCAGATTAGTGGAGCTGGTTTTAGACATAATCCAACTTTAAGTAAATGTGTCAACGTTAAATCTGAACTCCGCTAGCAGCGGCTAGCTTCCCGCACACAGTCATTTTAACAATATCCTTGTGAGCTAACCTAGTTAACGTTGTCTCCAAGGGTAACGCTCTGTTGTACGGACTTTCACCATAATTAACTTTGTGTCGAGGCTCTTGGCTACCTTTTATCTGACAGGTTGAAGAACGCTTGTTGCATTAGGTTGGTGAATTAGATAAATATGATGTATCATATCTTCCTACTGTTAGCAACACATGCTAAAGAGCTCAGGCACGTTTCCCCTAACGTTAGCGGCGGTTAGCGGCGGTTAGCGGCTACATCGTCAGACATCTTGAACGGCCATTTGTGGACACAGTGGTATTTACGGGTCTAATGTCTCAACAATTAGTGATGAACTCTGTCCACAGTTACTCAGAAACCCGAACATAAGCTTTTAAAGCTTCACGTCGTTACAGGTGACGTTAGTGTTTTACCGGAAGTAACATCTGGCTCAGTCCTGGAGGCACGTGTGATTGCGTTAACAGATGATGATGATGATGATGATGATGATGATGATGCTTCGTCACGCCGGTGTGTGAATCCCGTCAACAATAAACAACAGGAGGCCTCTCCAATGAGTGATCTGAGCTAATACTTCCTCTTTGTGTACTCCAGGCTTACCGGAAACTGGCCAAAGAGTACCACCCTGACAAGAACCCAAATGCTGGGGACAAGGTAAGACCCCTGTGAAGGTGCTGATTGGAGCCAAAGCTTTGTCTTTCCTCCATTTTTATTTTTAAGTGGGGACAGTGGTCTAAAATTTCAGTTTTCTTTTGTATTCAGGCTAAATCCTTGCTATTAGGTTCTGCCATTATTTAGTTTGCTTTTAAACACGCAGCTTCATTTCATGAGCCCTCACTACAGAATCACCACAGACCCCCGAAGCTCCACGTAATACTGTCACTAGCTCATAATGTTGCATTTTTGGAATATTGGTGGGAGAATTAAGGGCCTGTCTTCCTTTATCCCCCATATGGCAGACTGCCATTTTCTCAGCAGGGGATTACATTGTAGGAAATGGCAACTTAGCGAGTGAAGCCAGTGTTTGTTGTAAGGGAAACGGTTGCATTTAGGCAAATACAATGTGTGCTAGACCTCATCCTCATTCAACTGGTGTTGAGTTTTTGTTGAGGTGTTGTTACAGGTACTGACTCAACTCTGTTGTTGCAATTCAACCCCTGTTGAATTGCCTTATTCTTTATTTTCAAAGATGAAACAGTGTAAAGCAACTATATCTTAATTCTAAACTTGAGTCATTAATGAAATTACTCTTTATTTTTTTTTATTTTTAAAGTATTTTTTGGGGCTTTTATTGCCTTTTTATTGATAGTGACAGCTGGAGACAGACAGACAGGAATGGGGGGCAGAGAGAGGGGATGACACGCAGCAAAGGGAACCCTGGGCCGCTGACATGAAAGGTTATTGGAAGTAATACTTGGTCCTCCTGAGCTGCAGAGAAAATGAATGTGGCTTCTGTTCCCATATAACCCGTATATGGAGTCTGGTGCATTGTTTAACCCCTTCAGTCCTTTCACAGAGGCTTATATAGTCCCGCCTCCTTGTAGCATGGTGGTTAATTTGCTGTGCAGTCCCACTGTTCTGACAGTTGAAATGTGATCTTTACCCTTTTTGTTTTCTGTCCTCTGAAAACATAGTTCAAAGAAATCAGTTTTGCCTATGAGGTGCTGACCAACCCAGAAAAGAAGGAACTCTATGACCGCTATGGAGAACAAGGCTTGCGGGAAGGAGGTGGGGGTGGCCCAGGGATGGACGACATCTTCTCCCACATCTTTGGCGGTGGACTCTTTGGATTCATGGGTGGCCAGGGGAGTCGCTCCAGGAATGGAGGTCGTAGGAGAGGAGAGGACATGGTCCACCCACTCAAGTAAGAACAAGCTTGTATACTTGCATACATCCTACTTGAGTGAATTGTTTTTATGTGCAACATTTTTTTTATTTGGAATTACTTTAAGTGCGATGTTGTACTCTGTCTTCAGTCTTATGTCTCTTAACAGTATCTAAACATCCATTTTTTTTCCTGCAGGGTGTCACTGGAGGACCTTTACAATGGGAAAACAACTAAACTACAACTTAGCAAGAATGTACTGTGTAGCACTTGTAATGGGTAAGTTGTATATCCAACATGTAGTCCACACTGATTTCTGAGAGTGTTGATGTTTGTTGATGTTTGTTGATGTTAATCCTGTTACATTTCCTAAGTTTCTAACAATAAAATCCATCTCTGCGTGTGTTTGTGTGCAGGCAGGGAGGCAAGACAGGCGCTGTACAAAAATGTACAACATGTAGGGGGCGTGGCATGCGCGTCATGATCAGACAGCTGGCTCCAGGGATGGTCCAACAGATGCAGTCTGTGTGTACTGATTGTAATGGAGAAGGTAAGGGACAATGACCTGGACTGTGATCAAGTATTTCCTTTGTGTATTATTGTGGCTTGGCCTGCACAGATCCCTCATCTTGTTGTTTTTGTTGTTGTTGTTGTTTTTAACCCACTCCAGGCGAAGTTATCAGTGAGAAAGACCGCTGTAAAAAATGTGAGGGCAAGAAAGTCGTGAAGGAGGTGAAGATTCTGGAGGTACACGTGGACAAAGGCATGAAGCACGGCCAGAAAATTACCTTTGGAGGTGAGGCCGATCAGGCACCTGGTGTGGAGCCTGGGGATATAGTCCTTGTTCTGCAGGAAAAAGATAATGAGGTAGGTGGGCCGGTCCCTGAACACTGTAGCCACACTCCTTCTCATCTGCCCCCTTTCTCCCCTATGCACTCTGTGTCATAGGGGAATAGTTGTTGTTTTTTTTGTCCCTGTTATTCAGGACACCATTTTGCTTATCTCATTGTTTTATGTGTCAGTTACTAATTATTCCTGCCTATAAAAAGGTGACCTTAGTTCTATGCCAAGTTCCCTCACCTGGCCACAACTTCTTGCTGAGTCATGTACGTGTGCAGTACAATAAGCCGCATAGGAGTGAGGAGGAGAAGTCAGTGTTTGTATTAACAAGTTGCCCGGTGGAAAACAAATCAGCAAAATGGTGTATGTGAAACCGTAGAAACCAAATCTTTATGACCATCGGTGAATATAGGTCAACAATTCTGAGAGCTTGTTAGACATTGTTAGGAAGTAGTTAAAGGACAGCTTCCAGAGAGTTTTCACAGCTTGCACACACCAGGTAAGCTAGCTATGGGCTGTAAAGCAGAGTCCCATTGCTTCCCTGGATGAATCAATGATTTCTGCAGTGTTGAGGGGAATAATCCTGTAGTGTCCCACTGGAGGCTAATACACTGCTGTATATCAACACATTGGGAATTTGCATCAGTTTTTCTTAATATAGCAGAAGTAAATGTTCTTCTCCTATTAGTGGTGAGTTTGCAAAACCAGTTTCATTATAAATCAGATTTTCCTTATGTAGCTCATAAAAAATAGCGAAACTGAGCGATGAATGAAGATGTGATGAGCTCTGCGACAGGGTTAATGAGTTAAATGGCCAGTTTGTCACTAGAGTTGGTTCCAGCTGGTGGTGCTTTAAACCTCTCGACTGTCTGAGTGCTGAGAACCAGATGGCCTTGACAGTGTTGTGCAGTCAGAGCTGTGAATTGGACACATTTAGTACATGGAATTGAGTGGATACCACTACAAGTCAAAAGCTTTTTCACCGGTTTGAAACCAGATATTTCAAGGTTAGCCATGCTTTATTGTGAAGTTGTTAGTTGTTGAAAATGGACGGTTCATATCTGAGCTCAGGGCAGGCCCTCTAACACATATTGACTGACTTGTCTAACACATATTGACTGACTTGTCTAACACCTGTGACTTAATTCCATACATAATGTTTACTTGCTTGGGTTTGTCTGGGGTTGTCTTGCTAGCCAGGACACAAAGCGTCCTAGAGAAACATTGCCGTTTGTGAGTTGTTGGGCTGTCTGTGATCCTTGAGTAAGATAATGACCTGAGACGCGTCTTTGTTAGCAGGGCTTAAAGAGGGCAACATCAGTTCCAATGGTCCACCTATTGTCCTCACCTCAATCAACCAAACAGAGCCAGCTAACACGTGCTTGATGATTCTGTAAATATCTGACAAATCCATGTAATGACCTTAAACTTGAAAGTATTGTTTCTTACGTTTTTTTTTTTTTACATTGCGTCCTTACTGTCTGGTGGTTGAGACTCAATCGTCACAGCTAAATGCCCTACTCGTCTTTATTGGGTTTCCTCAGAGGTGAACACAAACACTCTGACACTGCAGTGTGATTTTGGCTAAACTGGAACAGCAGGCTGGGCTGTATCTCTGCCCCTGGCGCTTTCTCCCAGGGGGTGTCTATATTAATGTCACAATGTTTGTGGATGTTGGAAGCAAATAGGTTACCACAACCAGCTACAGGAAAACTGACATTTACAAGTACTTTGGATGTTGTTGACATGCCACTCCCATCATTAATGCGTGGACAAAACCATGAAATACAGTTAAATAACAGACCCGCTTATTAGGCAGGCAGCGATATTCTGGCTCCTTGGGCATTCAGTAACCTGAACATTAGTGTGGACAAAAATGGTTGGCGTGCAAATAAAGCAAATTCAGACATCAGACTTGTGGAGTAAATTACATAGATGTGATATTATCCAGATTATGTTTAATCCTTTGTCTTTTTTCACTATCACAGTTGTTTGTGCTTGGGGTGTTGCTTTTTCACCAGTAGATGCTGTGGGACTGTTAATTGTGTAAGAACTGTGGTCACCAAGCAATTTAATTCATTTGTCCTACAACTAACAAACTATGCAAATGTTATGTTCTAGGCATTGACCAAAGACAAGTGAACCATGATGTTGGTGTAAACTACAAGATTATTAAAAAGTTCCATCAAGCAATACTTTGAACCATCTCCTGCTCTCTGTTTGCAGACATTCAGGCGAGATGGCAATGACCTGTTCATGAACCACAAGATCGGGCTGGTGGAGGCACTGTGTGGCTTCCAGTTCATGCTGAAACACTTAGATGGAAGACAGATCGTTGTCAAGTACCCTGCTGGCAAAGTCATTGAACCAGGTCAGCCCTCTTCATACTTAATCGGTTTCTGTTCTCTGCTTTTATTTTCCAGCAATCAACTGTTCCTGGATAACATGTATATGTTTATGGTAAAAGCTGTGATGGCATAGTTGCAGGACAAATGAGCGATTTTTATGCATCACAAAAAAAAATGTCGGGGGTTGCGAGATTCAACTCACTCGTGTGTTAGGTGTAAATATTTAATGGCGCTGTTTTTAACACATGTATGCAAGTGAAATGATCACACACTGGGTTGAGAGAATCACAACAAGAAGGCACATTTAGAAGATGCTGAGCAGCTCCAGTGATATTGGATTTGTGCACAGACAAGGACACAGTACTTGATAAATGAGGGGATAGTGGGGTCATCAGCATCAACATCCTTTGTTCTGAAAAGACCCCTTACACCCTTACACTTCTATTGTCCATTTATAAAGCATGTACACAGAACGTTGTGGAATCAACTATAATAAAGTGAGCTACATAAATAAATTGCTGCATCTTTTCCAGGCTCGGTGAGGGTGGTGCGAGGAGAGGGCATGCCACAGTACCGAAACCCTTTTGAGAAGGGAGATCTGTACATCAAGTTTGATGTCCAGTTTCCCGACAACAACTGGATCAGCCCTGAGAAACTTGTGGTAAGAACTGTTACTAATAATGAACGGTCTATCATCTTCTGGGATTATTTGGGTCATTGGCTGACTAATGCTTCATACTGTACCAATGTTGAAAATGTTTTATACAACGTTTTAAAAATGTATTTTAATATAGTATTTTTAAGAATGGGTCATATAACATCTATTTATTTAGTACTGTATATACATTTATAATTGTACAAAAAACTCTACTTTATACAAGTGATTTCCATTCAGGGATTAGAGCTGTTCTGGTCATAAATGGGTTACTTATTGGGCACTTGCCTTCACACGGCAACACTTCCTCTTCTCCTTGAAGATGTTGCACTCTGAATAGAGTTGATTTTTATCTTCCTCCATAAACTAAATATATGCTGTAGCACTGCACTCTTGGCCCGACAACCGTTTGACTCTGCGGCGTGGTCAGAAAACATAATGAGGCTAAAGGCTCTTAAATCTGCATTATGATGAATGTTTTCCACGTGTAGGAGCTGGAAGACATGCTGCCCTCGCGATCAGAGCCTCCCATCATCACTGGAGACACAGAGGAGGTGGACCTGCAGGATTACGATGTGAGCCAGAGCTCGACGTCGGGAAGCCGCAGAGAGGCCTACAACGACAGCTCCGATGAAGAGGGTGGCCACCACGGGCCAGGGGTGCAGTGCGCCCACCAGTAGTCTCATACTCCCACACATGCACACACATATGACCCACGTTCTGCTTGGGGAGAAAATGTACGAGTTGCAGAGTAAACAAGGATGTAGGTCAGACTGAAAAGGCTTGGTAATTCCTCAGACACAGATCAAGTAGACATTATTGAATCACGGCACCTGGAACTGTTGATTCAATGTTATTGACCTGTGTGCTGGGATTGTCTTGATCTTTGCCTGAGGAACTCACACTGGGGCAGCCAAAGACTCAACACAGCACCTGAAACACATTTAGACACTTTAAACAGTAACTTCAGGTAGAAGTCATTATGTATTTAAGATGTATCCAAACAATTGGGTGCCCCAGTGAATGCCATGTGGGACTATGATCTGGTGTTCACTCCTCGGTCACCCCTGTTGAAGTCCATTCCCCTCTCCACTAATGGGAACTCCAGATCAATCAAAGAAAGGAACGTTTCTTGTTTGCTGAGTGTGTGACTTGCATTTTGTTTTCATAGTATTTACAATAATTAATTTAAAAACTAACCGATGTGCATACACAAAGCAGCTGAGCAATGTGACGTGCAGATCCTTGGACTCGTGTATTCATCGATTCATCCACTCGGCGCCATTCGTAGGATTTGTTTCAGATTTTTACAGCTTTGTTTTCTTTGTAGGTTTTTACTCATTTTTTTTTTTGTCTTTACATTTTAATTCAAACAGAAAATTGGGTATTGTGTATATCATTGAACTGGTTGTTGGTAAGCTTCATCAGCTGCTGTATTCAAAACTGTGTGATTTTTAAAAAAAGAAAAATGACAAGAGAGATGAGAAATGTATAGCCCGTATCTGTGCTGAGACCATGTGCATGTAAAAAGCTTTGGTTCCTGCACTTATAAAACATCAAATAAAGCAGCACACTTCTTTAAAAAATGTCTATGAAGTTGTTGAATAAATTGTTGAAATATCATGTAGTGTGTGTGTGTGGTACCTTTTTTATAAATCACCAAAATAATGTTAGTAGTTTTGTCTTCTTCTGTCTTCACCTAAACACAATAGGGATACATAGAATTATGTGGTGCTCAGAGCACTAAAACATTACACAATGGAAAAGAATCGGCAGTTTCTTTCCAGAAACAATGCGTCAGTGTCCAGAGCTAATCCACAGATAAGATCAGCACTGATTACCAACTGTTTTCAATAATGACTGTTGACCTCATACCACCTGACCCGAATGCCTTGATGCTCATTTTAGATCTGTATACTCCCTAGAAAGGTTCCATCATCAGTCAGTCATCCTAGAAAAGTGAATGAGATCACACATCCTCTATTCATTCCCATTAAATCCAAACACAATATGCTGTAATGGCTTTGGTTGATGGCAGGCATTGGAGAGTTAGAAAATCACGTCACCATGTCAGTTGAAATTTCCTCTTTGCCTTTAAGTTTTATTTGAAGTCCATGTTAAATTTACTTAGGTTAAAAGTGCAAGTGTTTCTTCACCTGCCTGATATGGTTTCTACTAGTCATACAGGTAGTTTGGTTTAATTGCCCTGGTAATTGTATGTTTTTTAAAATATATAAATTGTATTGTCTATTTTATATTTGCAGGCAAGAGTACACCAATCAGCTGAGGGTGAGGGTTACAACCTTTAATTTTAAAAGTTTTCTCATAAACATTTGCAAAATCAAGAGACTGGAAAGCTCTAGATCAATAAGGAGTAACCCCTCTCTGAGGGAGAGAGAGACAGGGTCTGTATTCATTCAGAGCAAAGAGTTTACTCTTATGAGCTGCTGAGCTGACCATATGGTTGTGTGCTAGATAACACTGTCTGCAGTGGCTGGATGAGAGGTGACCAGTCTGTGAATGTGAAATAAAACATTAATATGAGCATGAAAAGGGAGTCTACATGAATTAAAAGGAATTACGTTCAAAGTGACATAAATAAAATACATTCAAATTGAATTAAATGCATGTTACATGAAATTAAATGATGTAATTAGTAATAATTATTTAATCGCAAAGTAATTTATTTTTAAAAATGTTATGGAACATTAATATTACCGGTTATATCAGCATTACCTTTGCACTACCCCCTCATTAGTCTAATATTGATATTGCACATATTGTACACATTTTTATTTTGATATACTCCTATTAAGTCCAATTTAGTTTCCCTTTTTATTTCTTCCGTAAGTGTTATTTTTATATAACCCTATACTATACTATATTGTGTTAAAGTGTTTATTGTTTTTCCCCATAAACTAACCCTAAAATTTACTTTAGCGCTCAAAATTACTTGTATATGGCGCCAGAAAATGTTTAATATTTAATAAACAATTGGCATTTTGAGCCTCCAAGTGGGCACGATGAGTCCGACAGCAGGGTTAATAAACCGTGAGCAAGGATTTGTAAACCGGGAGTGCAGATTTACCCATGATGCTTTCCTCCCCCGGCCGACCACAGGGCTGCTCCGTATTAATGCAACCGACCATCATTATGACATCATCGACACAAGGCTGAAATCCCTGTTCATGAACGCCTATTTCCTCCGTTGATAACACCGGCGCCGTGGCTTAGTTGGCTTCACAAGCGCCTGTCTAACGTAAACAGGAGACTCCTGGGTTCGAATCCCAGCGGTGCCTTTTAAGTCTCCACTGTCCCATTACTTCCAGTTATATGTTCCTCCGCTCTCATTAAATTTCCATATATGGTCAAATTAAAGCTGGACCAGTCTATTTCTTTTCTACCTTTAGAAACGTGCTCCATCGTGCTCCATGGCCTGTGTGAAAATGCGGAAATATACTGTTAACTGCAGATTCACAATGTCAGAGACTGGTTGCAGTACATCCATCTGACCACATGGGGGCGGCAGTGAAACAGCCTACAGAGCCAAGACTCAGTCAGGCTACAATGGAGGGATTGGGAGAAGAAAATCACGAAGCGACCGTGTCTTGGACGTACTCTTCATTTCAATAAGCAAACAGAGTCTGTGGTGTAAAATATACTTCAGGACGATGTCTGCAGTTTGTAACCAACTGTTTGTTACATCCACTCCGGGAGCCAGGAGAGAAGAAGACCTTTAAACACAGAATAATATGGGCCACTTTGTCCTGTTAAGATGCGGCAAGCCAAACACAGAGTGGGCCACAATTACAGCGGAAGTGAGACCGCTTTGTCTTCAAAATAAGACCAGCAAAACGCATTTCAAGATTCAAGAGGTTTATTGTCATGTGTACAGAAACACAGTGGTTTATACGTACAATGAAAAGCAAATATTACAAATGTATTTCCACCTGTCCACAAAGACTGAGAGCTGTACATCTCCCTCTACATTATTTGGTGGTTTATATTTGTAATTCATGTTTATCAGTTATTAGTGACTTTTTTCCACTTTGAAACCAAGTTTTTGTGTGGATCAGACGTTCAAATTAGCCAACATCCTCTCTGAGTGAACAAAAAAACTCCGTGAACATTTGAGGCATATAAACACATGTGTAGATGACCATTTTTGAGTGCATACAGTATTACCTGAACATGGGTTTCCAACAAGTATGCCCTCAAAAACGCAAATGTGTAAATGTTTGCCGTCGCTCAAAATGCCCACGCTTAAACATGGCTCTTATTTTGAAGGCGGTGACCGGAAGCGGCGAGGTTCGCTGTCGCTAACTTGCCCCTGGTTTCTTGGCTCGCTGCAAAGGACACAATGCCTTTCCACAGTGAGGACCTTTCGGCGTGCGCGGCGTGTCTGAGCTGAAAACAGATGCGGGAGCTTCGCTGGACGACCCAGATGTCGAGCAGACCGCGGAGATCGGGTCCCAGATAAGAGCAGAAGTCCCCCGCAGGGACCATGGGACTGCCGGAGCTGCTGCTCGGACTGCTGTGGTTCCGCTCCGCTCTGCTCTGCGCAGGTGAGGAACAACAATGCATCCACACTGCTGTAATGTTGGGATGGATATCTGTGCACACAGTTCGTGTATCTGTGCTGGGAGTCGTGCAGGAGATCCAAACCCCTCAAGGAAATCCTCAGTGAATGGACTGACTGTGCTGGTGGTCGTTTTCCTGTTTATCAGCATCACTGGGGGTCTTGCGGTTGACAAAGCCTCTGATATCACTGACTGCCACGGCACAGCACTCACAGAAAAGCTGCTGTTCACACCCGAGCAGGAGTGGATGTTGTTTCTCTCGCTGCTCTCTCCTGTGTCACTGTGATGAAGTGATATGACGGAGGAGGACAGAGTGTTTTCATTGTTGTGATGGGATGGAGTGAGAGGATGAGGGTATCACTGTGCAGGAACCTGCGGGGGTATTGATCTGTGGTGGGTAAACGATCAGGGGTAGTGTGGAAACATGGATGCTCTTTCACAAATGTGATGCTGCTATCAGCATTACATCACTGCTCCTCTGCAGCCAGTCAGTCTCTCTCTCTCTCTC
>NW_023339663.1:25675647-25676836 GCF_004916995.1 Morone saxatilis | reverse complement strand
TCTCTCTCTCTCTTCGTCGTCTCTCTCTCTGCGTCCCCTCCCCTTCCTCTCTATTGATCATATCCTGCACTTTATTGGCATGGACCTAAAGGAGAAGCTGGCCAAACGCGAAGAGACAAGACTCAAACAGTTTCACATTTTAGAGGTGTGTGTGATGTGTGTTGTGTGTGAGAGAGAGAAAGAGACACGGAGAGAGAGCAGGAAGGAAGGAAGGAAGAGAGCAGGAGGAAAGAGAAGTTGTCACACACACCATTAACACGTGTTGGTACTTGTTTCACCTGGCACCTTTTCATGCACAAAGTACTGGGAAGATCAAAGTCACCCACGCACTCTTTCACTCTCTCACACACACACACACACACACACACACACCAGCTGTACAGTGTCCCTGCAGAAGAAGAAAACCTGTGTGTTTCAGTGAGGTCACTCTCTTTATTTCAAAACATTTTTAGAAACACTTCAGAGATTCAGGGGATTAAATTTTGTTTTTTAAAACTACACGGATAAAAACAATTGAAGGGCTTAATACTGCAACACCACAAGATCAAATCTAAAAGCAACTCATCCACCTGCTCCTCTCTCAGGTGCTCCGTACTGTTGTTATCAGTGGTGGACTGTTACTTGGTACGTTTATTGTATTCTCTACTTAAGTTGAGCTTCTTGGACTTTACTTGAGTTTTTCTAGTTTCTGTTGCTTTAGACTTCTGCTCCACTACAGAGGGAAGCATTTTTCTTTTTACTCCATTCCTTTTGAGTTTAAGATTTGACCTTTTAAAAAAAGAACCAAACAAAGTCTTTCACATGCGAATGAGATAGGGCTGCACAATTATCGAAATCACAATATGGCCAAGTGCAATATCCAAATCACAGAAGTTGCTGTTTTTTGATGAAAGTAAAGTGTGTGACAAACAGCATTACAATGCAGTACTGTAGTTCTGCAGAGATGCCCTGGACTACAAATATTGTTCTCCAGATATAAGAAAACTTAAGATCCACGAATAATTCCCATCTTTGTGATTTTAATCGTTTTTTTCAGTGAAAATCCCATTTCTAATGCACAAATGGTCATTCCCACACTGATGCTGAATCACACCAGTTGCAATAACTGTCTAAATAATCACTATATGATGTTTTTACCATACTGTGCAGCTGTAGTATGAGAGACATGTCTCTTTGGTGGAACTGCTAA
>NW_023339663.1:25672755-25675622 GCF_004916995.1 Morone saxatilis | reverse complement strand
GAACATTTTGACAAGGTCAGCAGCAAAGTATTGTCAAAGTAAAAATGATTCGTGCACAGTTTTGTGACTTAAGCTCCCAACCAATACAAAACCCTCTTCTTCTTCTGATGCTACACGTGAGCATGGGATGAAAAACTTAAAAACCAGTGAACTCCACTTTACAGACATCCTGGAAGATTTACTCCGTGCTGACTTGTCCCAACTGATGATCATAAAAAATGTAATTTGCAAACATTCTGCTGGTAGTGAAGAACAGTCAGTGTGCAGCAGCCATCGTGCAGCTCTACTTATACAGACTACTTGGTGCAGTCCAGTTTTCATGTTGTTGTTGTACTAAGCGTAGCCACGTTCGGGTAGTCGATATCCATCACTGAGGCTCTAAATCCCCCCCCGCCCGTTTCACTCTGCTGACTTTACTGATTCATCAAGAAAGCCCGAAACAAACACACACACTCAGCAGAACCGAGCAGACTCTGCTGTGTGACGATGTTGGATAATCATTGTTGAGCAGCTTGGCTAATGTTCCCTCTCTGTGGTTCTGGGTAATTAAGAGGCTTGTTAGACAGCTTCTTCTTGCTTGTGTTTCATTCCCGCTGTGGCATTAAGCAGCAATGGGACCATTAAACATTGAACCTTGCAGCTTTACATTCTCATATATAAGAAAGAGGATAAAATCCATCCCACTGATGTTATATCTCCATTTCAGTTGAAGTCATTAGTGCCTCACTCTCTCTGCTCTTCCCGCCATCAGGCCTTCCTGCTTTCAAACTCTTTCTTCAGAAGTCTAACCTCGATCATGATGCCTTCACTTAATCAAAAAACAATGGGATTTGTTGCCTGCTCTCTACACAGAGGTCTGTGTCTTATTCCTGGTGCTCCTCCTGGCCCCCGCACACTGTTTGTTGTTCCCTGGAGCAATGGTGCGATGGCAGCAGGCGATGCTGTTGCCTTGGCTGCCAGTTTGACTGCTGCTGCTTCTGTTTTAGCCCCCATGTGATCAGCACAGAGCTCCTCTGAAAGGCACTAAGGTCATTTGTCGTGTCGAGGCATTCTTTGGAAGGTTTTGCACTGGTCGGAGACAAAAGATCTGGATAACACACTTTTGTAGAGTGTGGCAGCAATATGACGACATCCCTTAATGCATTCTAGCTAGAATATCTGTCTAGTGTCGGGGGTTCCTAGTTTCTATCCTCTACGTCACTAATGTGTTTGTTTCCATCTCCCTTTGCCTCTTTGTTTCCCAGGCTGCAGTGAGCGAGTGGAGGTCCATACAGAGCGGAGGGGTGTGATCTACAGTCCCTCCTGGCCTTTAAACTACCCCCCTGGAGTCAACTGCAGCTGGCATATCCAGGGGGGTCAGGGAGAGGTCATTACCATCAGGTAGAACCCCTCTCACATACAGCACACACCTGGCAGTTGTTGTGGAATAAGCACCTGACACCATCAATGTTCTGCCCTAGTTTCCGGAACTTCGACGTGGCGGAGTCGGGAAGTTGTCTGGGAGACTGTCTCCTGCTGACCCCGACGTGGAGCGGGGAATCCAGGCTGTGTGGCTCTGTCCTGCCTCCACCCTTCATCTCCACCAGGGGGCGTGTTTGGCTCTATTTCCACTCTCAGGCCAATAGCTCCAGCCAGGCCCAGGGCTTCCGCCTCTCTTACATCAGAGGTAAGCTGGACAAAGGAGGTTATCTTTTGTTCCATCCTTGACCTGTGTGAATCCAAATTTGCAGTTTTAGTGTGTGTAAAATATATAAATAGATGAAGCAATAATTGCCAGAGCTATAGCAGTGCTTTTATTCATGACATGTTGCATAGAAATATTTTACCATATCACTAGACACTTGACATGGTGTTACTCTCTTGTGTGTCAGTTCTGGGCCACAGTAACCTGTCCAACCCTTGCTTTAGAGGATAGGATACTGAGGGAAAGCTGTATTACTATACACAATGTTTTTTGCTTATTAATATCAAATAATTTATTCTGACACAGGTCTGTGTGTTTTCAGGTTATGTGTTGAGTGTTAGCGGCTGGTGTTGCAATCCGTCAATTTCTTCTCTCCAGTTCAATGTATGACTTGCCATGTTATATGTTAACACGAAAAAAATCCAATAAACACAATGTTCAAAAAAATAAAAAATAAAAAAATTTCTTCTCTCCACAGGTCATCTGGGTCAGAGCAGCTGTCAGTCAGATGAATTTCTGTGTGGGAACGGGAAGTGTCTTCCTCGCTCCTGGAAGTGCAACGGCCAGGATGAATGTGGCGATGCCACCGACGAGCGCAGCTGCTCCCCCCCTCCCACTGAGGCCCAGCCTGGCCTCTGCCCCTTCGGCTCCCTCCCGTGCACCGAGGCCCAGTCCACCCGCTGTCTGCCTGCCGCCCTGCGCTGCAACAGAGCCCGTGACTGTCCTGATGGCACAGACGAGCTGGGTTGCCCTGACACCACCTGTGGCAAACGTCTGGGGAACTTCTACGGCTCCTTTGCTTCCCCGGATTTTTTCCGGGCTAACAGGAGCGCTGTGACGGAGCTGAGGTGTTCCTGGTTGCTGGACACCCAGGACCCCAAGCCCATCGTACTGCAGCTGGACCTGCGGCTGGGGCCCGGAGACTCGCTGCATGTGTACGATGGCCTGCTGCAGCGGGCAGAGCACCTCTTACAGGTGTTGTCATATCATAACAACAGGCGCCCAGCGCTGCTGGAGTCGAGTCGGGGACAGATGAGTGTTTTGTACATGGCCCAGCCTCACAGCCCTGGACATGGCTTCAATGCCACATACCAGGTACTGTAAACTGGGAATATTCTTCAAAAAAAACTTTAGAGAGTAGCTGTTTAGTTGTTGCAGAAAATCAAGCAAAGAACAGGTCGTC
>NW_023339663.1:25613768-25672732 GCF_004916995.1 Morone saxatilis | reverse complement strand
TTATGTATTTCTCCTCCATCCTTCAGGTCAAAGGTTACTGTTTTCCTGGCGAGCGTCCCTGTGGCAGCGATCAGGGCTGCTACTCTGAACGCCAACGCTGCGACGGCTACTGGCACTGCCCATCAGGACGCGACGAGGAGGCCTGCCCGACGTGCCCAGATGGGGAGTTCCCCTGCGAGGGTGGTACCGGAGTGTGCTACCCGGCCTCCGAGCGCTGCAACAACCAGAAGAGGTGCCCGGATGGGTCTGACGAGAAGAACTGCTATGACTGCCAACCCGGAAACTTCCACTGTGGGACTAACCTGTGCATCTTTGAGACGTGGCGGTGTGATGGCCAGGAGGACTGCTTGGACGGGAGCGATGAGAGGGACTGCCTGGCGGCGGTGCCCAGGAAAGTGATCACGGCCGCCCTGATCGGCAGTCTGGTCTGCAGTCTGCTGCTGGTCATTGCCCTTGGCTGTGCCCTAAAACTCCACTCGCTCAGGAGCAGAGAGTACAGGTGGGGAGAGACAACACAACACAGCTTTCATATTCACTTTTTATTACTGGTCCCCCTTCTTACACTAAGTATGCATGTACTGTTTTTTCTTCTTTTTGTCATTGAATAACTCTATGACCATAGTAACAAGTTCTATATGCAAGGTCAGTCTTATATTTGGGTCCTTATTGCTGTTGTTTTTTTAGAATAACATGTTTTCCTAACTTATTAACTCGCTCACTCTCTGTCTACGTCATTTCAGAGCTTTTGAGACTCAAATGACTCGCATGGAGGCCGAGTTTGTTCAGAGAGAGGCCCCCCCTTCGTACGGCCAGTTAATCGCCCAGGGTCTCATCCCTCCGGTGGAGGATTTCCCGGTGTACAACCCCACCCAGGTAGAGCATTCACACACAGTAATACACTCTGGGCCTCATTTTCTTGAAGCTAAGGATATGAACAACAATTTTAGTGTCCAGCAGCTGCAGTAGTGCAATCATGACACAGACAATATTGAATTTTTATAACTTATTATAGTGCATAAAATGTGTTTCCTTTATTATTGGTTGCTCAGAGGAATAGTTTGAATTTTGGGGAAGCTAGCTTGGTTCTGAAGGTAATAAAATCTCCCTATCAGCACATCTTAAGATCACAAAGTAACACGTATCTTTTTTATTTAATCCGTGTAAAACCAAGAATTTGCAGTTTTACAGGGGCTTATGTGCAGGGCTATTTTTTGCTGATGCCGTGACATCTGAACTTGCATGGCATATACACAATGATGACAAGACTCCTGGAAGTCACTGCTCCCAGCCAAGAAATAGTACACATAACCCCCTGTACAACAGCAAGTTGTTGTTTTTACACTTTGGATGTGGATGGACAAAAAGAAGTTCTTTTAATTAGTAGTTAGTGAGCGTTCGAGTTACTGGCAGGTTGGTTTTATTACCTTAGGACAAATTAACAATAGCTGTTTCCCTGTTTCCAGTCTTTATGCTAAGCTAAGTTAAGCTAACTGGCTGCTTGTTCCAGTTTCATATTGCATAGACAGATATAAGAGTGGTACGGATCCTCCCAGCCAACTCTCAGCGAGACAGGCAACAGGGCCATAAATGGCTACTATTTCTGGTAAAATGTACTTTACAAAATTGTAGCTCCCGTCTGTCCGCCCTCTCCCTCCTACAGGCCTCCGTATTACAGAACCTGCGGTTGGCGATGCGCAGGCAGATCAGACGCCACTCGACGCGACGCACCAACTCCTCCTCCTCTCGACGGCGTCTTGGGCATCTGTGGAGTCGCCTGTTCCACAGTGGAGGACGAACCAGAGGCCACGCCCCCCTGCTTGACCCCCCTGGACCTACACAGATCACACTGGGGCTCCATAGCTACCGAACTGTGGGTGTGCAAGGGCCCCAGGCAAGGGCCAGGTCTGGAGCTGGGCTCGGGGATGAGGTCAATGTAGTTGGTATGCCAGGCTCTTGCTGCTCAGCCAACATGGACATGCAGCCCTACACGCCTGAAAGCCCTGCCTCACCTCTGTCCTTGCAGTCAGTGGACAGTCCAGAGGAGGAGGACCTGTCACCTGTCAGCAGCAGGGCTCCGCAGTCTGAGCCCGCCACCCCTGTTCAGAGTGACTGTTCTGCCCATAGCAGACCGCCTCTCACTCCCCAGGAGGCCTCTGTACCCCCATGCCACCCCCGGGCATCTAGAAAGCTGGTTCTGGAGCTTGCTGTTAACCTAAAGGGTGTTTCCTTGAGACGTTACTCCCCCTTGGGGCCTTTGTCCCCTATCTCACCCCCTGTGTTTCCCAGCAGCTCGCAGACGTCTACAACCCACCCTCACACCCAAGGGCTGGAGGTGACTTCACCTCCCGAGCCCTCGTCTTCTGCGAAAGCAGAGGACAGCGATAGCCACTTTACCGTGGAAGTGCCATGCAGGGAATTAAGAAGCAGGGATGAGAGGAGGAGGGAGGGCAAGAGCAGACTCTGCAGGTTCAGGACCTTCAGTGATGAGGGAGGAGATTCAGGGAGAGAGACAAGGCCAAACTTTTAGAAGAGTTTAGGAAGATGCTCTCCTACCCCTCTCTCTGTTGAGACCTGGTGTCAGCAATATCTGCTCTGCTAAAGTGTCCTTGAAGTGTGTCCTACCAGACCCAGAGGTGAGACCCGTACCATATCCCACCACATGTAGGGGGCACAGTACAATATAATTAGGTCATGACCCTTTCAACACTTTGAATGCATAAAAATCTGCACATGCACAAAATTATGCATATGCAGTCTTTTCCTAAGATGAATAAAACCAGCGTTGGTAGTGCTTATGGTGTGTGCTGTAATGTAAATCTTTTTGTCAAACAGGAGCTTAATGTTGACCCCCACAGTTCAGTGCAAACAGACAACCTTGTTTAACCTGTTTAGACATAAACTCATCACGAGCCTGTCCCAGAAATTCAAACTCAATTCCGGCCACCAGTACCAATACAATATTGACAACGCCAAAGCAGCCTTTGTGTCGTTACCCAGAGCCATTATGCACCGCTATATACTGTGAACCATAAAAGCCTATTAAGTGATCACATATGAATTTATCGGATTAATGGTCCCCTACTCTGTCCTATTCCCACTCTTTTGTTTGAGGTGGTGTTAGTTTTGTTATTGCATAACAAGGTCATGGTTGGCTGTCGCAGTTAAGGAAAAAGCTGGCAATATTTTAGATCTTTTCTATTTGTCAACAAATCATATGAAAAAGCTAAAACCAAAATGTGTCCTACTACAACTAATACTTTTGAACTTCACCAGCCTGTGTATATACTTAAATTTATTTTAAAGGCTAAATAATTTCCCAAAACTGAAATCTTCAAAAAACGACATTTGTCGGAGACTATTTTCAGCCGTGCATTAATACACAGTTGGTGCATGTTTATGGTAATGATGCAACATGTCACCCAGTGCTACAGTGGGGCTCATTGGTGTGGTTTTAATAGTTTTTGGATAACCATGGTGTCTGTGAGACAGAGGAATAAGCTATATTAGGCTACACAGACAATACTAGAATAATACATTGTTGGTTTTGGTCTTTTCATGGGAGTTTTTAACAATAAAAAAGTATAAAATACCACCAGACTTACTGTTTTAAATACAACTTTGAACCAGAAACGTTTGACATTCTGGGAAATATTCTTAATTGATTTTTTGGCGGAAAGTTAGAAATGATAAGAAAATTGATACCACGCTCATATCTGTGCATAAGATTTAAGGCTACC
This sequence comes from Morone saxatilis, assembly GCF_004916995.1. NCBI lineage: Eukaryota > Metazoa > Chordata > Actinopteri > Moronidae > Morone > Morone saxatilis. Next base: position 25,668,995 of record NW_023339663.1, on the reverse strand, counting down.
CCAGCAGCCAGTCAGCTTAGCTTAGCTTAGCACAAAAACTGGAAACAGATTGAAACAACTAGCCTGGCTCTGTCTAAAGGTAGCTGTCAAAGGTGCTGGCTAAAGCCTTATTTATAACAACATGAGATATTAAAGTGGTCTCATATAACTCTTAGCCAAAGTGCAAATAAGCCTATTTCCCAAAAATGTCCAAATATTCCTCTAACACTTGTGCAGTGTCACGGATTCATGCCGCGGTTCAATCATGCCAAACTCTCGTCAGTATTTATTCAACATATACTGTACGTTTCCCCCGTGTTGCTTCTGTGACCCCTTTTAAGAAACACTTAGAACTTTCTCATTATGTTTTGGAAGTTGTATCATAGATTTTTAAATTCAGCAATTTTAACTTGATATATCATCAGTTTTAAAAAGCCAAACCTGGATGGAAACTGAAGAAGGGAGTCCAACTATATGGCTCTGTAATTCAAATTCAAACCCAAACTGTCCTCTCCAGGAAGCCTCTCCTCGCTTGAATGAACTTGACTGTGTCTGATTTCTATTCAGTTCAGTGAAGACTTTACATGAATGTCCAGGAAAAGGGATGCTTCTTTACACTATTGATTGTTTGCAGAGTCTCCTTCAATCAGCGGTACTGATGCGTACTGCAGACTGCACACTGGTCACTGCAGATGTCTGAACTGCTGGTTTATTCCACTGGAAATTCATATCTATGCTGTGGAATTTTCTATGACAGGATGTAAAAACAAAGACCTCTATTTTTCAGTCTTCAGCGGAGACCTGTACTTGTTCTACTTTATATTTCTCTCTCTGCCTTGACAAACGTTGACCTTGATTGAACCTGGTTGCCTGTGTCTCTGATGTTTTGTAAAGCTTGTCTCTCTGAAGTTATGACACTGATGACCCTTTACTAATCACTGTTGGACTTCTAAAGAATGTATCACTTTCATTTTTCTTGAAATCAATGAATTTCTGAGTCTTTTATTGCAGCATATTGATACTGAACAGAAAAGACAGATTACGAGTGTAAGTGGCGAGAGAATGAGAAATGGGGCCAATTGCTGGTAGATATTTAGCTGCAGTGTCAGGTTCTACGGAAGCCCCGAGAGGCAAGTGAGAAAGAAAAATCAGGTGGCCTATTTTTAATTCTGATCTATTTTTAAGTGTGAATTAAATTGTTTTCTTTCATGTGTTTATGACTTAGAACAAAAAAAGGATTTTCCGGGATAATAAGTGTTTGATTTTGTAATACTCACTTCAGCCACAAGGGGCTAAAGTGCACCACTTTTCTTTCAGGCACTCTAAACATAAGTATATTATGTATTAGCTAACACAACTTCTTTTTTCCCAGTTTCACAGGTGTAAAATTATTTGGATTATTCTGGTATATATATTTATGATTTTTTTCACTTTTGTTTGTAAGTCATAAAAAGAGAGAGGAAGAAAACAATTTAGCCATAGAAAAATTCATCACCTGAATTTTCTTTTTTTTTTGCCTCTCTGGGCCTCCATAGATTTCTGTACTAAATACATGGTCTTTCCTGCTGTTTTCCCTTTTAAAGTGAGCTTAATGTGCCATGCTACCCTCATGTGCTTCCTTCTAATAGAGGTTTTGTCTTTAACAGCTGCTACATGATGTGCCATTAGAGATGTCTCCATACCCCTTCACAATTAATCCTTCCTAATGATCTGTTCTAATTCCCTTTCCTTTCCCTCGAGATATAGAGAAATACAAATTGATTTACTCATTTCTAGTTTTGCATATTTTGTGCTATTTTTTTATTATTGTACCTTGTTATTTAAGTTCAAAGCCTGTTGTCCTCATTTGACTTAATGAAATAGTTTAGCTGCTGTTTGAAATTTTTTTGATTTCATTAATATCTGCAGAATGTGTGTACTTGCTTTGTAATGTACATAAGTGTGTTATAATGCCTTAATGGGTTTTCCTTGCTCTTGTAAATATCATGGAGGGTTTCACGGAACAGTTGTGGTTTACATGTATGAAGAGATGAGATTTGTCTGTGTGTCTGGACACAGCTCCACGGTGTGACATGTGATTGGTACGACTGACTACTCTGGAGGTATAGTGCACTACTACGTCAGGAATCTCTGGGATTATTATGGAAGAAGAGTTAGGGAAAAGAACATTTGTTTTTCAAAAACCTTGTTCATGTGTATTTACTTGTGTATTTAAATGGCAATTGGTAAAAGTCTTGGTGACTTTCATTGCTTTGATGTTTTTCAGACTGCAGCCAATAATTTGAATTCTGTCCATGTAACGTGAGACTGTCACATTGGCTACTAAAGGTTAAGGTGATGTTTTATTATCTGTTAAGGATCAAGATGTTGTGTACCCTAGGTTTTATTAGTTTGTTAAAGTTGTGATAAACTGCTGGACAGAAGCCATGTCAACATCTTCTAAACTGTTTTGTCAGTGTTTTTTTTCCCCCTTTTTTTCCCATCTTTCCATTGCTTTTATTCACTCAAGTACATAATCAAAACCTTTCCAACATGAGTAATAACTGTACTTTTCAATAGGTTAGCACATGGGTAAATACACTGGATCAAGGCCATTGGAAATTAAAGTACTACTAAACCAGGTTGTCTGATACGGCATCCCCTCTCCTTGCTTTTAAAGCTCATTCCCCATCAAAGGCTGAAGTCAACATATACTGTTTGTATAAAAGCATTTCTCTCATTTTAAGAACTATATTTGTATATTTTGTGCTGAGAGATGCCACCATGACATGGGGTTTGCTGATCAAAACCCTGTACAGCCTTCTGCTCATTAGTCCTGTGCCTGCAATCAATAAACTTCAAGCTCTTTATCATTTACGGACTTTTTTCAGTGTATGAAATGTGATTTATCAAAAGTTTTATGTTTGCATCCACCTACTATTCCCAGTACCACCATAATACTGTCTGTGGTCTTCATGCTAGCGTCTGAGGCTGTACTTAAACGCACAGCAGGGCTTTTTAGCCAAATGCTAATGTCAACATGCTAACACGTTCACAGAGACAATGCTTGCATGTTTACCACGTTCACCGTGTTGGTGTGTTGGCATGCTAACATTTGCTAATAAGCACACAATGCTGAAGTGATCAATTTAGAAAAGTCTTGGGATGATATTGAGGACACAATAACCAGTTGCATTATCAAAAAAGAATTATGCTTCTTAGAAGTTGCTATATTTAATGAGCAATTACATTGTTATTCTTGTACAACTTAACACACTTACAAAACACAGATGTACACCCATCAATTGTACAGTATGTAAATGTATCACAACATGTCTGAGGAATGTGATCTTTCAAAGTCCAAAGGCAGTTTGTCTTTTTTCTTTACACAGTATTTACAGATCTCAGCTGAGCTAACAGTGTCTGGACGTGGCAGACAGATATACACGTCATCTTTAAGTTTGAGTGTTTTTATGTGGATTTGATGTGGTGGGGAATCTGGCCTGGAAAAGGACTGAATGTTCAATCCAAGTTCCAACCTGCTTGTTTCATCATGTTAAAAAGGCCACTGGCCCAGACCTTCTATGTTCTGTTGCATGTACAGTACAACATAAACAGCTTATAGACAAGTGCTCTAAGGAATTACCGAAACACACGTAAACACAAATATCTCCTTGACCACAGTAAATTAGCATACTGTGTTAAGGTAGTGGTACCACAACTTCAGTAAGGAAACTTGATCTTAATTATTTTACGTTTTTAAACTCAGTTGCTCAATTGGGTCATAATAAGTCAATATCTTTTCGATTCAACTACCAATGAAAGTACACAGTAGGTCAATGGGATGATAATCAGTTCAACTATATTATATAATAATATCATAGTAAGTCAGCGTGCTGGGGTAACTGCAGTGATGACGTCTTTGGGGAAGTGAGAGAAAGCCCATGCACAAGTAAACATCCACTGCCACCTATCTGTCAACATGGGTCCTGCTAATGTAACATTAATGTTAAGTAGTGAATCACATCAGGTGAAAAATCTGAAATCTAATAACTGTCTTGGCAGGTCAAGCACATTAAAGAGTTCACAGTGGCATTCATTCCCAGAGATGAGAACATTTCCAAAGCAACAAGCTCAACAGAGGCTCGGGGTGCTCGGAGACCAAAGGAGACAGGTGTACATTAAAAACCTGAAGAACAGCCTGTCAACATGTGTTGTAATGATGCAGCTTAATCTTTTGAGAGAGAGTCAGCCATTCGGTCCAGCTGACAGCCACAAACTTCCCATCATCCTCCTGTTACTCCTGTGCTGTGAATATTGCTGGGAAAGATGAGTGTTGTGTGGATAACCTCTCTAATAACAATATGAAGGCACCTGCAGTATCTCTCAGGAGAGGCATGACAATAAAAAAAGAGAGGGATGTAAAGTAAAAGGGAAGGCCAGATACTGCGGCCTGGCAGAGAAACAGACGGAAAAATACTCATCCACAGTAAACATCATGTGAGTAATTAGTGAGAGAGAGCTGAAGGTAGCAGCAGTAAAAGAGAAGTATTGCCAAGTGCAGAAACTGCTTGCATATTTACCTCATAAAAGTTATTACACAATCAAAATACCCGCACAAACCAATACACTATACCAACACATACATTTCATAAGGCACATTAGCTCAAGGATTTAGTTAAAGTCATAAAAGAAGAATATCTTGGAAGTGAAGCGGAAGAGTACAGATGGAGGTTCCTTCAGTGAGTAGAAGTGAGATGATGAGCTAAAGATCTGCATGAAAGAAGAGAAAAACTTGGCATACTGGTGAGGACAAAGAGGGGTACAGTACTACCAAACCAACAATAAACATTATCAACTTCAGGGCTTAACATGCTAATGCCCAAAGTATATCCATCAGCTTCTTTTATACTGGCGCTTCATCGCAGCCCCACTCAGGCTGCACCTGTTCAAGAACATGGACGAAACCATCTGTTCACCATCACCACAAACTGACCAAACTGTGATAAACTGTAACACAAAAAACTGGAAGTACAGGTTGATCTAAAAAGGGACTTCCTGGTTGACTGCACTGCTCAGTCAATGGCTTTGGAGGCAGTGAGGGGTTCAGTCTCTGAAGGGTCTTCCTGAGGAAACACCACATAACACACTTTCTGGCCCATGTATGTGACTCTTTCTGCAACACAAAACACAACATGAGGAGTTTAATTAAAGGGATGAACTGCTAACATATCTAAATAAATATCAGTCAACACTGGACGGTGGCACAGGCCAACTCACCTACTAGCCTGTAGACCCATTTGGGTTTGTCCTTCCACCGAACACCCACAAAGTATACAGGGACTCCAGTCAGCATGATGACCATTCCCAGGCCACAAACCACTGGTTCAGAGTACAGACTGAAGCCCAGCAGCACAGCCCAAAATATCATGTAGCTGATGGGGATCAGCATGTTTACCTGCACAGGACAGACACAGACTCAATTCCACACAATCCTTTCTCTTTTCCAAAAAATTGCCACCTTGCATTAAATGAGATTAGATTTTTTAAATTTCTTCCATCTGAGACAGTTCCCACACAGTCTCTGTATGCAGTATACTGTATCCAAGCAAAAAAACGATTTGAGACAAAATTCCGAATAATTGTGACATACACTCTGTGGGTGAGTGTGCTCCTCTGACACTGGGAGCAAACGTTTTATTGTTTTCTGCAGCTTTTTTACGGCTGCTTTAGTTAGACTGTGAGAGTGATTATATGTTTGTTGTGTGCACTATCGCATTAAAGCCATTTAACCCAGTGGGTAGTTTTGCGTAAGACTGGAGACAAACGGATGACTACAAACTACTTTTCAGTGCACTGACACCGCGGGAAAAGGCTCCCGATATTAAAGCAGGACTTTATTATCTCACGCAGTCCAACGTGCTGTGTGTGTGTGTGTGTGTGTGTGTGGTGTGGTGTGTTGTGTGTTGTTGTGTGTGTGTTGTGTGATCGTGTTGAATTGTCTATGCTATGTGTTTTTCTGTTTGCCTCAATTGCCCCTGAGGGATGAACATGAAGTAGACACCAGGTGGCGCCAAAGTACTGTCCATATCCATAGTGACAAACTACCAACAAGTCACATCTGACCATATACAATGGCCCATTAATTGTCCTGTTTAGAGCTCTGTGTCCACTTTGGCTGCTGAGTTAATATTTGGTTTCATGGCTGCTGCTCAGCTGAGGTGATAAAAATTAAAATATGAATGTTTCGCGAGCGGAGGGGATGGAGGCGTGACAGGGAGGCGGCGGAGGGGAGGGTGGTGGGGTACGTGCTTGGCGGGAAAATACAATCATCTGCATCTACGGAGCGCGAGGCGCGGCGCGAGGAGGAGCGAGAGAGGGGGGCGGTGACAGTGGTGATGTAAAACTTAAGCCCTCTAGTGCACATACCTGAGAATCGGACTTTTACAAGTGAAAGGAGGAGCAGGAAGAGCTTCGAAATCACTAATGCCCGTATTCATCAGCACTGGACACATTCTTAATGCAGTGCTACAAGATCCGAGGGGGGTGAGCAGGGGAGTAGGGGGGGGTGGTAGTGGGAGGGGGGAGGGTGGGAGTCGGGAGACGCAGTAGGTGAGGGAGGGGGGGGGGGGGCGAGCGCGAGACAAGCGACGCGGAGAGCTGGTGAAGGTGTCGGAGATATGGTCGGGAGGTCGACGGATGCGTTGGAGAAGTATTATTCCTACTGTGGATTCTGGGTTCTGTACCTTGATGGGTCTGGCCAGGTTGGGTCTCTTCTTGCGGAGGTAGAGGAGGCCGGCAATGGTTACACCATAAGACAGATAGTTGATGAAGGACACATAGTTGATCAGGTTGTGTGTCTCTCCAATGCACAGGATAAATATGGTGGCAATGCACTGTGGGAGATGAATGCACAGGTTCAGAAGTCAAATGCATATCGAACTAACTGAAAATAATGCAAAATAATTAATTAATTAATATTCAAAAATAAGATTCAAGATTCAAGATTCAATACTTTATTGCCATACAACTCGGTGCAAGTTGCTAGGGATTTGCTTCAATCTGTGTGTGTGGCTGGACAGAGTAGACAAAGCTGTGAGCGCAGTACTCACACAGACCAGCAGGGCGGGGATTGGAGTGCAGTTCTTTAGGTGGATCATAGCCAGCAGGTAGGGCAGGTGACCCTCTCTGGCTCCCGAGAAACACAACCTACAGATAGACACATGCTTGTACGTGTGTATGTTCATCTTAACACAGGGTCGACGCCACTGTTTATTTATTCTGAGGACATATTTGGCAAAGGAAGGTGAGTGTGTTCTACCTGGAGGAGGTGAACAGATATCCATTGATTCCTCCAAAGGTGGACAGTGCTACAGAGATCGGCATCACCCAGGAAAACATCCCCAGCAGCTTTTCCCCGAATGTCTGGAACAACACAACATCTAATGGATCAGATTATTGACTTTTGCTGAGTGACTGATTTACTGATTCATTTAGTCAGTCCTTAAGTAAGATGTTAAATTATTAATTTTACTGAAAGATGCATTGTACATTTTGAACACCCTGCATAGCTATATATCAGACTGTTGCTGCACAGGCGTATGTTCATGGGATAGATAATTGTTGTTTTTAGTCCCTTTTAGGTGATTTAAAATGTTGAATAATGACGGCCTTATGCTTTAATGTACCAGGACACTGCTTGTATTTCAAGTACTTCAAAGGAAAGTAATCAAAACCTGAACTCATGACTGTTTCCCAGTTTTCCCCCTGGGATCATGCAACAAACTTTAATCTTATTGGCTGATTGATTAATTGGTTGGTTGAGGTCTGTCTCATGTTAGGATCCTCAGCTTCAGCAGAGTTGAACAGTATGTAAACGAGCTCCCATATAAATCATCCATTCATGGAGCTGGAGAGCTGCTCACCACTGCCACAGCGTTGGACGCCAGCAGCTCCTCAGGGGTCATGGAGGAGAAGTAAGCGATGTTGGTCATGGTGTAGACAAGTGTCACCAGTGGGATGGAAATGTAAATGGCAAGGGGCAGGTTCCTAATGCAAATAATGATAAAAGTAATAGCGGTAATTCAGATGTTTGTGTACCAGCATTACAAAACTTGAGTTTCTGCAGGTTTTACACAGCATTAACAACACTAAAGTGACTGAGGTGTACATTTAGATTGATATACTTTAGTGTCAGTTGTTTATCGGAAACCTGTAGAGCTGTGAAATGCTATCTGTGGATGTGCGTGACGTACTTGCGTGGCTCCACGATCTCCTCTGTAACATAGTTGAGAAAATTCCAGCCGCTGTAGGCAAAGGAGGCCTGAAGGAAGGCCAGCGCTATTTGTCCCACTGAGGGGTCCTGGCTGAATTCAAAGGCCACACTGGGCCTTAGGGCATCATAGTGACCTGGAGCAGGTGAGAGGAAAGGATGTGTGGATTAAACACTCAAAATTGTTTCATGGCCTAGTCCAATAAGTGCATTAAGCAATCAGTGTACTATATCTACATATGCATAGTTCATTCCAAACCAGAAATTTCTGTCATGTTAAGGATTTCATCTCACCAAAATGTGTGTGTGTTTACCTCTACAGATTTGGACAAGTCCTACCAAGATGATGAGTGCCAGAGCAAGGAGTTTTCCTACGGTGAAAACATCCTGGATCCTTGTTGCCCAGCGCACACTGGAGCAATTCACCCAGGTCAGGAATACTGCGACACACACAAAATTGTTTAGAATGATCATGTGTCTAACAGGCTTTGCCTTATAAATGCAGGGTTTTGTCACAGTGCCGTGTAATAGATAGAACCTCCACTATATTAATAACCTCTACTAATATCAGACACTTTAATAAAATTCAACCATAACCTTCTGGGAAAAGTAGCATTTTTTTTACCAGCTGGGTGCATGTTTTACAATGACAAATGGGTTGGTAAATGGAAAGATGCATAAATACACAATCACAAACTTTAAATAATCTCCCTTTAATGTTTCCTTTTATTAAGGTAATTATTACCCTTTTAAAAAAATCATAATGTATGCAATGCATTAGAATCCAAGCTCCATTATCCTGCACTGACAAAGCATTGAAATGTGGAGATGTGATGAGACCTTCAACACATTGTATAGTGTTTCTAATTATGCCCACATTCAATCTACATACACAAGCATCAGTTTATTTTTTACCTTTTAAAAACACAATGACAATTCACAGTGACTACATGTGTTTTGCTGCCTCTTTCATATTTATGTTCAAGATTAAGGTGTGTACATTGTCTCACTGACTGCACATTCCTCTCTTGTCAGCACACAGAAGCAAAAGAAAGACCATCTTTCCTGACAAAACAGATAGAAGTCTATGGAATTGAACACTTCCTACTTCCCGTTTCCTACTTGCATTGTGTGTGAGTTTGTGTGTGCGCGTGTGCCCCTGCTCCCCACACCACAGTCTCAGCCATTGACCTTCACACTGACCCTCAGTATTGCGTGTTTGCGAGTGCCACAATAACAAGGGTTGGCCAAATTCCAAGTGAGCCAATCTGGACAAGTGCAAGTGGCTCTCCAGTTGCCCTGAAACTGGAGTGCAGGCTTACAAGAGAGGTAAACTCAGTAGGAAGTGTGAGTCGTGCTACCAGCACAGAGAAACAAAGACAGAGAGAAAACAAGTGTAGTTGTACTTTTCTTGCACTGCTTTTGAAATGCTGACAGCAGGGGCATCAACATAGCTTTAGGGTGAGTGGTGGGACAGCAGGATGCAGCAAATGAATGAGCAGAGCCCCGCAAGTTAAGCCTGGGTCACACTACTAAAAGGGTGTATAAATGTAAATAAATGTAAAGCCAATTTCCTGGTCTCATTTTCAGTAATGAAATCTAAACCTCACTACGAACCTACAGACAGACAACCACAACTACCTTCAAAGTACTCATGATTATAAAGTACTGATAAACCCTGATTTAAAAGCTATAAAAATGTTCTTAGATTTATACTTGAACTAAGCCTTAAGACCATTTCTGATGGTGTGCTTATGTTCAATTCATAAAAGACAAAGAGCATAAACAAAAGTTGCTTAAACATGTCCAAGTCCATTTGTAACTTACACACCTGTGATCTAGAAATCTCAAATGGCACCGCCTTAAATAATGCTAGCACAAGTAAGGGTTTAGACAGGAATAGCCATGGACCAAAAGACCCTGTCTTTTATACTGACCATTGCTTGTGTTTAATGTGCACTCAGGATAGTGTGGGAGAAAACAAAAACTCAGGACTCAGTTTAGGCAATAGGGTGTGTGTAATTAACATTGTCTATCCGCCTTTCTTTGTCCCTCCTGTTGTCTCTCAGTTTTCTGCAGATGTCTCATTCTCTTCATATTTCTCTATATTTCTCTATATTTCTCAATTTCTCTCCTTTTACACACAAACACACTCTGTTGCAGTAATAGCACAGCTGTGTGTGTGTGTGTGTGTGTGCTGGTGTGCTGTGGTGTGTGTGGTGTGTGGTGTGTGTGCTGGTGTGTGCGTGTGTGCGTGTGCGCGCGCGCAAGGAAATACGGGTGTGGGGTGTTATCGACCATCCATCACCGGGGCAAGGTTCCCCTCCCAGCACAGAAATCTGAACAAACTGCTTCCGCTGGCGCGGGAACACACACATACACACACGTGTGAATTTTTGGCAGGAGGTTTTGGTGGCACCGGGCAGAGCTTTCTCTCTCCCTACAACACCGCTGTGTTTTATAGTCAGTTACCCTAGGGGTGTTACATGCATTTCCGCTTCTGTGTTCCTGTGAACCCCCCCTCCCTGTGTTAACCCTGACAGGAAGGAGGTGCCAGTGGGCTTTGAATGTGACAGCACAGGTAAATCTGTGTCCTGCTGTCACAGTTTCTATTGAATGCTGCCTCAGCACTAGAATACTAAACTAATTACTGCTTTTACTCTTAATGGATTCTGAACCCAACTTTGTGGAGATTTATCAGGGGGCTTTAACCTCAGGAACGCCTCCTCTTGGTCCAGGATCTGGTCACTGGAGTCACTGAGCTGGCAATAACCCCCCTCCCAAGTCCTGTCTATGCACCACAAGGTATCTGACACCAGAATTCCGTCAGACTACAGTAAATCTACAGGATTTAGTCTGTTTAGTCTAAATGCAGAAACATGCTGACAACTAACACAGTACAGTTAGTGATGTAGTGTTAGGGCTAGATAAAAGGAAGACTGCACTCAGCCGTCACTGGTCATTTTTCTTTATTTAACTCCCATTCAGGCTTAAACTCTCCTTTTAAAAAGAGCCCTGGCTAAGAGGGCAACAACACAGACTGTTACAGATGGATGGGGGAGCACATAATTATACATGTCAAGAGGGAAGGTTAGATTGGTTTTGTTTTAGCATAGCTTTAGTATATTTACATTTTTTCTTATTTGTATTTATTTAACTATCTTTAAGATGAGATAATCTTAAAGATAAAGAACAATATAACAACTTCAACAACAGTCTTTTGAATTGTGTGCTTCCCCTTGGGCGTGAACTAAAACCGGAATGCCAGCTCTCTGCAACATTAGACAATTACAGTAATTCCTTTATGGAATAACATGTTTTCCCCCCCATTATGTATCTTTCAGAGAGCTGTGTGCAGACATGTCTGAAGATGAATTCAGACACTGCAAAATTAGCAGGTTTTTTGTTACTGTGGTACATTAGCATTTTATCATATTTACTCTTTAACAGATGAGATGCAACGACTTAATGATAGAGCAAAGTTGCTGAAGGGTCTAACGAATAAGTGCATTATGTGATGATCTCTTTATCCCATGAGCCATCCATATCCTTACCACTTTTACTTTTTGGAACCACTTAGATTTTTCCATCTGCAGAGCAGTTGTAGCTGACTGATAGTGATTCCTCATTCAAACTATAAAGGAGGGGGGAATCTGTGGAAGTCTAGGAGTGCCAAAATTAAATTGAAATCACTCAAATGTAATTTGCGCATGATGTCTCCATTTATTCTTAGCCTGCATTCTCTGCACTGCTTCATTCACTTGTGTCTACGCTGTGCCTATATTTGTATCGTTGTTCTCTCTTTTCCAAACGCTCATAAAAGCAGAACAACGACACGATTTAAGGCACAGAGGACTTAAATGGTACCTAGTGTTCCTGCAGGGCATTCAGCTTCTGGCAGCAGTTCAGTTGGGAAACAAAAAAGAAATGGCATTTTTATTTGAATAATGGAATGATTTCTTAGGCTTGTTACGTTAAAGTCATCCATCAAAGCAAGCAGGAGAGAAATAACAGCTGGAACATACTACTACTTTTTCTCTTTCTACCACTGCTGCACCACCACATGGATGTGGCACACACACACACACACACACACACACACACACACACACGTGGTGACTAAAACTGTCTCCCTGCTGCGCTGGAATGAACAACAGAAGCTGCGATTGCTGCTCTACAGTAAAACTGAAAATCAGGGTGTGTGTCCCTCCTGCTTTGAAAAAAACCCATTACATTTCTAGTAATTGTTGGCTATAATGTAAAATTAACAATGCTTGGTTCAGTGAGCCTATTACTGTCTTTTACATTTTAAAGAAATAAGACATTTATTCTAATGGTCATTGCTTTAAACTGTTACTGTTTCAGCTTTCTATCCAGTAAAAGTGATTAATATTTGTCTACTTAAAGTTGTGTTACAGAGTAAATCTTTTCAAATGGACGTACTAGGCACATGACAGTGCTGCTGTGGGATTTCCAGTGCTTCTATACTTAGAAGAAAACAACCAGCCCACAACTGGACCTGTCTGGTTTACACTCACACTCTCACACACACACACACACACACACCTGGGTCACTTGTGACATACTGCAGGGGAGCTGGGAACATATCTAGGCTGACTCACATTCATAAACCCTTCACCAAGGAAAGTTCAGTTGACATAACAGCGGCCTTAATAAGACTCAGCAGTGCAGAACAACATTTAATCCGGTTAAGCTCACTGAGGGTTTCAGAAAACACCGTCCACCAAGTGCTGAAACCTGTTGACAATTTATTCCTGTCAGCCTAGACACTTAAGAAACAGTATCAGTATAAAGTCCTAAAGTGACGTAATATTTATATCGTATATTAATATCTCCAGTTTTGCTAGTTTCCTTTGTGGAGATTATAATCAACTTGACAAGCTTTCGCCTCTGTGGGTGAGTTTATGGTTCATGGCCCTGAATTTGTCTAGAACTGATGATGAACACCAGTGCAGGGCTGACTCACTGTATACACACAGTGTAAAACAATGCATGGCTATTGAATCAAACATATCCATCCTCTTCTCACAGTAAAGGCTGTAGGTGTTGGTCCTCATACATACATTCCTACATTTGCGATTATGGCATATAGACCTAACTAGAAGTTTATTATTTACACCAGTGACTTGTCTCACTTCCACGCATCTGAATTCAGTGTGTGAGTGTGACGGAGCTGTATTGTAAAAACATTAAACTTAACCTTAAATTTCATCATCCAAGAAACATCTTCTCAATCTGTGTTCAGGATGCAGGAAGGTTCCCTGCTCACAAGATGCAGGTAAAGTTTCAGACGTAAATTGAAGCTTATATAACTGCTCATGACAGATGACTATAATCTCACTGTGACTGTAGGTCTGAAGTGTGATGCTGTGGACCAGAGAGGGGGAGAGTGGGTGGTACCAAGCAGCCAATACGAATATCAAAACCGCTAACCAGAATGTCAGCTGGCCAATGGCATCCCCCATCATTGATGCGCAAGGTGTCCTGCCCATTTCCTGTTTCCATGGTGCTCGGTGACAGGAGCGTCACGGTAACCACTGTGAAACAATGCACAATGGCGTAGACACACCCTCTCATTAGCGGCGTCCACAAAGGCTGGCACCATTATATAGTCTGACACTGATACTGACAAACAAACAAACACACAGGCACACACGTGTGCAGACACACAGACTCTTACAACACTCACACACACTCACACACAGCAGGCCCCTGGCCTAACTAGGCAGCAGTTGTGTCGCCAAAAATAGTGGAGGTACACCTGCGTGCTCTGTACATACTAACCCCAGCCTGACACATGCACACACTCTCTCACGCACAGATACCCATCCCTCTCCTGTCTATACCGCCAGTTCTCCATCCAGTTCAGACAAGACCAAGCTGGCTGGCTCGTTGACCAGATACATGCACACGCCGCTTCTGCCACTGGCTATTTAAATACAGATTGCTGTACTCCAACATTTCAAGGAAAGGCGCTGATCAGATTAGAGGCTAGAAATAGAGCACAGCGCTTCATAAGGAATTATCAAATGACAATGACAGCCGTCAGCACACCGTGAACTATCATAAAACCATAATATCTTCAAGCCATGAGATCAAAGTGTCTGGATTTGGTTTGTTTTTGTGGCTTCTCCCTTGCTTTTTATGTCAGAGCGACTTCCAACCTGTTAGCCACTTACTCTCACGTTGGTCAGTGGATGCAGGTATATCCTGCTGAATGGATAGGCAGGACTTACTGCTTCTCTTTCCTTGCTCTCATTTGGTTTTGCAACACTTATTTATGATCTGCCATCATTCAATGCTTAATTCTTTAATGGATTTTAAGTGTGCTGACCCTAAGTTCAGGTTGTATTGTTGATTTAGGAACGTCTGCTCTGATGTTTACCCTCACTGGGAGTCACTCTAGGTCATACAGTCAGATGACCTTACAGTGACACAAGGTCTGAAGTGTGATACTTCGAACCGGGATGTCACGATGACTGCGTCAGAGGCCAGAGCGGCAGCAAGCAGCCAACAGGAATTTAAAACAGTCACACTATCAATACACCAGTGGGATCCTCTGAACCGGATTTCTAAAAGGTGTCAAATCCCCGAAACAGACGCATAAACTCCAAATCACCTGTCAGACTTTCATGAGCCGATCAACCTAAAAAACCTGGTCAACATTCCAGCCACCAACCAGCTTGTCAATTTTGTTCATGCCAACAAGAGACAGTTCTTCACGTCATCAAAAAAATGTAAAGGGTTTTCCTGTCTGAACAGTTTTTGGTGTAAAGTAATGGTTCAACAATTTATTTGCTTTGTAAGTTAGAGAAGAAGATGAATAACACTCTCATTATCTGTCTTTTAAATATGAAACGACCACCAGGACATGGTTAGCTTAGCATAGCATAAACACTGGGAAGGGTCGAAAACAACTTGCCTGACTCCTTCACAAAATGTTGCTTTTCCTGTAAAATAACTACTTGGTTATTTGCTCTTTAGGAAGTCAATAACTAATAAAAGCTTTTACATTTACTTTTTCTAATGCTGCATTCCTGAAGTGGAAGGTCAGACATTCCCGTCTGCCAGGTTGAATTACATTGCATTGTAGTGGCACAGCTCTTCTCCTCTCACACATTTCATTCAAGGTTGACAATGAAACACAAGCGTGTTTTAAAGAGTCTAACATGCATGTTGCGTCGAGTTTACAGTGAGTACTGCCATGTTGATGCAGCACAAGACGACTGACTGCATTTTAGAAACCTGACAGGGAAGGACTTCCTACCAAGTGTTACTTGAAATTCACTCTGTGGCATCTGACTTTATATCTAATGAAAATAAGCATCTGTCTCTTAGCCTCTGCACCTGGAAAAATTCTCCACCACATGTGTTTTGAGTTTCGGTTTGTTTGAGATGAACAGAAGAACCATGTGGTTAGTATTAGCAGCAGAAGTTAGCCTGGCTGAACAAAAAGAAAATTAGCACCACCTATAGAAACTTCATCAACAGAAAATCAGAGGGAAAAGCCTTCTAGTTTGGGATTTGCATCGCTGGGAAGCACAGTTCAGAAACAACATAGCGAAATACCAAATATAGACTAAACAAAAGAACATGGCTAAAAAGGACTTTGAGCGGGCTTTGGGCTGTGACTCACAGATACAGATGGTGGCGAGGAGTCTGGTAGCAATGAACGGAGGCAGGCAGTTCTGGAAGGCCGGCTGCAAGACGTAATTGGAGAAGGTGAGAGCGATGACTGCCAGCGTGGTTGGATACATGATGAGCACGGCACTCCATAACAACAGAAAGCTGCAGGACGAAGAGACAAAACACACAGCATTTTGTATGTGAGAGTAAACAGTTTCTTTGGTGGCATTTTTTTTTAAATTCGAGTTTAATATGGAGAAGTTGGTGCTACAAGCTGTGGTGTTGACTGTTACTTGGACAGGAAAGGGGCTCTCACTGCTCTCTTTCAGTTCCACCCTGTGTTCTCATTCATGCTGATATTAAGAGCTGCCCAGCACTGCTTTCTGCTGTTGATCAGTTAGGGTTGGGTGACTTAAAAGCATCAGTTAAAAGAGACTGATGCTCAGACATGAAGAGGAGACAGTGGAAAGAAAGGAGGTAAATACAGTAGGACTTATCTTCTTGTAATTGATACTGTGACCTTTGACTTGTCTTGAGACTTTTCTCACAGTGCAGCCCTCTATTTAGTAATAGAATACTGAATAAATCCACTACTTATAGAAAATAGTCCAAAAATGTAAAGGCCAATTAGTCTTTTTTTAGGCTTTTCAAGCTTGTGTCTTTAAAGAATAGCTTTAAAGCAGTAGCTCAGTCCATAGGGACTTGATTTGGGAACTGCAGGGTTGCCAGTTCAAATCCAGCACGTACCATGGTACGCAGTGGGGACTGGTAGCTAGAGAGGCACCAGTTTACCTCCTGGGCACTGCCAGGGTGCCCTTGAGCAAGACACAGAACCCCTGCAGTGCCTGACTATGTAGCAGCCTAATCACTATGGCATCTCTCCATGACTAATGCATATGCATGATTCTGTATTTCCTGTGTGTGAAACACAGGAAAATAATAAGCAGATTAACTGATAATGAAAATAATCATTAGTTGCAGCCTAGTGCTGGCAATATTTAATGGTGTCTGAGGAGGAAAACAGAACTCAGTGATAAAGTAATGTACTTAATGAGGGATGTACGACCACAAAGAAGGGAGAGAGTGTGTCGTTAGATGGGGGAGATGTGGTAGTTCTGCAAGGGTGTGGTGGACAGCGCTACAGACGTGTTCCTACATTATTATTGTATCACCTAACTGTCGCCCAACAAAAAGTGGTGGGAAAAAAAATATTTCGAGCATTGAGAATGCCTTTCTAATTCATTGCACTCTCGATTTCCAAACTGCAGTTGAATGGATGTAAACCACTTGAGAGAGCAGCATGAAGGTTAAGCCTATGTTTCTGCTTTTAATATACTGGTGCATTTATTTCTGTATTAGTTCTTGTTTGGTTCTTTTAAGGCAGCACCAGTATTTGTTTGCCCTGCTTTACACGTGGAAATGAATGAGCGAAACAAAGCCACACAGGACTAAACTAGGGCCGCCACAGGCATGCACACTACAGGGCATGTTTGACCTTCTCATACTTACAGCACTGCTCTATGATCAGCTGGCATGTCACATGACTACATGACAGTCACAGGACCTTCAGAGCTGATTGGTTCCAGCCAGGCAGCCGTATTAAACCAACCCTTTTGTGTACAGACCCTAGAGACTATTACTCCACTCTAGGTTGGTAATTGCTGGGAACTAAAACAGTCAACATGAATCGTCTCAAATTAAACCCAACTGCTGTTGTAGTGTAGGCACAGCAGTGTTAAACAACAGTACTTACCCCACTAGCCCTCCAAAGATTTCTGTCACATACGAATAGTCTCCTCCAGACTTTGGGATGGTGACGCCAAGTTCAGCATAGCACATGGACCCAAGGGCACAGATCCCTCCTCCACAAACCCATACGATGAGTGACAGCCCCACTGATCCTGCATGCTCCAACACTCCTTTAGGTGAAATGAATATCCCAGAGCCAATGATGTTCCCTACAGAGATAAGCAAAGGTTCAGGTTATTTACACTTGTTTGTAGGTAATTCAATATTTAAGTACTATTACACATTTCAATTTTCATGTTTGTTTCTGGTTTGTCTTGGCAAAGGACCGATGTGTAGGATTCAGCTGCATCTAGTGGTGCAGTTGCAGATTACAACCAGTAGAGCTCAGCTTGTGTTTAGGAGAAACTACAGTGGCAACAAAAGTTGCAAAAAACACAAAAGGCCCTATCTAGAGCCAGTGTTTGGTCCGTTCTGGGCTACTGTAGACACATGGCGGACTCTGTAGGCGAGGACCCGCTCCTAACAAAAACACAATCATTTTTATTATTATTATTCCTGCCAATAGATCCTCCTTTAAGTAATGAACTGTTTTGTCTGAGGCTTGTCAATCCCCTTTATTACTCAGATATCCATATACAGGTTTTTGAGACATTGAAAACAAAACTGGCTTGAATAAAAAAAACAGCATCCAGATATCCCCAGAGGCTTATTAAAACAGCCAAACCATTTAAATTTTAGTCAAATCTTTGGGGATTCCCTTCAACTGACTTTTCTAATCTCCAAAGAACCTTATCATCAACATTATGCTGTCTTGTGGTGGATGTGTAATATGCATGTATAATAAGCTTTTTGGACTATTATTTTGTATATTGTAAGTATTTGGATGACTTTTAATAAATAAAAAAAAATGTAACAAAAGAATAGGTGTTAAACCTAGACACACAGAAGCCTAGGGTCAGAGGTCAAAGCACCAACAGTAGATATTGCAACTGTTTTACGTTGAATTCTGGAGGACACAGAAGTGTGTTGGTAACAAAGAGGATGCAGGTGGAAAGAACAGATTAACAAAGACTTGTTGACAAAGAAACTTTAACACACAAGGAAGAGGAAAAATTCTTAAATCTCTCCCTTCACTTTAAATTTGCTAAACAACAACTTTTGGCATTATAGTCATTATTTGGTAATGAGTGTAGCTGGATGTAGGGATGTTTTACAGACATGACTGCATACATCAGCAGGTTAAAGCTCTGTTCTGTCCCCCCAGTGTCGTGTTTCATTAAAGAAAAACACAATTTGACTACAGGCCTTCTTTTTGATTTATTTTTCTGTTTCTGTAGTCAGATGATTGCATGAGTATAAAATGGTAAATTGGCTCATACATCAAACTTCATACATCAAACTGACAAAAAGAGACAATTATTCTTGGGCTGCTGCACAGAAACCCTCAATCAAATCATCTACACTGACATCATCCCAAAAAAAAACAAAACTGTGTGATTAGCTTTTAACCCAAAAAAATCAATCACAGTTACAGTTGAATTTTAACATTGCTTTTACATGCTAGGATCATGTCTGTGATTGTTGCACTGCAGTTAATTTGTGTTGGCGTGAGTCATTGTTTTACTATGGAGAGAACACAGACACTAAACCACATGGCAGCATCTATGTTGCTGCGGGCTGCTCAGATTGTGGATGATGGACAAAAAAAAAAAATATGTGCTAAGGATGGCAAGAATCACTGATTAGCATTGCTGCACTGGCATAAGTTCAAGATATGATCCCCTGATTAAAAAAGTGTGCATCAGATACAATTTTGGATGAAATCATTTCTAACATCATTGCACTGTTATTATTTAGAAAGTGATTATTTGTGACCAATAATTTGATAGTCAAATGGATTTCTCCTCTCTAAACAGTTTCTGAAGGCAGCTTAAGAAGAACCAAAGAAAATCAAACTCTCTCTACCATAATGAATTGCAGCATCATATCGGTTGGGAATGCGTATTTCATTGGCCTCAGTGATGGAGATGCACATCCCTATTATGTGCGTATGTACTGAATTCTTAGAGAACATTAATTAAGTAATTAAGTAACATGTCCCCAATTGGACAGAGAACCACTCAGTCTTGTAACACTGGACCCTTCAATAGCTCCCTGGTGTCCAGAACAGATAGCAAATGATCCCTGACGCATATAACAGTAGTTGTGGAAGGAAACCAGTAGTTTACCGCTTTCAAAATTTTTTGTCTAACTTTAATTAGACTGCTTGTATAATTTATTCTTTATGGAAAACAACAGAAGAAATTCAAGCACCACCTGTCCCACGTATGTAATGACACAACCATAGCTATATTTGGTAGAATGAACCGGTTAATCCAATTTGGCCTTGTGGTGCGGTGGAAACATGGCTCATTGAGGTCCTGGCTCAGCTGTCCCCCAAACAGGGGTGGTGGCTCACTTGGCTATGACACAACTAGAAGGGCACTCGGAAAGTGCAGAAGACATCCACCATGCCAATGGTTCAGTTTTCTATGATATACAAATCTGCAAGCGCAACCGCTGTATATGTCTGTATTACAGTCAACCTATCTCGCAATGTAAGAGTGAAAAATAATAATGTGTCTCCCCCGTGATCTGCTCCATAATCTAACAGGTTCTTCTTTGGCCCATGCTACACCCTTCCAGCAAGTTCCATGAACATCCAGGCCAGTAGTTTTTGCGTAATCCTGCTGACAGACAAACGGCACCGAAAACACAACCTCCTTGGTGGAGGTAATAGGACACCATGTCATGTGTTTAAATCCAGCCTGGTACAAAGAAAAGACAAAACATAAACAAACACACATAAAAAAGCAAGCAAACAGCAGCTGTCCAAGCAAAAAGTGTTTTTCTCCTCTTTGGTGAACTTTGGGGACAAATGGAGTCTTCACAACAAATTTGCTGTCCACTGTAAACATTTTATCAGTTCAAACCCAGTGAGGCACGCCATCGCGGCTTCCCCGTTAGAGCTGCTCCGAATGCTCCCTAATGATGACGGGGAGAGAGGAGGTCCGAGCAGTGCATTTATCACTGTCAGATTTGATTGTGGAGGCCGTGGTGAGATGCAGAGCTGTTACATAACGCCTATGTTGTGTTTGTTATGTCATAAAGTTTGGCATCACAGCTGAAAGTGTGAATCAGAGTCTTACTGACCCTCACAGCCTCCCTGCACTTGAGCTGAGAAATGACTCCTCAGAAATCACCATTTTATTCAAATCATGACAGAGAGTTAAGACTTATCCTACCAGTGTAGACAAGCATGGAGCATAACCGACTCAAACTGCCTGAGGTGAAAATATCTGCAGGTGGAGGTGGGGCTGGGAAAATGTGGAAATAGTGGTAACTGTCATATTTACATTGTCTTAGATTTTTATATTGTTTATTTGCTTTATTGTCCAGCCCCTAGGTGTAGACAGTACTGCACACAGTAAAGCAGTAATGCGCGCTGACAGCTCCAATAGTCCACCTTACTAGAGAGGGGCGTTGGATATGTGAGTAGGCTGTATCTGGTGGGTAGTAGTGTGACTCATGTTGTATGTGTGTACTAGCTTCACAGGCTTCACTCCATCTGTGCTTCGCAGAAAAGACCTGGCAAGTGGTCGGTATTAACCGGAGTGATCTGAGCACCCATTTCACACTCACAATATTAAATTAGACAAAGTATATAACCCTTGAAGCTCGGATATACTGTAAAGCATAATCTGAGCTGTGGGTGTACTTTGAGAGTTTAGCAAAGGATTTATACAGCTACTACTTGCCAAATGGACAAAATACTTAAATGGGCCGGCCAAAGAATGAGAATTCACTGGGACTGTATCAGTTTCTATCAAAGCATAGTAGACATGACCTTGCTTATAAAGATAAGCTATTAAAATGATAACATTAGTATTAAAAGTGCCACACTGACTCCATTGTTCTCTATTTATCAGTTGTTCTGGTAGGTTTGTGTCTGTTTGCTTAGTGAAATACTTTTCCGTTTGATTTTACATTTTTATTACCCTAAATATGTAAAAGACAAATCTGTGTAATCTGTGAGCTGCAGCCACAGGAGGTAATCAGCATGTTAAAAAGATACAGTGGAAACCACAGTATAAAACAGACTAGAAGGTCCAACATCTGTCTTCAACTTCCAGTCATGTTGGTTTCGTTCCCCTTTTACTTGGAGGGGTCCGCCTACTTGTGGTGTAGAAACTTATCATTTGGAGGTCCTGCCTGCAGAGGTACACTTGGGACTTAAGTCATGGCAGTACTGTTTTCACTGGCACACTCCTGATGCCCCATTACATGCAGCTAGACAGTCAGTTAAAGCCTGTCTTATGACTCTACTGCCCCTTTTGTATGACCACACAGAAGTGATTTACTGAGTCAGATGAATGACTGCTGAAAACGACCTTGTACTTGACCTCTCTCTTCATTCATTCTCTTATTTATCCAGTCTTCCCAATTCTGTGGTCCAGTGGTTCATCCTGCATGCGCTTGGCTCATGTTATAATCTAAATAATTTTGAAAAACCAGCCAACATTTATGAATGAAAAGGGACCAAAGCTGAATTTTGAGAAACTAACAACAATTCACAGTGTACAATAATAAAAGGTGGGTTAAGCCATCTAATTGATTTAACAAAACCCAAGAACAGACACAAAGTCTCACACAAAAATAACTTAATGACAACATTCATGTCGTGTCATGAAGTCATTAGCAGCCCCCCCCCCCCCCCAGAAATATAGAGGCTGGGGATATGAGTCCAATCAGAGGCTGCTTATCAGATGCCAGCTGGCGCTTGGGGAACCCTCTGCGTTACTGTCATATTCTTATAGCACATACTGCATAACCTGTTGACTTTACTACTGCAGACAGGGTTGTTTCCGACACTGCATACTTTCAGCGCTATAGCTCTGTTCATAATGTACAGGAAAGCCGTGTGCAACAGCGCAGCTTCCTGTATTTAAACATACCCAGACTCATTATGACCGCACAACGTAAATGTCACGTATCGCAGCATGAGTCATTTTAGTAAGCGCGGTTTATCAGAGTAAGGGCGGTTTATAATAAGATGAAGGAGGAACAGTACTGAAGCCCGAACCCCGGCAGCGATGCAGTGTTAATGCTCTCCTGTCCTACAGAACCACATGGAGGCTGTGCTTTGTCTGCATGCCTTTCAAGTTCAAAAAGATCCAGCCACGTAGGCATGTCCATAGTCAGATCATCCCGACTGATGCAACAGTTTCCACACAGAACTCTGCCTAAAGTCCGATCTGGACCTAGGCATCGGAGATGGACCATCCGTGCGTAAAAGCGGTTCTTTCTGCGCGTATCCTGGCGGTTTTGTGCCAAATTCTGGCACAAAGACTGTTACACTATTTTTGAATTATAAGCTTCCCCTACAGTGTGCTTACAGCAGATCAGGATTCGAACAAAACCCTTTCTGTGGCTGACTCCTATTGTGTGGCATGATATTGTTAAAAACAGTGCAACAACTGCACATCCGCCACGTTACAATAGTTCTCCCACCAGCCGGCCGCTCAAACACGTTTCTTCACGCAACTTCTCTTTGTAGCCGAGCCGATCTTCATGAATACACCATGTAAGACAAAAGTTGTCACACTCACCGATGATAATAGCGCAGGCGCTCAAAAGTCCAATTTCTTTTTTCAGGGTGACTCTGTCGCTCTTAGAGGAGTTTTTAACCTTCTTCTTTTCCTCGTTGTCCTCCATCGCCTTCGCCTTGCGAATGTGCTTCCTGCCCGCCTCGGTCCGGTCCAGATACTGTAGACTGAACCACGCTGCGCTCTCTGGGTTGCACTTATAATGTCCTACTGATGAACAGAGAAGGACGCGCGCCTGCGCACAAGCCACTACTGATTACTACCACCTTGTCTCAGGTAGACTGGTAAGGAGGGGGTGACAACATTCAGGGATCTAACACCTGAGGCCAGAAGAAGTACACAGAGAATGTATGTATGTTTATGTAATCATAAAAACCAGCAACAACAAAACATAAATATATCCTCAGTACCTAAATCAGTTTGATGCTACATACTGTAAATGTGTAGCTGGAATATATTTCACCAAACTCTATAAACCTGTCAACTTATCACAATGTGTATATATGCACAGCATGTGTACAAATCCACTCTAACTATCAATGTTATTATAATTATTTTATTTTTTGTGCTTTTGGACGTGTGCAAACTCCTCAATTTTGCCACCGATACAAATAAATATTAAAATAACAGCTTTTCCCTCCTGGGGAATAGTCCTAGTTTTATATCTGGACAAACAAGATTCAGGTGAGTCTGTTCTCCCTCAGGACTGCTGTAACTTGAGACTCAGCTCATTCTTTCAAAATGGGGGAGGGTCAACAGTATACAGTACTGTTTAACACAGACGCCTTCGATCAGTCTAGATTATAAGATTACTTTAGCGTTCTGCTAACTGACAGTATTTCTGAACATCAGAAGACAACGAATATGAAAACGCAGATATTAGAACAAATGAATATACAGTCACATTAGCTGCTCTGTGAGGCTGTACACAGGGGTGCATGCTAACATGCTCACAATGACGATGCTGACACTGACAGAGCACAAAAGATAGCCGGAGGAAGCCAAAAGTAATATCTGGACAACAGGCCTTTGTTTTGACAGGTTACAGTAGGAAAAGCACAGGTGTAACAAAATGAATGATGGCTGAATTCCATGTCACTGCTCCAGTTTCAGGGTCCTCCTATTGTGTTTTCCAGCCCACTGGCACACTGTCATGGCTTGGTGGGACACTTGGATAGAATAGATCCACTTCCATCCATTGACTTACTGTGTCTTATAACTGGGCAGTGTACCTACTGTTCAAACAACACCTCACTCACTCTCTCATAAGTGCTGTTGTACCTGTTAAAACGAGACACTGTACACCTTTAGGAATTTTTGAGTTTAGTGACCTCACGCAATAGGCCTATTTGTTGTGATTACATGTGATAGCAGGGACGAGCACAGGTGTACTTGAGGAACATTAATGATTGCTATATTCCATTTAGGCATTCCAGTTCGAGTTGCATGCAGGTGTCCATGATTGCTCACTGGAAAGGCTCACTGGCACACTTGTATGGATAAGAACCATCAGTAGTGTCACCTGTGTTGTGTTCTCAGAAAACACCTTAAAAATGACTGCATGTTAAATGGAAGTTTGTTGTGTCTTGTCAAAGTTTAATTTAGGTAAATAATATGCTATTACCAAAAGTCCTGCTCTTTTCCTAACCAAACTTGGATGGTGGAATAGAGTTTTTGGATTTGCCTAGTTTTGTTCACAACCCAGAAGTGGTCGTCTTGTGTCCTCCTCAGAAGGACCTTTCTTCTTCACACTTGCACCAATTAGTCAAATAGGCATAGTATGTGCCAGAGACACAGAGAGAGTGAAACTTTACCCCAGAATGATTAATTATTTCCCCTGCAGAGTATTTGTTTTCAATAAAGCCCCCAGATTTTTTATATGTCAACGCAAATGGACACACACACTCACACACATGTCAGACTCTTAGGCCAGTGCTGCTGGGCATTTCTGAGCATTCTTCACTTAAGTATTATTTCCCTGTATGGATCAAGCCAATTACGTAACTTGAAAATTTAAACCTAGTTAAAACTTTTGAACGGTGTATAGAATTTGGTGGTATCTATTAAATTCACTATTCAGTTGGTTTCGGATTGCAACAACTGAATACTGCTTGCATTCCAAGTATGAAGGAGGAACTATGTTGGCGCGAAATTTGTGAAAGGCCCTATCTAGAGCCAGTGTTTGATTAGTCCACTCCCTCTGTAGATAAATACAGTTTATGCTAAGGTAACAAAAATACAGAAACTCTTATTTTCAGGTGATTATACACCTCCTAAATGCTACACACTGAACCTTTTAAAGGATTTTAAAAAATATATATTTTGGCCATAATTCGTATAGCCTACCTGTTTATGGGTATACCTCAATAAATAAATAAATAAATACATTGATTAATTAACTCATTAATTTAATATAAATATAACAGGCTATGTGGACCCATCAGGGCCGTGACTTTTGACTTTTGACTGTTTAGTCTGCAAAAGCAGCCGGAGGTTAAGAGACCAAACAGGAAATGTTACAAATGAATAAATGGGCACGCTGAATAAGGTCAATGGTAAACGTGGCTTGCATGTTATTTATTGTTGTACCCTATTACCCCACTAGAACACACACTCTCTCTCTCTCACCCCACCTAGAGCCTGCTGCTGCAAAGTCTTGTCCGCGGAGGGGTGGGAACTGTTGGGTCATCTGTAAGTAATGGTGTGATAAGGGTGGTCGGGGGGGTCTAGAGCTGCTCTAGGTTGGAAAAGTGGTCCGAGAGTAACTTTCTGTTATGAACTATATAAATAAAATTGAATTGAAATTGAATTGTATTGAATGATTTATAAAAATTCTAAGAGCGTTATGAAATCAAGAAATCTATTAAGATAAGTCGCCTCCTCAACACAGTCAGAAATCTGATGGAAGTTTTGAGTAAGGATAGAGTCAGTTTGAGGCTACCCATAACAATGAACCTGCATGACCGACAGTCCACTAAGTGTTTTCTAGATTTGGCTCAAGAGATAATCCCTCTTGTTTAGCTGGTGTTTAATTATCTAAACAATTCAGCAGCTGTAGGTAAGAGTCTTTGTTCCTGTGGCTTTTCTTTCCCACCACAATACTGTTAGAGGCTTAGTTTTACAAACAAGGGTTTTGTCCTCTGATGATTTTTGTGTAAACTGGCTGTGGCAAGGTGTGTTCCTAGGTCTAAACAATCCTAGGTCTGTAGCAACAAGTGAATTCCCTGGGTAGAGCACGTGAGCTTTGTTGAGGTATCTTCCTCCTTTCCAGTTCCTCCCTTCCAGCACCTATGTAGCTGATGGCAAAGCAGAGAGAGACTTAGATGTATAGATTAAAGAGATAGTGGAAAATCAGACAATAGAGAAGTAAGAGATGATCAATGGTTTGGACAATGACAGATTGATAGATACTTTAAGATGGTAGAGACCATCAAATAGATACGAAGTGGTAACAGAGCTGTTGAGGTGATACAGCTCAGAGGGAAAGTGATAGAAAAGGTGAAGATGGTATAGTGATGGTTGATATGAGTTATAGATGATAGACAGTAGATTATTCTATTATCCTAACAGATTTACCCCTTTAGTGTTTACAACAAAGCACCAAAACCTATTAAGTAAATTATATTCTCATATTCTACTGTAAATAGAAAAGAATAATTATAGAAGGTTCCTGAAGTTGCTGGTGTATTTTTGGATTACTGTGGATAGAGAACTGTTAATATTCAAAGACAAGTTATTTTCAGGGTTATGTACCAACATTTATAGATAATACAGGGGGAGATTGGCTTCTGTTCTGTTGGTGGTTTTGTATTCACAGACCGTGGCTTTGAATTATAGGATTAGGATTTAGTGGCATCTAGTGCTGATGTTTCAGAGTGCAACTAACGGAACAATGCTTGTGTCTGTATTTGACGACCTGGGGCTAAAAGCGGGCTGTGAAGTGTATAGGATAATCTACGATGGCCGCGCAGTGCGCAAACAACAACCATATATAGACCCAGTGTTTGGTTTGTCCATTCTGGGCTACTGTAGGGTGGTTCAACATGGCTTCATGGAAGGCGACCACTCGGTGCATGTAGATAAAAACGGCTCATTCTAAGGTAATGAAAACATTATTCTGATATTTAAGTGATTATACACTAATAAAAACATATTATATACCTACCAATACATCCTCCTAAATGTTACACACTGGACCTTTAAGACCAAATATCTGCAAAACTGACATTCCCATCTCCCTGTACTGCACTTTGTGTTAAGTGTCAATTAGCAAATATTAGCATGTTAAACTAAACTTAGATGACGAACATTTTAGCATCAGCATTTTAGCACTGTCATTGTAAGCATGCTGACTTTACCTTTTAGTTCAAAGCAACACCGTGCCTGAGTACAGCATCACACCTCTTCACCTCTGTCTTGAGCAAGGCACAGCTGCTCATTAGAGGATTGCTGTCGCACCATGCCACCGTTTTCAAAGTGTGAATGTGAGGACTCCTACCTCTTCGAGCTTCCTTTGAGCTTGTTTTTTCAAACCTTTTTATATGCAGTTATAATATTATAGATAAAGCTTCTATTGCATTGAGCGGTGTGTCCACAGCCTCAACCACAAAATACATTCACACCAAGCATCACACACACACACCCATCACACTACACGAGCACAGACACAACACACCATCATTCCACCACCCTCATCTACAGTTTAAGAGTTAAGGTCGTAAGTTGCGGCAGGGCGAATGTACGAATGCACAATTGAACTGGAGGGCGCGTTTTCCAAAAGGAGGGCCCCCAACAAAGGAGGAGATTACTTTGTTGCGAAGGAAGCAGGCCTGAGTACTGGCCTGTCAGTGTTGATGGCGGGAGGGGATTGGAGAAGAGGAGGGATGGGGAGATGCGAGGGGAAAGAGCCAAAATACTGTGGTGGCTATAAGGGGAGCGAGTTGTTGCCCTAAACAAACAGATACTCCCAGCACGCAGTGGCAGGAGGGAGGGAAGAGGCTTAGGGGGGGCAGATAGAAATGGAGGGAGGAGGAGGAGCGAAGAGAGCTAGAGAGAAGAGCCGAGACGAAAGGGAAGAGGAGTAGAAGAAAGAACGGGGGAGAGCAACAGAGAAAGAGGGAGATGGCAGAACAGCGGGACAGGAGGGTGATGGGTGGTAGGGTGGAGGGCATGAAAAAAACGCAAATTGTGGGTCGGTTATAAGAGGCGTTCCTCTTTGCGTTTCAGAAAGATGAGACCGGATTCTGCATGCATATGCTCGATCATGCTCTGATTGAAAACACAAATCACATTATGAGAGCTGGTTTCTCCAATGTTGGGCTGATAAGGGCCCTTCAACGCTCATCTAAATTTTGCAGCTTAGAAGATTGTCTTTTGATCCTGTGCAATGCAGTATTACTGTAATCTCAGCGTGACAGGTATTGTATAGCTTTTGTGGGTTTACTACTTGAACAAATTGTGAGTAAAAGTAAAACCGTAAAATAAACACCTATTATAAGGTACTGACTAACTGGTAGACATTAGGGAGCTTCTAAAAGGAGCAATATGTGCAGAAATGTGTAAATAACTTATGGTCAATTGGTCCAACACTTTGGTGGACATTCATCGTCCACCAGGGGATGAATCCTAATAAACTTTGTGATCATCGAACTTCCTCAAGCAGCCAAACATTCCAGGTCAAAATGACATTTGTGGTTCTGAATGAGCACTGTTTGCCAATGAATTTGCTACAGACTGGTTTCAAAGCGCCCGCAGATACAATGTAATCACTTTGGTAGTCGCCTGAACTTTTCTCATAGCACCACCATCAGGTCACTAATGTTATTAAAAACTGCTTGTAACGTCAGGTGGCCGTGTAATGACTTGGCATTCATTGGCATCCTCCTTATTGGCTTTTATTTGTAGGTTTGGTCAAGTCATTCTGACTCATGTATGTAGACATACGGATTAGAATGTAGCTTCACAAGCAGAAAGGGGCGAGTCCGAGGAAACAACAAAACAATGATGGAAAGGGAGACAGGTGATTGGAAGGAAGGTGTGTGTGTGTGTGGGGGGGGGGGGGGGGGGGAGGCAAGCAAAGGTGAAAGCAAGGAGACAGCTGCTGAGGGAGGAAAAGTCAGAGAAAGGAAAGGAGGGATGGACAGGTATAGACAGGTAGAGATGGAGGAATGGTGGAGAGAAACAAAAAAAAGAAGAATGAAGAAAGAGGGACCAAAAGAGAAAGGAAAGAGAAGAGGCCATGAACCCAACACCACTTTGAAGCCAAGGACAAACTCTCACTCTCCCCCATTTTCTTTTTCATTCCACCCTTGATCTATTCTTACTGTAGAGCTTCTGGAGTGCCTGCTCAAATGGTTTGCCATACTGCCCACACCACACATCATTTGTTAACAGGGAACCCAGAGTTCTTGTGGTTGGGGAGCAGAGCTGCATAGCAACCCCACAGCACTTCCTGTTGGGCCGGGGGTTGAACGCCGGTGCCCGTTGTTCACCGCAGTGCCCCCTCTGCCTTTAGAAAAGCAGCCGGGAAGCAGTTCACTTACAATTGGCTTTGTGCTTCGTTGTGAGGAGAAGAGAAATGAGCGGAAAGGCAAAGCACCCTCAGTTCGCTGCACTCTTTAACAGGCAGGGACCTCCATATGGTTTAACTAATGAGTTTCTGAGGACCGACATTAAGATTTCTGGAATGATGGTGCCGATAGCTGAGTGTTGCCAAGAGAATTCAACCTTTAGTTTTGACTGTTTGCGGAGAAAAACATTTTAAATATTCCAGCCTTTCATACAGGGTAACAAACTAAAGCAATTAGCAACATGTTAAAGTGTTGGCGAGGAGTGTGGACTGCCCATTTTTAGTAGCAAAACAATGGAAAATGCGGCTCAGTTATTCACCTCCTTGCAGAGCTCTGTAAAATTTGGAAAATGGTCCAAGTGGTTTTACAGCCATAACTGCCACGGCCTGCTGGGTTAACTCACGTAAGCAGCTTAAGGAAGTTCAGGCATTTTACGTGCCCTTTGACAGTTCTGCCAGAAGCGGTGTGAGAGGTAATGTAAATAAGGTATGCAAGTCGGTGTTCATGCTAGGCTAAAGGCTAACCCCAGCAGACCAGCTCTCCCAACTGTTTTCCTTGCTAATGTCTGTTCACTGGACAATAAACCGGACTACCTCAGACTACAGCTGATCCAGTGCAAGATGAAGAAATATAGTTTTGTTCCTCTATGTACTGCACTGTCTCTCTTTAACTTTAGTGTAAATCTACATTGAACAGGAGAAGTTAATCAAAGTACAAGGAATCGTGAAACATACTTAAGTAGGTGATGTTTTTATAGAGTTTGGGGTAGGACAAACCTATGAAAAAAACAACTTGTTGAGGGACCAAGTAAGTGCAGGCAGCAGTAATAAAAGCTAAGGCCACAAGCTCTTTTGGTTGCATACTAATCATATTTCCTTTGAAAGATTTTCTGATGAAAGATTAATGGGGCTCAGGCGACCCACAGAGGTCAGTGCAACAATGTTTTCCCCCCAAACAAGATGCAGTGCGGAGTTCACTTTAAAATAAATCTCCATACTGTCATTGACAATTTATTGAATCAAACATGTACATTTAATATCAGATCATTAATGAGGCTTCGCTACATTTAGGTATGCATGTTCCAGAGCCCAGGTGTTGTGCATACTCGTGCAGTGGCATAGCTAACTGGTACCTTGTGGAGTTTTTGTGTAAACATACACAAACACAGTATTTTCTTCCTCTAGACACATTTGGATACATATTTTGTATTCTGCATTATAGATACATATGTGTGTTGGTTACAGTAAAGTGGAATGGTGAAAATATCTGAAGAAAAAAACAACAGGAAACTAAAATGGATGAAAGCAGATCATTCATTGACTCACAAGGAAAGAACAATAAATAATGGGCAATGTCAGTGCTTCAATATGAACTTCTAACCCCACCTAGTGGTCGATGAGGTTTAGTACAACAACACTCAGCTGTGGCTTGAACAACAACAAATCCTCACATTTAGAATATGGAACCAGTGAACTTAAATTATTAGTTAACTATCAAATGTTGAAAATTAATTTTCTGTCCATTATTGAGTAATTATATCAAAAACTACTTTGCACAGCATAGTTAGCAATTACTCTTTTTACATGGCTCCATAATATGGAAAATATTATTTTCATCATCACAGATACAAAAGCTCTGGCACACTTTACACTTCATTTTGAAATGTTTCGTGTAACCAAAGTCCAGACTTCTGTAATGTCATTAGAGATAGGTAGTGATTGCAGACATTACTGTCACTTCATGTACGTTTTTCAGACCATGATGTCAATTTGATTTCTAATCTTGTGTTCCTGATCTTACCATGAACTAGCACTTTTAGTGTGCTGCTGACTAACAAACACTCTGCTGACAAATTATTATGACTGATACAAACCTTTTCCCCTTGGTTGTTCTCACAAAACAAAAGCAAAAAAAAAACCAGCATCTGACTGAAACTGGACCCACTTGGCTTTATAAGCTGGTCACCAACATAACCAGCTCAACTGGTTTGTGCAGAGTGGTGACATCTAACCAGCTCAGTACTGTGGGAATGTGTAACACCTGAATACAGTAAATAGTCAGTTACAACTTGAACTTCCATCTCCTGTCAAATTTTTACCCCCTTCTGTGAAACATTACGTGTTCTCGGCACAGGAGTAGGAGTAGGTAATTCTACAAATGTAAATGTCTTTATTGACCTCTAAAACATTAGTTCTTCAGTGGTTCTGTACCAACACGGTGCTTCACTAACTTACTGTGTGTTATAGAGACACAAATGACAGATGTGAGTTCTTTAATGAACAGTATGTCCAATGTTTAATATAACATGAACGTGTAAAATCGTTGAAATACTACTAACTTCCCAGACGCAAGAGAAAATGCCACAGAAGGCAGAAAATCTGTATGCAATTTTTAATGTGGTCTAACGATCATGAGTCGAATGGAAACAAAATCTTCCACAAAATCCTTCAGCCACACAGATGTTAAACGAGGCTCGGAATAGAAAAATGTTCCCGTTCTAAAAGCCTTTGTCTGGCTTTTAGATGCAGAAATGTCCCAGACAAGCTTTGGCCTAGTTTACAGCCACAGCAAC
Source organism: Morone saxatilis (assembly GCF_004916995.1). Taxonomy (NCBI): domain Eukaryota; kingdom Metazoa; phylum Chordata; class Actinopteri; family Moronidae; genus Morone; species Morone saxatilis. The sequence continues at coordinate 25,636,583 of NW_023339663.1, read as the reverse complement.
ACCCTCGTTCCTTGGCTTCACCCCTGTTTAGTTATTAATAATCCTCTCCTGACATTAATAACTACCTCTTCCACAACTAGGAATTTAACCTGCTTTCTACCTTGTCAAACCAGCCACACACACACACAGACAGCTGCTCTTGTTTCACCTCAGACACAAAAACACACTACAACAAATACTGTCGAGTATGTTTGAAGATTATAGATGCAGTACGTTTTTATTACATTTTATAGTGTCTGTATCGATCTGTTTGTTTATGTCTGTGTCTTTTAAACTATCTGCCTTTCTCCCCACATGCTGGAGATGTGTGTGCTGTGAGTCTGCAAAAAAACAACAAAAAAAACACAACACTTAACAGTGTGGTTTGTTGTATAGACACAATCTAAAATACATAACTTACTTTCATTTATATTTTTTTTCAAGTAATACATTGTTGAAAGATATATTAAATGACATATTCAAATGAATGCTCTTCAGCAAATCAAACACTGTCAGCCTCAGACAACTGTTGTTGTTTCTGTTGTGAGGCACTATTATTGTTGAGATCATCAGTCATGTGACCATCATCATTGATGTAATGACATAAGTGATCAGCATTGTTCACTCCAGTTCAGCAACCTGTTTAAGTTGATGTCATTCCCCACACTTAAAGACAAACAGCACAGTATGTCAAAGGGCCGGAAGATGGAAAAACAGGTGTGATGCCAAACCAGGACTTCCCTTGTGGTTTTGAAGGGAAGCAGCCATTTTGCATAATTCTGTGGAACATGGCTTTTTTAAGTTTACCGTGCTGAAATACAGCCTACATTACTTTGACAGAGATGTTACTTCCTTTAGTCAGCTACTGCTGGACATTGGGGTGATTATTATTTTTATAGCTTTATATAAACACACTTATTATTATTCTGTAGTCTATAATTATGGTTTTGGACTGGATTTCCTGTTTTCTCTAACCTAGTTCACTTCGACTAAATTCGCATTTTGATGACAACAGTGAATGTGAAATGTAAATACAGCTTTGAACAAAAGCAGCAGGCCTGTAACCGAGCTATTTTTAGCACAACAGTGATTTACCTTAATAGCCGGAGCACCAGATGGTGCAAGTTTAGCGCCTGGCTGTAAGTTACAGGCTGTAAATTACAGGCTGTAAGTCAGGCTTAAACCGAGGTGAAACTGAAATCTGTAATGGTGAACAGTGTTAGTCACCGTCCCATACAGCTATAGGCTACATAACGTGACCGAAACAGGTGTCGTCCGCTGAGTTTGTTTGGTTGTGATTGCGCCACCCAGTCTTTTCTCCCTCCTCCGTTTGGGCGGAGTTTCTGGTTTGTGCTGGAAAAGTCTGCGTCTGAGTGGGCCGAAGTCAGAGCAGACACAGTGCTGGAGGAGAGAGGATACTCACCTGTTAAACAGCAGCCGACCTGGTTTCACTAACTTTTTAATTCTCTTGTTTTCCCTCTGAGACTGTACGAGCCTGAAGCTTCAGGATGACGGACACTCTCTTACCAAACGGCATCAAGGACGGCGGAGGAGACAGCAGCTACTTCAGAAAGGTGAGCTTTGTCTCTCGCCACTTTGGTAACAGAGCTCCTGTGTATCTGCTGTACTGGCCCTCCTGATGTAACCTGAGGGGGAGTTCACACTTACTAAATATCATAATAATATAAATATTTGAGTGACTGTCTAAATTCATTGCTAATGTAGCATAAGCGTTTAACGGAGATTTAATGTCCAACTTGTTGCCCCTTCTCCCTGTTCACCAGATAATTGTATATGTACCTTTTTTATAGATATATAATTCTAATTATTATTATTATTAATAATAATAATATTTATTATTATTATTAATAATAATATTTACTCAGTACCGAGTAAATACTACCGTATGTAGCCTACCCGTGTTCACAGCTCCAACTAACTGACGAGAGAAACAGTGTTTTACTGTGTATTACAATAAAACATAAAATAAATCAAAACACCACCTAAAGAAAACTTTAAGTAATATTGAAATTTCATTTTTGTTTTTAAGAAGAGCATTGTCTTAAAATACTGTAGTTCCTGATTGTCACCAACAGCAGCAGAAACCACAGCACTGTCAGCTTCAGCTGTCTGTGCCTGTGTGTGTGTGTGTTACTCCAGGAATAGCTGTATTTCCTGCTGTTACTGATAATGATAGTGATGGTGAGATAGACTGAAAGGGCAGTGACCAAACATCCCATAATTAACATAATCAGTCCCCTGCTGTTGTCAGAGGTGTGACGGTGATTGATGCCCTGGTAAACCCAGGTCAGGTTGGCCTCCAGTGCTTGGATCATTTGAGCTGACCTGTTTCTGTACTTTTTATCCAGTAAAAATGACTTTCTTTTGTCTTTCTTTTCTGCTTTCTTCTTCACAAATGACTGGTGTGTGTAAAGAAAACATTGAGAGCACTGAAGCCCTGACCTTTGACCCTTCATATTGATTGACTGTATCTTCCAGTTGCACACATGGGAGGTGTTCTGGATAACAGCATCAGCTAAGAGATTGAAATGTAAATGCAAGTGCCAGGTTGTCTAAATTGTTCCCTTAGATAAGAGGAGTATTTCTCCTGCCTGTATTGGTGATGTTGTGAAGTCGAAGCCTTTTAATCATGTTAATTAGCTGGTGAGCTATCATTGTATAGTGGCAATCATTAGTAAGCATTCATTGAATCAGGACCAGCAGACAGTTTTACCTGCGACTGTAACATTTTCAAGAGCTGTGAGTTTGTCTACATTGAGGCTATGAGAAAGGCCACAATTGGCAGTGGTTGAGTGATTATCTAATGTGTTTTTACTGAGTCCCCTGTCTGCCGTGCTGTGGTCCGTGTATCATTCCTCCACATTTGCACTAGTGTCCTCAACTGGAGTGTTTTTATGGACGAGCTTGTTTAGATGGGCATCTGAACAGGGCCTTTGTGTCTTTCAATCCCCCCGAATCCCCCTCTGAACGCTGTCTGGATTTAGGCTCTGTGCTGCACTTCCTGTGTCTATAAAAAGGTCAGTGGGAGCCACAGTCTGGCACTGCCACTGGACCTGGTGTGAGCCTGTAGAGTCTGATACCTCAATCACAAACTGTTTCCTTTTATTACTGTAACGCACATTGGAGCCTAACTCATCCTATTTGCTCTATCGCTCTCACTTTGTCCTCTGTTTCTCAGTGTTGAACACTCGGGTTCTTCACTTCCATTGCAGAGACCGTCTCACTATAAAAAGGCTTGCACATTCGCTGAAACCACAAAGCAATGAGTTCTGCGTTCTCATTTTGTCATGTTAAAGAGATTTGCAATTTGGAAACTTTTGGGTCAAATTTTAACCAAGTGGAGCCAAGATGATCTTTGCTTCCATTTGTTGTGCCCCTCTGTCTCTTGGGTGAAAATGAGTTTAATGATTTACAAGGCCTCTCTGGGTTCGACCGATGCCCCAGGGAGCTGCTGCGGTTCAGGGCTTCCTTCCCAGCCGTCCACTGGTTCACCTCCAGCTGGCTGTGGTCCGACTGGACTGCTGCAGGATGGAAAGATGGCAGAACAAAAAGCCGAATCGGCATGTTTCTTCTCCTCATCCTCCTCGGCCAACGAGAGCATTGACGTAGCATCTGGCCCGAGGCCGTCCTCCAGCCAGACCACAGACACAAATTGACAACATGTGTCCTGGTTCACAAACCAGACGAGCTCCCTCGACTTGGAGACGCACTTAAATTCCCTCAGCAGGATTTGTATTGGAGAAAGACAAATGAGAGATGCAGCTGTCATCAGATATCGTCTTTGTCAGTAGTTCACTGAACAAAAAGAGTTGTTTTATCTTGCTGAATGAAGCGCACTCCCATTTGGGCAATCTGGAAAAGCACCGTAATTGGGAGTGGATTCAGTATGTGGAATCAATTAGGGGACGTAAATGAATTCAGGTTGACCGTTCACCTCATCATGAAGAGGCGTCAATTTTGAGATACTGAGCACACTCTGTGTATTTATACAGAACTGGTGGCCGTAGCCTCTTCTTGGCCGGTTGCCATACTTAATCACCAGTTGTATAAGCCAGCTACCCCATGAACCGTTGTTCTACATGTTCTTTATGAAGCCCCGGTTATACAACAGCAGAGTGATTTGCAGTAGCAGTTCCATGTGTTACTTAATATGATGCTGATCTAGTTTTCATCCAAATGGTCTGTGTTGTGGTGTGACAGTCAAGTATGGCGGCATTGGTTCTTACTTCATGTGAGTTCTATGAAGATTAAGCATTACTTTTATCCAGCATCAAAGCTGTAGAAACACAACAACCAGAACATCTCTAAGTTTACTATAAATAGTGGTGTGGTATCAAACCATCATTTGTATGGACTAACTGTAGTTCTTGATGATGACCCCCAGAGTAATGTTGCTACGCAGGATCAGGCTCATCACATTGGAATGCTAGCACGGGTTTCATCGCGTACTACATATAAAAAATGGGCACAGAACACCTTGCTATGGTTACTATCAGCCACAAGCCACTCCCTTGTTCTTTAATGAACACATACACCCCACTTTCCATGTCACGACTGACGTGACAACATACTGCAATTAGTCCACACGCCCTCTCCAGTCATACGCAACCGTCCACACCCTGCCGTCATTCTAAGAAAAGCTGCCGCCATGTCCAGCCTGGCCGTCGATGCAGCTCTGTTGTGTAATTAACGAGGCTTTCATTTGTCTAAATGGTTAATCATTACACTCGCCGCTCGCTGGAGTGTTTGTACAGGAACACCCAAATGACTGCAGTGGAGTGGTTATAGAGTGCTGTATAACTAGAAAATGTCAGGTTAAATGTGACCCTCGCTGCAACTGTTTAACCTGTGGTGTCGAAATGTGTACTGGACAGGAAGTGTCTCTGGATAAGAACATCAACAACATGACTCGGATGTAAATGTAAAAGATGTCATCGTTTTTTTTGTGCATTTTTGCCTTTATTGGACAGGCAGACAGGAAACAAGGGGAGAGAGAGAGGGAAGAATGAAATGCAATAAAGGTCTTCAGCTGCCTTCAGATGTAGGACAGTTATGTGGTATGTGCCTCTAACCATTTGGCCCCATACCAATAGCTGCTGAATCCTACAAAACAAAATGGTGAAGCAACTTGATGTCAGATGAAAGGAAGGGTCAGGTGACGTGACATCATGTGTATGGGAGGAGCCAGGTCACTGTCTACGATCTCCCCTCTTTGAACAGTGGAGTTAGAAGTGACCTTGACTGCATTACAGAGGAAATGAGCATTCAAGATTGGGAAGAAAGTAAAGAAAAATCAAAAAAACAAAGCCGTGACAGGCATGAAAAGTAATGTTTTTATACATGACTAACTATGTAGGTTTTGTAATTAAATTCTGAGATTCCATTTGAGTGCTAAACACTTAACACCACAAACCCATTGTGACACATTGCAGAAGCATCCTTCCTGTGAAATTAGAGTCAGGCTGTTGAATGATCTAATGAGGATGAGTCAGTGAATCCTCCCTGTTGCTGATGTGTATCAAAAATGATGAACATGCACCTTGAAATTTACAATAAAAAAAAAAATGAGATCATGTCAGTGATATGTTTTCTCTGTGTCACCTATGATCCCTCTGTGGTCACAGGAACATGCTGCATGTGTTTAAGTGCTGAGACTGAGACCTCAGATGTAGACAAACAAATATCTACAGTGTAAAAGCGTCCCAAGTTGAAGACTGCGAACTAACTGGTTTTACTGAGCTGACTGGTCTCAGGTGCATCGCGTCATCATTGTTTTTTTTTTTTGACATCCGAAGTACAGTGCAGACCACACCTCTGTTGTGCTGTGAGTCAGCCAGTATGAATGTCTAAGGCCAGTTTATCTGTGCACCAGTGAGTGACAGCTTGTTGACTCAGTAAGGCTGGGACACTTGTGGTTGTGATAGGGACAAGGACACACACAGCGCAGCCACATACAGGCCGTTAGGTGTAAACACAGAGAGTGAATGTGAACAAGGTGCAGCTCTTCCCACACCCAACTTAAATACATTTTCACTGTTACATCAGGGAGTAGAGAGAGGGTCAAAAGTCACATATAAATACACTTAAATTCATTTTAAAGCCACATGTCAAACAAATGTTGAGGTCAGAGGAATGTTTGTTGACCAAATGATAACATGTTGCCAGCTCTGTTGTATGAATTGACTGGGTGATCTAAAGATTTAAGAACAAAGTGAGAGATGAAATGTTATGGACTATAAACCTTGTCAGTTTTGGCCCTGACTGAACTCACGATATATATTCTAATTTAAACAAAAACCTTTTTTCTGAATGCTCTGAACAAATAACGTTTGATACCAACGAGTGATCCATGCATTTCTTGATGCCTATGCACTTTTTTTTCACATTTTAAGATCGTTTTTTTCAGTATTTTCTGCTGACATGTTTGTTCCTGCATCTTATCTTAGGGTTGTAACCCGTTCGCCCAGACTGGACGAAGCAAACTGCAGAACAAGCGAGCCAGTCTGAACCAGCAGATCATCAAACAGATGAGGATGAGGGCCGGAGCTGAGAACCTGCTGAAGTAAGACGAAAACTGATGACTCATAACACATACATAACACATATACATATTGTACATTCGTGTTTCCACTGTATCTATTTGTTGTTTTTGCATATGTTGCATAAGAGACAGCCAGCAGTTTATCTCTCTCTGCTCACGTCATACGTTCATGTAGCTCTCATTCATCAGTAATGCCACTGCAGTGTATGTGACCTCTAGTTAACACCAGTTGGAAATGTGTTGTCATGAATTCTTGAGACTTAAAACAAGGGGGTGGATGATATTTGGTTAAATTCTTGAAGAGGAGCATTCCATTTGCCTTAGATGAAACCTCAGAAAAATTTAAACATTTAGCCGAGCCTTTATATGTGGATTATTAAGAAAGTGTGATGTTTCCGGTCTGATTTTTGATAGGATGCGGGTGCTTTGTTGACCCCTGGCCTGTACAGCTACAGTACACACTGTACATAAATGACTGTTATTCATAAATGTGTGTGTCTGTTGCTGAATGGTAAATTCACTGTGCAGGAAGTTGTGTCGTAATCGGCCACTCTCTCTCAGACGCATTGTCCCTGTCCCCTGAGAAGATCAGATTTCTCCGCAGGTACAATGCAACAGAGAAAAATTAGGAAGATTACTGTCCCCTCGCACGCCCTCTGGCTTTTTGTTCAGTGTGGTTAGGGGGCTTCTCCTCACAAACAGAATGTTCACTTCTCGTGTTTTTCGGCAATACGTCACGATATTCAGACACCTGTGAAACAAAATATAGGATTGTTTTTTGTACTGTAAAGAAATGTACAAGCATGCTAAGGATAAGAGACAGGCCTCTTTCCTTTATTTAACATAGATTTGCTACTTTGTTTGATTCTGCGTCTGATTTATGACAGAAGAAGACGATGATGATCACAGTTTTAAGCGGAACATCAATTGAACCTGCTGTACTGGAAAAAACGAGCCTGTCAACTGCTAGCTGCCAAGTGAGACAAAAATAGGAGGCGGAAATCATCTAGAGCCATAAGTAATGTTTTTATTGTGCTTAATTGTGGGGAAATCCACAGGAAGACACCCTCAAAAAATTCCAGAGTTGAGTGTCAACAGAAATGGAATATTATAAGCGTCATAAAAGTAGTGTTTATTGCAGGCTCCCTGTAATGGATTGCATTAGATTATACAGTGCTTCGTGTTATTGTCCACCTTCTGTTTCTGTGTGGTCTTTGGCAGGGATACTGTGTCTCACAGCAGTCAGGGTGAGTTCAGTGAACCGCGGGTCTGCTGTCAAAAAAAACTGTCTTGTAGTACATTCTGTCACTGTCTATAGAGAGACAAAGGGTACGACAGAGCACCTTTTCTCTGACAGTGCAGCCTCAACTTCTCCCACTGGGATTCCCGGATTAGCTCTATTTCCGTTTGTGGTGAGGGAAGATACCACTGTGTGTGTGTGTGTGTGTGCGCTTTAGTATATGTGTATGTCCATTAGGCCTGTCTGCCTACTCTTAGAAGGCTCCACATTCCTCTAGTACTTCACATTCACACAGTCTGCCCAGCCAAGGCCAGGGCCAAATGGACTCTGTGTGGATGTATGGGTGTGTGGGTGTGTGTTTTCGCCAGCCCAGCTGCAGCACAGAGAACAGGCTGGATGCATTTTTGAGTTCCAGGTATGCTCTCAACTTTATTTTTAAGGCCTTAAATCATATGCAGTCGGACTGTAGCTTTACCTGTGATCTTCCATCTGGATGTCCACCTGGATATAAATAAACAGATTCTCTTCAAAAAAGAAATAATTCCAGAAAATTGTCATGTAGACTTTGCCAAAGTATGGCCCTTTTTAAGAAGTAATATTACAAAATGGCAACATAAAACTATCCTTTTGTAGAGCCTAAATCCCTGTTTTCTTGTGTAAAATGTGTATTTTTTTTTTTCCGTTGGTACTGTGAGCTCCTCAACCTCGCTCTTTTGTCCTCCTCTCTTGTTCTGCATTCCTCTCTCTATCAGCAACAGGTGGGGTCAGTCTGGTCAGACCGGTTCTCTCCTCTCCTGGTGGCGATGATAGAGAGAAAAATACTGACAGGAAAACAGGAAAAATAAAATTGCAAAAATCATCCTTGTGTATTGCTTTAAAGGACCAGTTCCTTGAGTAGTATTAGTATTGTACTTCCATAAAGTTGGAAGAACCCAGAGTATGGGTCAAGCTCCAAAAACACTAGATCCTACCTTTTTACTTTCTACTTTATCCTATTCTTTACTTGACCCTGCTGCCTCTTAAATGCCACTTTTTTTTCAAACCCAACACCAGTTTTGTAATGCAGGTAAATTCAAGGTCTCAAACTAAAGCACAGGTGACCTTGATGATGTCATCAGGGTTATCTTGGCTCAAGTTTGAGAGTTATTTTAATAACCTTTAGGAGGCTCCCTCAGAACCACAGAAAACAATATACAACCCTTTATCAGAGGCTGAATAGTACTTATCATAACGAGTTAACCAAACTTTATTTGTAAAATTGGTGTAGTGCCCCTTTAAAGCTTTATATAATAGAGGGTATTATATCAGTCGGTTATGAAACTCCAATCAGTGGCAGTACTATCTCTTTTCAGATCAAATGACTTAAGGAAAAACACAACAGCCTCTCAATCTGCCAAAAACGTATAGCCTTTCCAGAAAAAAGGATGGGGGAACTTCAGTGAAACCACACTTGCTGGTTTAAAGTCTGATTCCCACGCTCTGTGGGATGATATTAGATATTAAATTGAATATTAATATGAGCCTTTGGGCTGGCGGGCTGGCATCTATTCTGTCCAAACCATAGCACCCCTGCCTCCTCCACCCTGATGGATTCCCCAGGCCAAACCTCTTCAGAAGGAAACCCTTAAGCAGGCCAACAGGAAGTGATAGTGTGGTGTCAGTGCTAAGCAGGGGTTGACATCCCTGTTATGGTCCAGTGTGTTGTATGGAGAGAAAAACTACAGTCGCACACTGTGGCCAGTGTTAACAGCAAGCAATATGATTTAAGAGCATGAGTCAAGACCAAAGAGCAGAGTTTTAAAGCTCAAACTGTGGGACGGTGTATATGTTTGACGTAGACTGCATTGATTCCTCAAAAGAATTGCTCCACCATATGCTTGGCCACATTATATTATTTGATTTTTGAGTTTGAGTCATGTATGGTCATGACAACTTGTTCCCCGAGATGTAATGGTACTAAGGTTGTTGGTGCTTAGACCACTTTTTCCACATGTGTAACACATTTTGTTACAGTTGTAACATTTGGAACATCTTATGTGAAAATGATTAACTGGAAGAAAAGAAACGATCCTACCAGCGCTACTTCACATCTCACCTTTCTTGTTAAGAATCACATTCTCTGTAATTACAAGGTAGAGAGAGGGATCAGATGACAGGGAGACAACAACAGATTGACAACAGTGAAACATCTCTAGGCTGCAGTTTGGGGCAGGGGTGTGTACGAGGGTATGCTATTAGTTACGACTGACAGAGAGAATGTGTTAGGATTCACTGTAAAACAGAGATAAGGACCACTAAGGTGTGTGTGTGTGTGTGTGTGTGACCTTGTAACACCATGGATGCATGTGAATTGCAGTTTGCTGCTTTCACAGACGAACAATGCATCACAAATTCTGCTTTACAAAGGATCTAGCCACTTTGTATGCAAACACACACACACACACCCCTCAGAGGTATTATTACAACCTTATCTGTGTTGTGCAGTACTAACTACCTGTGCACACACACAGTATAATGCTCTTATGTTCCTCACCTCAACATGTGCATGCTGTACATTTCTTTTTCCAAAAATGGCTTTGAAATGTACAAACATTGATGTTGAGACATGACCATGTCATGTGATGGTGGATTTTATTTCAAATGTTTTGCCATGGGAACGAGCTGCTGAACTACACATGGATTACAGCTGTGATTCATAGATCTTGGTTAAGCTGTTGTGTGCAGGAGAGTAAATCAAGTGCACAGCAGGGCACAGTGACGCAGGTCTGTGGTCCAGAATACCAGGAGAGGCACGCTTGTTTTAATAATCAGCTGCAGCAAAGTTTAAGTCAGAGTGGATAATAACAGGGCTGTCATTTCTTCTCCCATCTCTTTATTTCAAATGTTTTATGATCCTTTTGTCTCACTTTTCTTTAATGTATTTTCATTTTTTGTTTCTCTGCACCTCTCCCTCTCTCTCCAATCTCTCCTGTGTGCAGGGCTACATCCAACAATAAGGTTAAAGAGATGGTTCTGTTGGAGTTGAGCTATGTTAACTCCAACCTGCAGCTACTGATGGGACAGCTGGAAGGACTCAACAGCTCAGTGGAGGTCTACCAGAGCGCCCAGTAAGTTCAAATATGAATATTACCTCTATGTATTCTACTACTGCCACAGCTACAATATATTAGATACTTCCAAGTGACAAGAATGATCATAAAAGGGTGCAAATGGGAACTTATAGCAGGGCAAATATGTATATACCTGCCACACAGGGTTGTTTAAGTGGACATAAAATTGAGCAAGGAAAAACTTGCCAACAGCAGAAGCTCTCGTGAGACTGTAACTTATTTTGCAGGCTTGTTTGTTAGCCACACAGCTAACATTTTGTGCTGTCACAAAATGGCACAATTGACTTCACCAACGGAAAAAACTGTGGTTTTGTCCTCAGTAGCAAAGCATCTGAAGGCAATAGAATGGAATAACTTATAATTTTCAGATGAATTAAAGGTTGACTTTCATGCTAACTGCCTGTGATGAGTCTATTAAATAGATTACATTTTAAAATGCATGCACAGCAGCCAGAGCTCTCCAATGCAGGCACACATGACTTTGGCGCCAGTCCTCTTGTCACATAATGAACTCACCACTGATCCAAACTCCCAAAATCTAGTCGGAATTTTGATTTCCCAAACCTGCAGAAGTGAGGACTGGTCAAAGTGATCTCAGTATGCAAACAAGTCCTCAATCTGGAGACCTAAACCTCAGACTACTGTCAATACAGAAGGAGAATACAAACAGAGTGTTGACTGGCAGCCAACGGGAGACTAATTTGGCTCTGACACTCAGTGTTTAAGCAATCATGCGCTCTCTCAGATCAAAGATGCTTGATGACAGAGGAGCAGATAAAAGGGGTGTATGGAGGAAGAGCGAGACATAAAGAAAAACACGAAGACAAAGTTTGTTGTTAAACTGGACCGGCTGGTTTTTGGAAAACAAAGCACAGAGCAACAAGGAAACGAAGAGATGAACTATACTAGATGCTTATCTTAGTTTGCATACACGGCTGTCGGCCTAATGATCAGTTGTGTGTACGTGTGTGTGTGACAGTGATCTGGTGTTTTCTTTCTTCAAATGTTAGCCAAGTTTATAGGGTGTGTTTGAAAATGCAGTATGTATGTCATGAGGATGCACGCATTGTCGCTCTCACGTGTCAAGTAAGCTTAAGTAAGACACACGAAGGACCTGAAGGCAGTGATATGGAAATATAGAGGTTTATACACACAGTGACAGATGTTATTTGCAAATTGGGATCTGTCTTTGCCGTAAGTAACACCTTTTCCCATGATAACATGACACCCGCTGACAAAATTACCAGATAGGTTTAAAGTGAACTATGGTGCTTTTGTAAAGTATAGCGCTCAGTTGACTGAAAGCAAAATGCTTCACTGGCTGGGTCTTAGTTTTTTAGATAATAAATGATGAACTGAAGACAACAACGGTTTTCTGTTATAAACATATAAGACTTTAAAGCAAAAGTCTTTAAATAGTTCTGTGTTTTAATGCAAATTACAATGATTGAACGGCTCTTAGATTGAAGCACGCCTGCTTCCAGGTGGCTCTTCTCATTAAGAACACTTGAGAGCTCCATAAACCATCTGCGACACACACACACACACACAAATAGTACCCATGTTAATACATACATACTAAAGCTGCACCACACACTCACACAGGCATGAGGTAAATATCAAAATGCATATACATATAGAGCACAAGAATGTGGCATGTGTACTCCACACACTATAAGCACACAGATACATGTATGATACATATAAGAATTACCACACACACACACACACAACACACACACACACACACACACACACTTCACTAGAGGATGCCATGTTGCCCATGACAACAAATCACAACAGGGCAATAAAGTGATGGGAAAGGTAGGGAGATCGTGGAGGATTGTGGGGGATGGGGGTGTTGTATGGTGGTAACTATGGGAACAGTTCTGAGGGTCATTGACAGAAATCGTACATGGATTTTCCACCGAGCTGCTACTATCAGGCTGTTTTTTTCCTTCTAAAATGTTTATTAGGGATTTTTAATGAGATGCAGACACAGCTAGGGTTTTCTTTTAAATTCTGACATAAATCTGCAGATGACCTTATAAAACCCTAAATACCACAGGCACGCCCAGATTATTTTGTTTTGTTACAAGAACTACAGGCTTTAAGTTTTAATAAATCATCTTTGTAGACAGGCGAACTCCCTGTATAAGCTGCTAAGAAAGATCTTTACCCCTCAGGAAAATATTTATGTAAAATATATATATTTTGTGTTCCACTCTTAGCCAGTGTTGTTACCCACAGAGGAGTACAATGTGTGAGTTGTGAAGGGGTTTGGTGTCCTGCTTAAAGAAATAAGAAACAACCTCCTCTCTTCAGACCTAGAGAAAACATTGCACCCCATCCACTAATAATTATGTCAATAATAATGACATCAACATCCTCAAAATTCAACAGCTGCCTCTCGGCACAGTCTTGAGGCCCAAGTGTCTCTCTGTCACATGGGATCAGACAGACTCAAGTGTGGGAACATTCAGTCTCCTTGTCAGGCTCTTAGACAAACACCTGCTCCATCCACAGACAATAGGCAGGCTGTAAAACTGACATCACCTGTCAACCATTGTGTGTCTGTTTTTGAAAGAAAATGTGCAAGGTCCAAAGTGTGTTATCATATTCACACTACCATATCTACAAAAGGCCATACATACAGGTGTATGGGTAACACGTACAAGGGATTATTGGATATGTTGACAAAGTCTTCCCCTCTTATTTCTGAGCAGGTGTCTCAATGGGATGATGCTATACAGCCACAATAGAAAGTTAGTGTCCTCCTCTCAGCCTGAAATACAACCTCAGTCTGAAGTACGGAAACAAAAACCTCTCCTCGCCTTTCTAGGCTTTTCCCACCAGGCCACTGTTCTCTGAATAGCGTCTTTCTGAGGTTACTTTCTCACTCAGACCAGATTCAGCTGGTTTTGGCATGAGGTAATGCATAACAGAAAGCACATATATGTGACCGTGCAGTACATGTGCTGTACATGTAGTCACTGACTCCCATTGAAAACAAATAGTGGCTAATCGCAGTATACTTCCCAACCTTATCAAATATTAGAAACAATACAACAACGCTTCATTAACATTCCTAACATTATCACATTCCTTCAGTGTCACTCACAGTACCAACATGTTACTTGTACTGTGATTTGGGATGTAGTAGATGTTTGTTCAGTTCCTCTGTGTAATGTTCTTGACCTGAACAACAAACTGAACTTTCTTAAAGACGTTATGAATCAACTAAAGCGCTGACACATGGAAACAGTAAAATAAAGATATCAGCACTACAGGCTGATTCATTGTGCTACGTGAGAGCGTGGAAAGAATAATTAGCACTTGTCTTTTATCTGAGATTACTGTAGAGAGATGAGACACCTCTGATGACTGATCCAATAATGAATAATGGTAGCAGGGAGGTGGTTTAGTGTCATCATTAATTAATGCTTTGTTTTTCTTTGGCTTCTAAACACACAAATAAATCTTCAGATCCCCCAAAACCACTTGTCGATACAGTAAGCTTTTTAGATAATGGTGGGTTGATTTTGTTATACCTTTGGACAGAGCCTGGCTAACAGTTTCCCACTACTCCCAGTCTTTATGCTAAGCTAAGCTAACAGTCTCCTGGCTCTAGATTAATATTTAAGTGACAGACATGAGAAGGGTGTAGACCAGGGGTCAGCAACCTTTATTATCAAAAGAGCCATTTTTTTGCCAAAAATGAAACTAAACAAATCTGAAGCCACAAAACATATTTGAGCCCTAAAATGTTAATTTTTCACCGCACATCTAGCATACCAGTAAGCCAGCAGCGGTGATGATGAAAGCATAGCCACCCCAGCTACGGGGACTCAAGACTTTTGGTTATTTATTAAAGGGTTTTAAGTTGTTCTGGTCTGTCTGTTGCCAAAACCAGAGCCTAGCTTGACTGCTATGGCAATAGTTGTCTGTTCCATGTCTTGCACACTGGCACTTGAACAATAAGTGGGAAGGTGTGTGTGTGTGTCTTCAGGGAGGGGGATTGAGCTTCCTAGAGGCTTTTAACATTTCAGATTCCTCGCAGGAAAGATATCCTAACCACCCGCCCCCCGTGCCCCTCCCTCTGCCAAAGCAGAGAAAAGCCAGAGTGATCTCATCTACAAGCACTAATGGATTACACTGCAGCCTCTATCTAGCTCTGTCAGTGTTACTGATGAATGAGGTTTTCTGTGATTCACAGAGCCAGTATGCCAGAGGAATGCTCTCTTATCATCAAGTGATGAATGAGTGTCAGGCGTTGTTTTTCTGAACCTTGTGGTTTTGAAGCACGGTGCAGTGAAAAGGTTTTTGCTTCATCTCTGATCCCAGACAGATTAAAATAGGTTTTTGATAACAGCTTCTTTGACTATTAACATTGGAACTGAGGTTTGTGCTACTGTTTCCCTCATTGGAAACTATTTCGATGCCTACCAAATCCAGAAGCAACCCAGGCTTGTTTTTTAAAAAGGTCAATTTTTTTAGTAACACCTCATTCTCCTGCTTTAGGTAGGGGGAGGGTTTGGGTTTTTTATAGACTCTGTCTGATCAGCAGCAGGTATCTGTCAGGTTATATTTCCTCAGCACTGATAACAAGCTGAATCTGCTTTCCATCTCTCAGCACCAAGGACCTCCAAGTTCATAACAGCCAGAAAAAAACATTATAGCTACAGCTGAGATCAGAAGGGAAGGTAAACCTGCTGTTTTATGGTAGCCTCTGTTTACCGTCGGGTGGGTTCGAATTGTAGAAGGTATGGAGCATGCTTCGACACAGGAGAGAGGAAAGAATTGCTGGCATTACTGCAGCAGGGCTGTAACCCCAGGATGATTAATCAGCAGCGAGTTGTGTAGCTTTACAGTACAAGGAGACATGGGGGCCCCCGTTCACCTTTAAATCCTAACTCCTACAGTGTGTGCTTACAGCACCATCTGCCTAATCCTGACTTCCCCTCTATGAAAGTTTAAGTAAAGATAAATAGACTAAAATGTAAAAGTGACAAAGCTGGTGTGATCAAGCTGGTCCTGGCTCTGCACATATTATTATTTACTAATAATCGGACTGTGTTATCGATGTGATTTCCCAGCACGACTTGGTCTGTGGTTTGATATCTTGTACCAGGCCTTAGAGCCTGCTTTTCTTCATCATTCACTTATCAATGTATCAGTAGGCTAATGGTGGATATTTATGTGCTTTACTGTTTGGCCTTGTGTACATTAGTCGTCTGTGAGTCAGATAAGCACCACATTGTACTGTTGTATGTTAAGTCCTGCTGTATCGTGTGTTCAGCATTTACTGAGCTATTGCTCTCGTTGCCAACATGTCTCCAAGAGTATTTCCTTTCACAGGTATTATACAGGCCATAAGATGACTGATTATGATATCTCTATTTCTGTCTTTCCGTTTCGCTCCTAGGGAAACAACAGCCAACATACCCCTCATTGCTCTGGGTCTTAAGGAGACAAAAGAAGTTGACTTCTCCACTCTATTCAAGGTACAGAAACAACTACAGTCTCACCATTCTCTCCTTATTACGGCACACATGTATGAATAGTTGACAGAATCTACCATGTAATGCAGCCATTCTGACTTTCTTCAAAGTAGATGTGATATAACTTTTTTATATAAGTTTTAGAATGAAGAGATGCATAATAAATGTTAGTTAAACCGTGTTTTATCATAATTGGAAGGTACAGAGAGTGAAATATGAAGGACCCTAAACATTAGGTTTCAATATAAAAAGCATTATGACATTTGGCTTTGAAAAGCAAAACAAAATGTTGTTGTCATTGATGTCAAAACTGTCATTTTGTTTATATGTCATGGGGAACTGTCTCAAACATCTCGACAGCATAAACACAGACTTTATGGACGAAGAGGAATAGCAATCTTAAGTTGAAACTAACCAATAGGAACATAAGTGCAACTGTTATTATTATTATTATTATTATTATTATTAATATTATTTCCGTTATTGATTAATCTTTCTAATCTACTAATCTATAATTTTCTCCAATAATAAATTGTTAGTTTTTTGTTTTTTGTTAATGAAATGTAAGAAAATGTTTCCCAAAGCCCAAAGTGATGTCTTAAATTGTCCTAACCCAAACATATTCAGTTTACTGTCATAGAGCACTAAAGAAATCAGACAATATTCACATTTAAGAAGCTAAAATTTGAAGTACAGGTTTGCTAATTTGCAAATGTGACCCACATTGGTAGACAGCGTTTTCAATAAGAATTTAGCTCAGTAAGTCACATTACCCTGCACACCTGCTATTACATGTTCACAATACATGGTCTGAACATAAAAATATTTAACCAAAGTAGGTCAGTAGTTGACGCTAATAGAGTTGTCATGTAGCTATGAAACACTCTCGTAAATGTCTGGATGGCACATTTATGGGGCTTCGCATCCTGTTCTGGTTTGCTGGCAGGCATCGTGAGAGGCGTTCTGACTTTGTGATCTCTGAGCAATGTTACTGCTGCCCTCCTTATTGACTGTAATCACACCTTCGTCCCAATGACTTCACGTCTCTACCTCTGGCTGGCACTGACAGAATGACAGCTCTCACAGGCCTACTTTACATGACACATGTAAAGTAGGACCTGGCTTCTGTGTAAAGTTAAGAATGATGTGACAGAGTGAACTAGTTGTGAAAGGTCTCGTGGGTTAATCCCCAACAACTGGCCAGAAGAAAATGTTGTATTGAGCTGTTGCGCTGTATTTGTCTCTGACAGGACTTCATCTTGGAGCACTACAGTGAAGACGGGAACAATTATGAAGACGAGATTGCTGACCTGATGGACCTGCGACAGGTAGTGTACACTCACTGTCTGCTCTGACATTATGTGTTACGTTTTTTATGCTACTGGTCTCTATAATAGTCACATTGGTTGTGGTTTAAAGGGGGTTTATTATGCCCAGCATCCATACAAGGGTTGGTTCTCTAAAATCACAAAAACATTTTCTTCTCTCTGCTCTCTGGACGTGCAGATAGTTTCAGTTTTATATCCTGAGGTTTTGAGATATTGGTTGATTGATACCACTATTGTAAATTATATTGCAGACTGTATCAGATCTCTTTCTTCTCATGTCCTAGGCTTGCAGAACGCCAAGTCGAAACGAGGCCGGGGTGGAACTGCTGGCGAAATACTTCAGCCATCTTCCTCTGATGGAGAGCCGATTCTTCTCCCCAAACCGCCAGACTGGCATCTTCTTTACCTGGTACACACCACTTAATAGCAATTATAACTATTTAGCACCAATTAAAAACAATGGCAAAAATAAACCATCTTTAAGAGCAATTATCAAATGTACTTCACAAAAAAAAACACATTACCGTAACTTCCTTACCATGAGACACAAAGGCAACAGGTGACAAAAAGTAAGTAAAGATAATTATAAAGAAAGCTCTTTAATCTAGCTGCCATGAGCCCCTACACCGTGGTTGTCCAAAGCTTTTGAGCTCAAACAGCAAAGGCTCAGTCATGTTTTGTTACTTCTCTTAATCCATGGATCAACTAGTATATCTCTGTCAGAAGACACCAGGCTGTGCTTTGGCTCATAGGAGAGATGAACAGAAAGGACTGCTTTGATCACAGCTTTTCGGTTTGGCTCTGCCTTCCTGCTGCATTTTGCACCTGTTACAAGCAGAATAGAAAGTTTATATAGAGAGGGAGAGGGGAGAAGAAGAGCACATGAGTCCACATATGAAGACAAACAGGCATTGGTAACTTGATTGACGTCAGCAAATAATAAGAAAACCCTCCCTGTGGATAGATATTAGATATTTAAACTCAAGAGTTAACAAAGGGGGTATGAATAGTTTTTTGCAATCTTTTTGTATTATTGTTATTATTATCAGACCAGGCTCTCATGATGAATGTAGTTTGTGTGGGCAAGTGGAGCAATTTCCATTCATTTGGAGGACATTTTGTGATCCAGAACTAAGTGTCTGCAAAGCATCCAAGTTGAGGCTCTGACCGCTGACTGACTTCAGGCTAAATGCATTTCATTCATTCATGCAGCAGAGATGCAGCAGAAAGAGAAATTAGCTTAAAGGCATAAACCCTCACAACCTTTTAGATGTGAAGGAGAACGATGGTTTAAACTTAGAGAAATGTGTAAAAACAGAACATATATTAGGTATAAATGCCTCTATTTCTCTGTTTACCTGCTTATTCCTACTGAGCATTTTTTTTTATTCTATATTACTAGTTGTATCTTTTACATTGTTTATCTTTTGGCTTTTACTGAACATCATTTTATTTTTGATAAGGCACTTAATTGTTTTGATTCCTGCTTCACAAAAATAGTGACAGCTCTCGCCTCTTTCCTACAGGTATGACTCCTTCACAGGAGTGCCAGTGTGCCAACAGAACCTGTCACTGGAGAAGGCCAGCATCCTCTTCAACATGGCCGCCCTCTACTCGCAGATCGGTACCCGTAGTGACCGACAGACAATAACCGGCCTGGAGGAGGCCATCTCTTCCTTCCAGATAGCTGCAGGTAAGAAGGGATGGTTTGGTCTTTTAAACATTGGATATGTAAATGTGTAATATGTAGCCACTATAGCCCACAAAAAGCCAGGTGTAGTGGTCTATCCAATGTTCCCCTTGCGGACATTTTCTAATGACCTTAATATTAAAAGGCACATGCTGCTTAGCCTTATTTTCACAATATGTGCCAGCCTCCACCCTCTGACTTCTGCTCCATGACGGAGGATGAATGCAGTCGATGTTCCTTTGGCTTCTTGTCACTGTGGCTGAGCTCCAGAGAAACACCAATCATATGAACTGGTTTCCCAACCCTCTGAGGTTTCAGTTAGCTCAGACAAGTCTTGATAGAATTATGACTTGGCAGTATGAGGAGTATTGCTGTATAATTACAGCTCTGAACAGACCATGCTTTGGTTATGTTGCTTTGATGGCTATAATTTAGGCTTGCACTATGTAAAACAATTATTCCTGTTATGAGGAACATTGTCACCAGTAATAAACTAAGCTGGGAGGTGATAGGCAGAGGATTCTAGCTGCGGAAGGGCTGCTGCAGTGCCCTCAAGCCAGGGACACAAAAGAGGTTTCGAGAATGGGAGGAGGCAGCCAACAATGGCAGAACCTTAGATGAAGACTAGCGAGGCAGTCCCCTGTTATTAAGTTGTCTACAACTCTCTGCTGCCAGGTTTTTAATCTGTAAAATAAGAGGGAGGCATTCTCAGTTGGAATGCAGATGGTCTTATTGCTTCCATTGAACATGAAAGACTAATTTAAGAAGGTTTGTGTCTTGGCTCACTTTTGAAGGAACACACACACACACACACACACACACACACACTGATCTTACTAGCAGTGTGCTTTTCTCCCTCACTGGGTACTGTAGTAACAGCAACAGGCCGTAGGAAAAAAAATAGACGATCTTACAAATTCAATCCCTTAACTGTCTGTATGGAACCGTTTTAAAACATATGTATAAGAGAGTGTTACTAATTAAGGTTAATGTACTCCCATGCTGAAAAGCCCAATCTGTCATTTTGTGGACCAGCCTCTCCCAAAAATTACTATTTGAGTTTTGCCCATGAAAAACCATTAACTTTACTATCAGTCTATTGTTAGCAGTAACAAGTTAGTAGGGTCATCAGCAATGTTAAATGTAATCTGAATAATTGGTGTCAGGCACCAGTTGTCTCTGTCTGCTGCACCATGATTTTCATCCGTCTTACTGCATAACAACCTAGTCACAGGCAGGTGCGACTACACTCAAGCCTGTGTACTCACTCAATAAACAAATCCTAAAAGTCCTAGATAAAAATACAATTCTCTCAATTATGATAACTTTTGATTCTATTCTAATGCATGCCTGATGTTTAAAATATTTCATAATCTCCTCTTTGAGGATGCCGGGTCTATCCTGACAGTGGCAGTACTGGTAGGACTACAGCATCTAATAGAGGTGACTGGGTAGAGCAGGTTGGTGAAAGGAGTAGGGAGTGGAATTTCATACCCACCCAACAGTAAAAACTCAAATCTCTGCAGTGTTTAAAACCAGCCTCAGGTTCTGGCAGAAGTCAGCACAAATCTCACCATCAATGATTGCCTTGTATTTATTGTAATTATTATTATATTGATTCTATTATCTCACGCTGATAGACTTTGATATATTTTCCCGTTTTATGTAGTGTATTTATTGTTCTTTTTGTCTACCTGCCCAGGAACAACAGATGCAAATTAGCTGTGAGCTTACTCTGGTGCAATTACTTTTAATTGTGCACTGTCCCTGCAAAAATAAACACATTTAAAACAAAAGAAAAAGTGCGCAGATTCTGCTTGGGTTACACGAAAGGGCCTTTTGTTAAAGGTGCTGTAAGCGATATTTTTCTGTTAAAATAAGTGTTAATTAGCTCTACATTCCAACAGCCATCAATCATATAGAGTGTTCAGTCAGTAACTTTCTGCAGTAAACAGAGAATACATTTTCTGGTGTCCCCTTCCCACTTGCCAACAGGAGACTGTTAATTGGAAGAACATGGAAGTTGAAAATGCCCCCAAATTGTTTACCTACACCTTTTAATTGGCTGACCCTGAATTCACTGTTGAGATAGGATAAGAAGAAAGGATATTTAATTCCCTGCAGGCCTTAAAATAGAATAGAACATAATAATACTAAAACATTAGAAATCCTTTGTATGCAGAATCCCATTAATCAAATTATTTATGTTTCCCTGGAACAGTTTGGTTTGGAGCTGTGCTGACCTCTCGTTCTCCCCCAGGTATCCTGAACCACCTGAAGGAGACATTCACCCACACTCCCAGCTACGACATGAGTCCAGCAATGCTCAGTATGTTGATTCGGATGATGCTTGCTCAGGCTCAGGAGTGTCTGTTTGAGAAGACTGCCCTGCCCGGGATCCGAAACCAGTTCTATTCCCTGATGAAAATGGCCCAGGAGGCTGCAAAGGTAAATAGCATAAAAGGCACACACACAGAGTCCTCACATCACACAGCCTAGGCACAGTATTCTTTCTTTTAACTGTAATGCACTGCACTTTAAGTTAATGTAAAGTAATAATGTCACCACGGACCCATTCCTCACTTCTATCAGTGATTTCGTACAGATCAGTGCTTTTAATTCCCTCACAGTAACTCTATCCTCCTTTTCCTGCCAGGTCTCAGAAATCTACGACCAAGTCCACCAGTCCATGATCCAGACACCAATCAAAGACAATGTCCCGTTTTTCTGGTCCACCATGTCGCAAGTCAAAACCAACCACTACCGCTCCATGGCACACTACTTTGTTGCCTCAGCGCTCCTGGACCACCAGCGTAAGAAAACAGACATTAATAATTTGCAGAAAGTCAGGGAAAGTGAAAGAAGATAATGTCAACATGCAGCTATTTTTGAAAGAAATTCTGGATTTAAGCTACATTAAAATTAGCATGCAAGTTATTTTTTCTGCTTATGAAAAGCACCACTGTCAGAGTAGGACTCTTGTTTTGCAAGGCATGCAGTAGTAATTTGCATATAGCGTGCACTGCACCTGATATAGTAGTGCCCTAGATGCCAAATACAGACAACACGGACATACTGTGACACAAAGTAGTTTGATAATCTGCTAACTGTAGTGGCAACACCAATCCAATATTGTCCCTCTTCTCTTTTACATCGATAACTAACTAACACAGTGAATTCAGTGTGTTCTCTCCATCTGCACATCTACTGTACAAGTGTGAAACTACTTAGGGTGTAAAACAATTCAGGGATTTTGAACACCCTGGAAAACCTGATCCTTCCCTTTAAGTGCTGTATGGGCCACTGGGTTGGTCATGTCAGATGGCTGGACTGAACCACAGCCAGCCACAGTGCTATTACATAACAGCTATTTAGAGACACACTCACTCACTCTCTCACACACAC